>NW_028258357.1:12455000-12761875 GCF_053883595.1 Heterocephalus glaber | reverse complement strand
GGGATCTAGGTCAAGATAAGAGACTGAGAGGAGAGGCTGGTGCTAGATCAAATAGTTTCAGATTTAAGAGAAGGTCTTGAGGTATAAGGGGAGAGGTCAGAGACTCTAGGCCTACTCTGTTCAATACAGTAACAATTAGCCTCATGTGGTTACTTCAGGTAAATAAATTAAAGTTAAACAATTTAAATCCAGTTCCTCCATCACACTAATCACATTTTAAATGCTCAATAGTTGCATGTGGCAAGTGGCTACCATGTTGGTCAGTGCTGAAAGAGAACATTTCTATCATTGGAGAAAGTTCTTCTGGACAGGCTGCTTCAGACCTTCCTAAGGGTGGACAAGGTGATTTTTCCCCATGATATGTTCACATTTAAGTCAGAAAACAGCCCTGTAAAGTGAGAGACTGGGAGGCTGGGTACACTAGGCTATTCCTCCACTGTTTCCCACCTGCTGTCCACCCCAGCCTGAAGGAAGACTGGGGAATGTCGATGGGAGTCACTCACCAGGAGAAGCTGGAAACCTGGGTGAAACCTTTCAGTGGCAGCTAGGATAGTCAAGACCTTTCTTAGACCCTTGGGAATATCTAGGAACAAATGGAAAACATTTTAACACAAAACTAAGGCCGGTGAGTGCTTTCTTTCATATTGCAGCCCTCTAAGGACAACTTCCAATCTCTGCCACCTCTGAGTATTTCAGAACATCCCACATTTCAGGTCGTGGGTGAACTGAAGGCAAAGTTCAAGCAAATTCTGCCACACGTCATCACACAAGCATAAAACAGCACTGTAAAATTGATGGAGTTACAGCTCTCCAACTTTTTCTGTGCTACAGGCCAGCAGCTGAGGCAGAGTTCTGGCCCCCACATGCTGCATGTAAGTACTAATCTCAAGCCGGTGGCCCGAAACCTATGCAGGACCAGGCATCAGGTGCCATCTCAAAGGTGCAGGTGTTCAGGCTTGGCTTGATTCTCATTCCTTATTCATTCTCGTTGTTTGTGTGTGTGTGTGTGTGTGTTGAAGATGGAGAATATCTCTGAACTATTTTAGCCAATCCACACATCCTGACTATCTTTAATGAGAGTCACTTTTAACACGCAGCATGCCAATTAAGTCATTACTTTCAGCAATAAAAAACAAATGTTGATATTCAGTTTGCACATTAAGAAATCACTGGTTATGGATTGAGATACCCACAGCAGAGTCAGCTCAGTTTGATAGAATGCCAGCTGGCCTCCCTCTGATGGAAAGTTCTCAGTGACCACTTGGTGGGGACATCACATGAGCCGACGTTTGCTAAAGTACTTTAAGGCAGTTACAGAAGCATAACATGTACTAGGAGAAGTTAGGTAGGGTGAACTCAAGTAACAGATTCCATCTGTCCCAAAACCTGGATTGATTTTCCTAGTCTCTATCTTCAGCCTATGTTCTTGCAAACACAGATGTGTGTGTGTGTGTGTTTGTGCACGTGCACATGAGCGTGTGTGTGCCCTGAAAGCTTCTTCTAGCTTTTACTCTTCTGATTTTAAGTTCAGGATTCTGCTCCTTACTGGGGATATCTTTCAAAATCTCAGTTGTCTCTGACTCTTTGAGAAGCCTGTTTTTGTAGACTGAATCTGGAGTAATTCTTTGTTCTCCGTAAGAGTCTTATTTGTTTAAACAATTATCATAGTTTTTGCTTAATTTAATTTTATCCTTTTAAAAATTTTCATATGATATTTCCTTAATTTTACTTCAAATTCCAAATTAACTAGGGGTAGGAAACATTTTTGGGGGGGCGGTACCGGGGATCAAACTCACAACCTTGATAGGAAACTTTTTTGCTGAGGATTGAACCTAGGGCCTCACACCTACTAGGTAAATGCTCCACTACTGAGCCACACTCTCCAGCCTGGCTGGAAATTTCTTGAAGGATCTCCCTCCCCTCCTCTCCCATCCCCTCCTCTTCCCTCCTCTCCTCCTACCCCTCATTATTTCCAGGATTTAATGCAATGCCTGCCACTTATATGCCACCATTAAATGATTATTGGATAAAAGGAACATGACTGATTTAATCATATCTAGGTGTGTAATTTTTTATTCCAGTAGTAGTTTATAGAATGGAAGACTATTATTCATATAATAAGCTACATTTTTACAACGTTTACTAGGGGAACACTCTATTCTAAATGTCATACACATTTAATTTTCTTCTCCTTTTTTTTTTTTTTTTCTGATTTAATCTTTACAACAACCCTACACAATAGATATTGCTATCTCCCTTTTATAGACCAGGAAACTGAGAAGTTAAATGACTTGCCCAACGTCACCCAGCCAGAAATAAGAGAACTAGGACTTGAACCCAAATACTCTGGTTCCAAAGCAGGTGTCTGTTCCCTCTACATTATGCCATTCTTTATGATTTACTAAATAAGGAAAAAATAGGTTCTTTATCACTACCTCACACTATGCCAAAATAGAATACAGGGTGGTTTCAAATGATCCTCTGCCAGTCAAATGGCGAAAAGAGCAATGGGTGGTCTGTCTCGGAATTCTCAGTGAATTTGAGCCTCTTTTCATGCATGGAGAGCCATGGGAATCAGATGGGGACGAAAGAAGTCTGCTCTTCATTTCTTGGATGTATTTATGTGATCATTAATCTTGATTTGTCAACTTCATCAGATTAATGAAAGTTGGTGAGGAACGCGTGCTCTAGGTGTCTGGCTGGGTCATGGAGATGTGGCTGTGGGTATCGTACATGGTGCCTAGCCTGTTCCTCTCCAGCCATGCTTCCCAGCCACAGGAACTGAACTGCTTTGCCCCACCACGCCCTTCTACCATGATGCTCCTGCCCTGGATCCAGCTGACCATGGGCCGAACTCCTTGAAACTATGAGGCAAATTAAACCTCTCTTCCTCTAGGTTGTGTGTGTTGGGTAATTTGTTTCAGTAACAGGAAGGCTGACTAATATAGTGGATGTGCGTGGGGCTGGGGAGGAATTGACAGGGAAGATGGAAGAGTCCATTGAGAAGCAGGGAAGAGCAAGTGTAGAGAACAGGAAGCGCCCTTCCGCCTTTGTTGTTGGGACAGCCCAGCATGAACGGGCCCTGATTCTTGCCATACAGCCTGCTGGAAGTTCTCATTTTTTAAAAGAACAAGAACCAGAAATCTGTGTGTGTGTGTGTGTGTGTGTGTGTATGTGTGTGTGTGAAATTTTCCAGTTTTTAGAACAAAACACCTCCTCTCTATTGAAGCTGAAGCCCACCAGTTTGTAAGCTCAGGATTCAGAACTGTAAAGATTTTTTGATGATCTAGAAATAAACATGAATGTCTACGTCTAAACTACTGCACTGAACCAACTGATTTTCCTGGCCCTTTCCCAGTAGCCGACTTGGACTTGTTGCAGAATTCCTACTTATATTTTCCAAACATCATATATGTATGCACCACTTCACAGTTTTTAAATTCACATTTACATAGCATGCATATAGTGATTAACTTAATACTTTTATCTTTACTGGCTCTGTGTTAACTTGCTTTTTAAAACCTAAGACTGGTGTAGTCAATAGTAAAAGCATGGGTTGGATGTGCTAGACGTCGTTTGCTCTAAGCGCATTAAAACAAATAGACAACTAATGGAATTAATATTGTTCATTCTATCTACCACTTAAACTCATCCTCTTGTTAATATGCCATTCATGGACAGTAAGAATGGCTCTTCAGAAAGACACTTTTCAGTAAAGGCTAAGAGGAAATGTTGAAGAAGCAGAAAGAGACATTGATTGTGCTGGCTGGGAGAGGAGGAGAAATCACATTAGAGACTAATTCTATTCCACTTGATAAGAAATATGGGAGTTTTATAGTTTCACTGTTAAAGACATGCTGAGGTTTTATTAAAGAGCTCCCCTCCTCCACCAGTGATTTAGAAAAATCTCTGCCTATCTCCCATATTTCATTTGCCTGTTATCTCTCTACCACTAAAAACAATTTGCATGAAAACAATCACTCTTTGCTCACAGGAGTCCTTGAGCTCCTGCTGGTTTCTTACTGGCTCAGCCTGATGCTTCGTCTGGGGTTTAATCACAACCCCCTGCTTAGGGTTCAGTTAGGAACTAGCAAGTAGCAGAGTCAGGCTTCAGTCCTGGGGAGTGATATCTCTATCTGGAATCCTTGAGGGCTGCTTCACAGGGGAGGAACTCCTCAGAAATGTACCACAGGAGGGCTGGAAATGAAGGAAGGAGGCAGGGAGGTGGGGATTTAATTTTATAGAGTGAATCATACGAACAACTTTCCGCTGCAGGGTAAGAGAAATTGGGAGTTTTGAGTAGCTGAGAGGAAAGAGTCCTTGTCCAATCTTCTTGCCTTGGGCAGATGTGACACACGGACATTTGCTATGGTTCAGTCCTTGGCACTGTTAGTTGACAGTATCTAGGTGTTTCTGAATGGAGTTTACACTATTGACACTGGCAGGATAGAACATTTTGGGGATTGTTTTCCAGGACTGATGATAGTTGACTTTTTCCACCTTGTTTTTTAAAGCAACTTTAAACAAAATTATAAAAGCATTTCTTCAGGACAGAGATCATGCTGGTTTTCTGACCACCACTGACTTGCTAGTAACGCCTAGCATGTATTAAGTAAGTACTTGACTATTAGTTAAATTAAGTCAACTTAAATATTAAATAATTAAATTAGTTAACATGTTTTGGGGGAAGTGGAGTAGTGTGAAAAAAAGAAATAAAAACCTCCAAGAATGCCACCAACAGGGACAGTCTGTTACTATTTTGAAGTTGCTTCTTTGCACACATTTTTTTTTTCCATGTGAAGCTGAGATTGTGCCTTATGATGAATTTTGTATTCTGCTTTTGAAAATTAATGTTATATCATGAGAAATTTCTAAGAGCATTAGTCTGGCAAAGTATCACTTGTAATGTCTGGATGTCACTCCCACCAATGTGAGTGTGCCATGGTTTATTTAAGCATTGCCATACCTGGCATTGGGGATGCTTTCAAGTTCTTGACTGGGACTCATTTCATTGCATTCGTGGTGGTCCTTCTAAGTGGCAAGCTCTGTATGTGACCCCTGTATACAAGGATCAGGCAAGGTCCTAATTTATGCCTCAGTAAAGGGGTAGTGGTGGAGGACCTGGGAGGGTAGAGGGCATTAGGACTTGGGAGGAAGGCCAGGACTGAACAGTCCTCAGATGCCAAGGGAGGGGAGATTGCTGGAGAGAAGAAAGTGGGCAAGTGTCCAAGGCGGTCCTGGATCATGTTTGTAGACTGTGCTCTGGCCCTGGGCCTTCCCCAGTTCCTCCAATATGGCCCCACCCTGTCCTGCTCCAAAGACTTCACACACACTCTTCCAGCTGCCTGGACCCAGCCACTGATTTCAGGCTTCTTGTCGTTCAGCTCCTAAGCTCAATCTTCCATTCCTGACTTGGCTACTTCCATTTACTATGCACTCTCAAAATCACTGCTCTTCTTTGTAAACAAGTTATATTTATTTCTACAATCCTTGATTACTGCATGTCTCCATCACTGGGAGTCTTGCAGATAACTAAAAACATATTGCATGAATGACTGAAGGTGTGGGGCTGAAAGATATTTTGAATAAATCCACAAAAGATGTGAGCATATAGATGAAGAAGAGCAGGTTGAGGAGTCTCACCAGCTTCCTTCTGCTCTCGCCTGTGCCCAAGGAGAAGCATTTTCTGAGCAGGCATTTGGGAACAGGGCCTGGCAGGCCTGCTTGGGGCCAGGAGTGAGGTCCATGAACTTCACATCCCAGGAGCACCAGGACTGCACCTCTAACATGGGGCAACCATTAAAAGGAAGGAAGGTAGTGAAAGCCTCTCCTTGTACCCTAGTTCTTCTTATCAAGAGAAGCAGGGATAGGATGTTTGGAAGGTTCTTTACACATGCCAGACAGCCAGAGGTGGTCAGGAGAGAGGGAAGACCTGCAGAGGTACAGATGAAATGACTGTTGAGGATTCGGGGACTTTTCTGGTGATGATACCATCAGCCATGGAAGAATCCATTTCTAATACCTCCTGCTTATACATTATTCATGAAAGCAGGAAGACAGAGCCCATAACATCAGAATGATGCCGCTGTCCAGCAAATCTAATGACTGTAGCTTGAAGGCATGCATGGAAAAAAATATTATTTTTGCCAATTTGAGGTCCAGAAGGCTTAGAAAGCTAACCTGAGCTGGAAGAGGTGGCGAGTGCTTCCTTTGGAAAAAGGCATGGCCTCCCACAGAAATATCTGGTTCAGTGGCAGCTCAGCCCTCTCTTTTCCTAGCCTCTAATGGAGGAATTAATGCTGCTCTTGTTAAACAGCTCTAGGTTTTCAGATCAGTCTCTATTTTCATACCTGTCAGTCAAAAGGCAGGGGTAAGAAATAGGACTTTGTGGATTTCAATATAAATTATTAGCTTCTAATCTCTTCAAGCCTAAGGGACAAGTGCTTTTTAAACACTGCGAGTATTCTGCTGCTGCTGCTGAAATCTGATGTTTTCCCCTCCAATTCTGATTCATTACAACTCTGCAAGATTCGTTCCATGCTAAAACCCCTTCTGACTTGCTGTCAAAAAGCCAGGTTGGATTGTTGGAGGGGAAGAAAGGAAATTGGGAAGGGAGGCCCTGCCAGTTCTCCCAGAGTAGCCACAGAGAGAAGGCAGCTCACTCTGATTCTTAATTCACTATTTTATTTTACAATTTATGTATTTACTTTGGAATTCTTAATTTGTTATATTCTGACCTTTGTGTAGAATGTTCTGGATTCTTAAACATGGTTGATGTGTTCGATCACATTCATGCATTCATCCCACAGTTATGGGGAACATATGCCTTGTCAAAAGTATTTGTAAACTGTTTGAAAACTAAAAAATAAACCAGGCTTTGCTCCCTGCCGTCATGCAGCCCACAACCTGTGTAGGCAGAGAGACACATCACTGAGTCATTGACCCAAAAGTGTTTCTACATGTGTGCTGGTGAGAGGATCCTCAGATAATCAGGTCTTATTTAAATACTTACACATCTTAGTTTCATCGGTATTATGTAACCATAACTAGCCCTTCCAACCTGTAATTCCAGATACTGCCTGGGAGATTGGTGAAGTTGACTTAAAGAAAAGTACTAATAATAGTCCCAGTGGTGGATGTGGCAAGAAAACAAAGTTGGTAAGTAATAATGAAAATAGTCAACACTTACAGGGTGTCTCAGTTACTTTCTGGTGCTGGGGCAAAATACCGGGCACCCTCAAGTTAAATGAGAAGAGGGTTATTTTGGCTCACAGTTTGTAGAGGTTTCAGTCCAAGATTGGCTGGCTTCAACAGACAGGAGCATGGCTGAGGGGCATGGCAGCAGGGCAGCAGAGCATAGCAGCTCATGGTGTAGCTGCAGGAAGTATAGGGAGGGATCAAGGGAGGAGGAGGGAGATAGACCTTTCTAGGCCACATCCCTAGTGACCCACCTTCTTAGATCAGGCTTTACCTCCCAACATCACAGTTAGCTATAAATTCATCAGTAGACTAATCTACTGATGAGTATTAGGCCCCCATGATTCATCACCTCCTCAAAGCCCCACATATGAGCACATGAGGCTTTGGAGGGACACCTAGATATAAACCAGAACACATGGTGCTCAGTAGGGGCCATTTCACTTTTTTTTTTTTTTTTTTTTTTTAACTGGGGATTGAACCAGGACCTTCACACTGAGCTCCAACCCCCAGCCCTTTTGAATTTCAATTTTGACACATATCTCACCAAGTAATTTTTTCAGGCTGGGCTCAAACTTGCAATCCTTATGCCTCAGCCTCTCAGAGTGCTGGGATCCATGCTCTTCTTTGCAAGTGCCTTTTGTGTTTTAGTATAATCTTTACATACCGCCAAGTGTGATTGTTACCCTTATTTTGCCAATAAGGAAATGGAACCAGAGCTTAAGTAACTTGCCTCAGCACAACAAGTACTGGATTCTAAGCTGGGCAGCTGGCTTCCGTGTGCATGCTCAGGGACTGAGGCTTGGGAAACAAGGAGCCCAGGGGCCAATGACCAGTACAAGATGGGAATCAGAGAAGGTTCATGGCAGAGGTGACGCTTGAAGCAGCTCCTGAAAGATGAGTAGGTGTTCACCAAGTGGATAAGGGGCATGGGTGAGTGTCATGGACAACACGGAGCATGGTGTGTCTGGGCTATGAGTGGTTGGGGGACTGTAGGTGGGGCTTGGTGGGCAGCAAGGGAACGTGACATGGGAAGGGATTAAGACCGTCATTGAAGCCTTCGTATCTGGCCAGACTTCCTCATGGGACACGGATTGGTTCTACTCTGGAGAGATGCCTTGATGGCAATGTAGGGACTGGATGACTCAGGAGAGCTGCAGGGCTTTTCCTCTCTCAGTTGCCCAGGAAATGGAAACTTTATGGGTCAGGAGGAGCATTACCCCCATGGCTGCCACCTCCATGAAACCAGTTGTCTGGTTGGTGAGATTGTCTGGTGACTCATAACCCACCCCCTCTTTCCCGCTCCCTTATGCAAAGCTCTGGTCTTGTGGAGGGACCTGGGCTGCCTGCCGCAAGCTGAGGCCTCCCCACTCCTAAGTCCAGGGCCCTAGAAGGTCATCTCACCCTCTCACCCTGTCACCAGCTGCTCTTTCTTCTGCTCCCACGGGAGCTGAGGCAGCCTGTTGCCAGCCTAGGCTGCTGCTCTGCAGATCCAAGTTTCCCCAGAAAGGCTCCAGGTCTGGATGCAGGAAGCCCTGTTCGTGCCCGGTCCTTCCTCTCTTGCTCGCCAATCCAGCAGTGTCTATAACAAACCAGTTACTGTATTTCAATCTCCACATAGGTCCTGGTCTGGTTTGGACCAGAATCTGGAAGGGAGGCATGCAATTAATTCATATCCGCAACCATCGTCACTTTAGTCTCATGTGTTGTTATCATCCCCCTGTGGATGGGGGTTAAGAAACCTGCTGAACAACAAAGACAGGACTCCAACAGATGACTTTTCTTACTTTTAAAACAATATTTTTAGCCAGTTGTGGTGTCACCCACCTGTAATGCCTCCGCTCTGATAGGCTGGGGCAGGAGGATCCCAAGTTTGAGCTCAGTGTGGGCAACTTAGCCACTTAACAAGAGCCTGTCTCAAAATATATAAAATAAAATAAAGTTGGATCAGGACTATAGCTCATTGCAAAGGCCCTGGTTCAATCTCTTACTGGCCAAAAAATAAAATAAAATTTTTTTTTCAGGTAGCTAAAGTTGTCATTGAAATTTCTAATATACTAGCATAATATAACTGTTAGAAATCAGAGTTTAAAAACATAGTCTCTCTGTGTAGCTTTTGATGTGCAACTAATGTCACACAGATGAAATAATAATGTGAATGATTAAATTATGACAGAAGGGTGGCTGACTATATGGATAGACTTAAACATTTTATAGAACTCAATGTTAATACTGGCCTATTTTTTCTCCCTTGGTTCTTCTCTGAATTTCAATGAATTTTTCATCTGCTTATTAATTAGGACAAATCTTGGATTGTGCTTTGTAATTAAGGTCTTACATGTTCTTCCAGATCTTATATTTGAATTAAATGTTAATTTTTCAATGAGAAAAATTAGGAATTTGACAACTGCCTTCCTTCCTGGCAATAGAATATACATGCTGCTTGTCAAAAAAGATTGAATACCTGAATTTCTAAGATAGGGAGTGATAGATTATTCATCATGAAATTGCACACTTATTTGCCCAATATCATAATCAATTGCTGACAGCAGTTTTTCTGGAAACCCATTTGAGAAATGCATTTGGTAGTCTAGGCACTGAGAATTGACTCAAATTCCTTGACTTGCCATTAGTCTTTGTAACTTTCCTTTAGTCCATGTCCAATTTTTCTCTAATCTCTCTCAATTTCAGAGTCACTAAAAGAAGTAAAGTTATGTGGTATGGGTTCATTTTTTCCTTAGTAATAATAATAGTTTTGACCACATGTTCTTGGGATCTAGTTCTCCATAATTCTCTCATATTTCTGCACAACTTATGAGCTGATTGTCTTCATTCTAGACTATGTTGTCAAAGATGTTTGTTAGCAAACAGCCTTAGAAGACAGAGATAGTTTTCCATTCTAGGAAAAAAGGGAGCCATGTTCATGGCCCATTATAAAATATTTGGGTTCCCTAAACTCAGGGTTCCTTTCCTGTGAGGTGATGCCCTGTATGTGCAGATATTACCTTTGCATCAGTCTGTGGGAACTGCGATATCTAGGTGTATCGCTGTCCTCTTGACAATCTCACGAAGTGGGTATCATTATTATTCTCATTTACAGGTCAGGAAACTTGACACAGAGACCCTACTTGAGTAGGTGTTGGAGCCCAGATTTGGACTAGGCAGTGTTGTTCCGGCATCTGGGCTGTTTCCTCTCCTCTCCTGAGCAGATGGCCCAGAGCTTGCCTTGGGTACTGAATTTCACTTTGAAAATGAAGTGTTGTTTCTACCCATCCAAGGAGAGATTGGCCAGATGTAGGGAGTAATGCTGCTCTTTCCAAAATTCCAGGAAGTTCCTGTGCATCTACAACACAAACATTTCCAGAGCAAGAAAATTCCTCAGTGGCTGCTCTGGTGTGGTCGCCAGGTGCTTTCAGTGACTGGCATGGGGATTGGTCCAGGCTCGGAGCAGGGAAGAGGTTTCTAGTTCCCTCTAGAAGCTTCCACTGGGTAATCCATTTAGGATTGTCCTCTCCTTGCCTTGCTTTACTCTCCTCTACCGGGCAACTGCTCCTTGTCTAATTTTCAATGCCACAATTATTAACAATAGTAAATAATGATGATGATGCAGTCATTCAACAAATATGCATCAATTCCTGTGTGGTACCTGGTGCCATTATAGGCCCTTGGGATATAGCAGTGAAGTAAACAAAATCCTTGCTGACCTAGAAGGGGAGACAAACAATACAGGAAGAGATAATGCAGAAATGAGATGTAGATAAATCCTATAAAAAGAAGCAGAGCAGATGAGGGAGCACAGAACAATGAGGGGGTATGCTAGGTAGAAGGCAAGTGGATCTCCCCGAAGAGGTGACATTCAAGTCAAGACCCTAGTGCATGACAGATTTGTTGAGTGCCAAATATTTGCACCACTGTGGCTTTGGGGAGAACATGGTGGACAAAGACAAGCAGGAGAGGTGGGCAGTAGAAAATTAGATAGTAAAACCTACAGCATGGCTATGGTGGGGAGTGCTGAGGGGTAGAATAAAGCAGGGAACAGGTAGGGGTGCTGGGGTGGAGGAAGGGCAGGACTAGTCGCAATTGGAGAGGTCAAGGAGGATCTCCCTGAGAAGGTGACACTTGAGCAATGTCCTGAAGGAGGACAGGCAATGAACTACAGGGATGGCAAGGATAAGAGTGTTGCAAGTTAAGGGATAGCAAGGGCCAAGCCTGATGCACGTGAGCTGCACCAGGACCTGTGTGGCTGGAGCATCAAGAACCCAGCAAGTGAGTGAAGGTCAGGCAGATCACGCACAACCTCACAGTCACAGGCAAGGCCTTTAGCTTTGTCTACTGTGAGACAGAAAAATTAGTAGAGGGTTCTGAACAGAGATGTCCATTATCTGACTTATAAAACAGTAGTAGCCATAATCCTCTTGGCAGCTGCCATTTATTAGCACTTCCTGTGTGCTGGCCACAGGGAAGGTTCTTAAGCAGACACGACTATTATTCCCATCATACAGTCGAGCTAACTGAGGTTCAAAGAATACTTGAGAAGCTCTCCCCAAAGTCTTTCGGTTCTTCCACACAGGGTTTGTGTTCTTTAATCCCAGCTCAGCCTCCACACAGCTGGACAAACCTTGGGCCCACAGGTCCCTCCACAGCTAGGTTCCCACAGAGATGGACCCAGCATCCATCTCTGTTTCATTGTCTCAGGAGTCTGGCCAGATGCTTTTGAACCTATCTACACCTTGGCCTTTGGCATGTGGATGCCTCTTCTTCCTTTAAGAGCCTTACCACTGCCCCTTCCCCTTCACAGCCCAGTTGGGCAGCACATGGCTGCTCCATCAGCTACATTTGTGGGTCATGTGTCTAGGTTTGCACCATGGAATGAGATGGTAAGGATTGGGTATAGCTTGGTCCAGCCAATCCTCACCTTGTTTCTGAAGAGCGACCCCACTTCGTGCTTCCTGTTCATGCCCAGGCTAGTCTGCCTTCTCCCTCCTCACTCTTTGGACCAAGCCCTGCTGATCCCACCACTGATCTGCTAGATCTCAGGGATGTGTTCAGACTCCCTCCACTCGGACTGCTCCAAGGCTGGGGACACTGCTGGCAGCCACTTCCCTAGACTCTTTTTCATCCAGCACCCAGCTCACCTTTCTGATAACTCCCTCTATTCTCCTAGACTCCTGCACCCATGCTGGTACATTTCAGGTTCTGTTCTTGACATCATCCTTTGACTTCATGTACTCATGGATGTTCAAAACTGTATTTCCAGCCCCAACAGAACTCCTGAATTTTAGCCTATGTGGGTTTCCACTTGGATGTCTCACGGATGTCTGATTGTCATGACCCAACCTGAGTCACCATACACCTTCCCACCCTCCTCTTCATAATGATCCCAGTCCACTCTGCCCTCCTCCTTGTCACTTTCCCTGTCCTGTTAGCTGTTCAGTCTCCACGGGTTCTAGTCCACCACATCCCCTCTCTCTTCTCACTGCCAATACCCTGGTTTATTCCATCAGCCACTCTCACCTGCACTATAGCAATGAGCCACTTATAGCCTTCTCTCTTGCTCAGTAGTTCTCATAAAACCACTTTGAAAGCTTCTTAAAAGTGTGGATGAAGGGACCATGTGGCAAGAATCTGATTTGCAAGCCCAACATCAGGTCCAGATAGCTGCATTTCTAACAAGCTCTCCAGGTGGCTCCAGGGTAGGTAGTCCCTAGACCACTCTGTAAAAAAGCCACATATTATAGCAACACATGCATACCCTTGTTTAGAGCAGGACAATTCATAATAGCCAAATTTTGGAAGCAGTCTATATACGCATCAGCAGATGAATGGACAAGAAAAATGTGGTATTTCCACACACTAGAGTACTATTCTCCCATAAAGAATTACAAACTTGAGTCATTTGTAGGAAAATGGATACACTTTGAGACCATAATATTAAGTGAACTAGATCACACACAAGCTTAAATATCACATGGTTTCTCTTATATGAGAAACCAAAAATATAAATAAAGAGCAAAATAAAAGAAATAGGAAGTATGGAGATAGATCTTTCTTAAAGGGGAAAGGGATCAAGAAAGAGATGGAAGGAAAAGAGAGGGGAACAGGATGAAGAAAGAAATTAAGATGCGTTATGTATGTGAACCAAATCCACACAGGAATGTAAGCATTATGTACTGTAAACATGTACCAAAAAAGAGCGAGATGATCAAGTGGTGGATGGAGGGGTAAGGGAGGGAAGGGAAGGGGGATGAAAAAAAAGGAATCAAAATGTATTATGTACGTGTACCAATTCCCCACAAGGTGTGTAAACATTATGTACTACTAACATGTACTGAAAAAAAGGAAAAGAAAATTCCACGTTACCTAGTTTCTCCTATTCCAGCCTGTCTTTGCATGATTAATCACTATTACTGTTACTCCCTAACACATTTGAACACAATGCCACAAAACTGTGTAGAACCCTCTGTATACGTATATCCCACCAACACAATGCTGTCTTAACTACTGTTAATACCCATTTACCCTTGAGAAACTAGAGTACAGAGAACTATTAAGTAGCCAAAGGGGACAAGTTCTTCCATCCAAAGCCAAGTTCTCAATTCATGTTTAGTTTTTTGGAAGTGTTTTTGGGCACTGGGAATTGAACTCAAGAGCTTGTGCTTGTGAGGCAGGCATGGAGCCAGTGAGCTAAATACCCACCTCAATTCATGTTTTACGGTCTCTCTGGCTCCCATGGTCCCACATCAAATGACTTTGGTTCTCCAAATGCTCCTTGCTTCTTTAGGCCTCTGGCCCTTTGTCATCTGACCTCCCCTCTTTCCCACTGCCATTTATATCGGTTTTCTATGACTTCCTAACACATTATAAAGTTAGAGGCTTACAATTATACCTACCCAGAAGCTCCCAGTTTTATAGGCCAGAAGTCTGGGCACAACATGCTGGGTCCTCTATTCATGGTGCCACAAAGCTAAAATCCAAGTGTCAGCTGGGACATGTTGTCACGCAGAGCAAGCTCACCAATGGTTGGAGAATCCAGTTTTCTTGCAGTCGGCAGACTGTAGACCTGTTTCTTTGCTAGCTATCACCTAGGGGTTGTTCTCAGCTCCTAGAGACTGCCTGCACTCCTTGCCACATGGGCCCCTTCATCTCTCAAGCCATTACGGGAAAATCTTGCCAAGGATTCACTCTTCAAATTTCTTAGATCAGAAGAAGCCCAGCCCCTTATCAATGTTCCAGAAATGGTTGCGCCCCACCCAAGATAATTGCCCTATTTTAAGATCAACTGATTTGGGAACCTTAATTACATCTGTCAATTTTCTTCCAGTAGCATTTTAACTAGTTGAATAACTGGGAGAAGGTGTATGCCCACTGCGGGTTGGAGTCCATCTTATTTAACCTACCACACGAAGCAGAGATTCAAGATGGCAGACCAGAGGTTCCCCGCACTGGCCTGCTTCACCACATCATCTGATCTTCAAAACTCTGCTCCAGGTGGCTCCTTTCTTTCCTCCACACCTGCACCGGCAGCACTGAACACCTTAGCCTTTGCCCACGGAACGAGACTACTTCGTATCGGCCGTCTCTCCGAGCTGGGCCGCGAGGCGCTTGCGAGCAGGAGCCAGGCCTCTGCACCTGGGCACCCCCGTGCCTGAAGAGCACCTGGCTCGGTACACGCCTGCTGCCTGAGTGAGCTATGTCCCCTGGCAAGCTCTCCAGACAGGAAGGTTTCCATTAGTGTCGCTGTGGTCTTAGCTTTCCATAGCTGCCGCAGAATACCTCGGCAAAGCACTGTGAAGGAAGAAAGCTTGGTTTGGGCCCGCGGATTCAGAGGTCACTTGGCTGTGGCGGGGAGACAGATGAGTTCAGAGTCAAATCACCTTCCCCAAACCCCGCCACCCGGGACCGAGCCGACACAGGAGTTTTATCGCAGCTCCAAACTGACCTTCCCGGCATCACACGCAGGGGCTATTGATGGGCGACAGCGCGCTGCCCTAAGTCCCAGGACGCAGGGCAGAGGGCACCTGGCCGCGGGCCGGCCTGCCGCTCACCTCGCCGTGCCGCTGAGGCGGACGGGCCACTAGGTGTCACTGGAGATCCAATAAAGACACCAGGTCCTCAGCCTTTCCGCCCGTCGGGGGGGGGGGGGGCGAGCCGGGTGATGGGCCCCAGCGACTGATTTCTGTGGCTCCTCTGCAGACACCGGCTGGATCCGAAAGCGGACCCCACAGCCAGGAGCCGCTGTGGCTGGGGCCGCCTGACCGTGGAGCCCGGCCTCCCAGCGTCCAAGGCTCCTTTGGCCGGAGGCTCACGTGGGGGCGGGAAACAGCGCCCCCTGCAGCCCCTGCGCTTGGCCTACAGGGTGTGGGGTCCCAGTGGGGTGCCCCGGGTCCCTCCACCCCCACCAGCTGCAGCCTCAGCTCCTACCCAGGGACCCTGGCCCTGGGCTCCATCACCTGGGATGGGGGAGGTGACCCGGCCAAAAGAAGGCTCGGCCACTGGTCCCAAACAATCTCTTTCTTCGGACGTCAGGGACCCGGATCTCGGGTGCACTCAGTTTCCTGGGTCAGCTTCTGCAGTGAACTTCAGTCTTTCTCCTCCTGCCAGGGGAAGTTCGGGGCTGAAGGAGAGGGACCAGAACGTGCTTGTGAGGGACATCGCCTGGGCGGGGGTCTGAGTCGGTTCTCCAGATCGGCCACCCTTCCCCCTGCAAGGAGGAGACATCTGCTTGCGAGCTTGGCGACCCACTGGCCGGCAGCGGCTGCGCGTGCGGGGCGTATTCCTTCACCCCCGGCAGGGGGCGCGCTTCCCCCGCGCCAGCTCCCCTCTGGGCGCGCCCCCTCCAGCGCCGCCTGGGCCAGGCCGGCTCTGCTTGGTGCAGCGCCCTTGCCTGCAGCCCTGTGCTGGGATGAGTCCAAATTCACCTCGTCTGATCTGTGCACAGCCTTTGGATATCCTGTTCCCTTTACCCCTACTCCTTGTTTTTAGTTCCTTAAGGGGTTATTGAAATCCATCAGCATTGCTTGGAGCTCCTGATAACCGTGCTTATAGGGCAAGATGCAGATGTAGCTAAAGATGCCAGCTCAGGAAGGAGAGCCATGCCCGGGCGCCTCCAAAGCTGAATAATCTTATTTATCAATATAACAATTTCCTTTACTACGTGCAAAGGGATTTCCCCATGCAAACGGTGTCCAATTCTATTTGGTAATCTCTTTCCTCTTTGCATGAAAAGGTCGATTCAATCCTTCATTTTTTTAAACCTGACTTTTATTGTGCCCTCAGGAGAAAGAGGCAGACTTGGTTGCTGATTTTGTTGTGGTAAGGAAGATGTATTGAATGCATAATCGCAAGGGATGTGAGTTGGGTCAAGCATGAGAGGAGTAACAAAGCGGGTCCAGGAGGGTGTGACCAGGAGCCAGGCCAAGAAGCCCTCACCTGGGTCTCAGGCTTGGCTTTCCTCCAAATGCTCCCGGCTGCTCTCTTTCCTCTTTCTGCTGCAGAAGGATAAAAATCGTGGACTCCCAGAGACTGTGAGTCAGTACTTTCAGAACGAACAAACAAACAAACAAACAAACAAACAAAAAGATTGCATGTTCCCAGGTGAGGTAGACAGAGGCAGAGTCAGGTGGGCATCCCTCTCTATCCCAGGCACTCACACCAGGCAAGGCCAGTTTGCACAGTGAAATTCACATTCCAGCTTTCTCTAAGGCCCCATGACTAACAAGGTCTGAAATCAACAAGAGAGCTCTGGTGCTGTATCTCCCCCTGCTCGGTGTTTACTGAGCACCTATTAAGTATGGGCTGGTGTTCAGTGCCGAGGATTTGAGCGAGAAATTAGAGACCAAAGCCAAGAAGCACAGCCTGATGGCTCCCAGTGTCTGGGATTGTATAAACAGCCAAAAATGAGACTTTAAGAGTTAGGATTGGGTAGACCTATTTAGGTAAGATGAAAGACATCCAGTGGCCTACAGAAGACAGCGAATACAAGTTTGTTTCTCCCGAGATAATCTCGAGTTGAAGAGGAAGGGAGAGGTGATGCTGAGCTCTCACTCCCCGTCCTGTGCTATTCTGAAAGGACAAAGAAAGAGGACACTCACAGAACCCATTTCCCACTCCACAGCTGCTGCCTGAGGACTCTTTGAAAGATGTAATTCAGATCATTATCTCTCTTGTCATCTTCCTGTGGCTTCCCATTACTGGCCAGAGCCCTCCCACAGCCTGCAGGCCCGGCCTGCCTCACCACCTGTTCCCTGCTCATTCTGTGCATTTCAGCTGTCCTCCTTCTCTGGGCCTCTTGAACACATCTCTCAAGTAACTGGACCTCGTCTGTCTTATTCACTTCTGTAGCCCTGGTGACCAGAAGGATTCCTGGAGCTGGTATAGTAGATACTCCACAAATATGGGACAATTTAACTGAGCAGGAAAGAAGAAGGAATTCATTGGAACCCCACCCAAGATGCCACCCACTGTGCTGGCTGTTGTTTGGGTTGTGGAAAACTTTCACTGATGGGGCTGAATCTGGGACAGCAGTGAGGTCAGCGTATTCTGTGCAGAGCATGCTCTTGCTCAGCTCATGCAGCCACACCCAGCTTCTATGTACCATAAGTTCCAGTATAAAGAGGAAGCTTTCCCTGACTGAACAGCAGGCTCCATATCTCATTGGCCTGAGTCAGCCTCACTGCAAATCTGTCTCGGTGACTGGGGCTTCTTTGGGTTATGCAGAATGGGTCTCTGGGTGTAGACGGCTGTTGACGTAAGCCATTCACATTGGCATCTTTTCCATCAGGACAGTATTCCCACTAGCTGTGTGGATGCCGAGTGGCCACTTAGAGATACCACTTAAAAAATCCAGGGTTGGCCAAAGACTAAAGCATGGAAAGAGCCTCCCATCATCCCCTTTTCTTACAGCATTCTTGTGGGATCACAGAAGACCTCCAAAGCCATGCAGAAAAGAGGAGCCATTGGCTCCCTGGCACTGAAACAAAGTAGCTCCCCACTCCATCAGTAAGACTTCATGATGCATACTGTAAAACTCTCAGACAATACTGAATATCCTTGTCTTTAAAAAAATATATCTGAAACAACCCAATGCCCACCGACAAATGCATGGTTAAACACATTGTGGTATACACATACAATGGGATATTGTGTAACCTTAATAAGGGATGAAATTCAGAGCTAGGGGTGTAGCTCAGTGGTAGAGTGCCTGCTTAGCATGTGCAAGTCTCCAGGTTTGATCCCCAGCACTACAAAAAAGAAAAGGAATGAAATTCATATATGTGCTAAAACTTAATACATTTTGAAAGCATTGTACTAGATGAAACAAGTCAGGCACGAAAGGACAAATATTCCACTTGTGTGAGGCTTCTGGCATAGTCAACTTCATTGAGATGGAAAGTAGAATGGTGGATAACAAGGACAGGAGGAAGAGAGGAACAGGAGTTATGGTTTAATAAGTACGAGGGTTTGGTTGGGGAGCACGACAGAATTCTGGGGATGGGTGGTGGTAACTGTGGTCCTAAGTACCTCATACAGGTGGAATCACTCGGTGTTTGTCCTTTTGTGCTGGCTCATCTCACTTACCATAATGTCTTCAAGGCTTATCCATATTGAACCACACATCAGAGTTCCTTTCTTTTTAAGAATCCATTGTATTGTAGTGACCAAGGGAAATTCCCCTCTCCTTCGGAAGGTTCCCTGGAATAAACTGACAAAATTAAACAGGAGGAAGGGCATTCAGATCGCTCCATGTACAAGAGGAGAAAAATCACAACAGGGGGAAAATCACAGAAGTCTGTTTCCCCCTAGCCCATCACCATTCAAAAGCTTTACATATCTCTTTTTCTAGGGGAGGGGGAGAATGGAAAAATGTAGGTAATTGTGAGAGGTTGGGAATGACTATTGGAGGGATGGAGGGTCACTGGAGATAGACTGGCTTGTAAAAAGATTCTCTAGGGACGGGAGGGGAGGGAGAAGAGAGTAAGGGAGGGAAATAGGGAATGGATGTGGTCAAAGTATTCATGTGTGGCAATATCACCATATAACCCAGTGTTCTGTATAGTTAATGTGCACTGATAATTTAAAAGTAAAAATAAATAAAATATAAAGTACAATTAAAAATTTTCTCTTTGGGATTTGTGTGAGCCGAAGGGACAGACATCATCTTGCCAGGAAGTCTGTGTGGTTACAGTGGTCATTCCTTCCTGAGATAGATAATGGGATTTCAGGGAGGAGATGGAGACTTCCAGTCTGGGCTTAATGCAGATAAATGAATTCCAGAACATCTCTCCCTGCCCTTGGGTGAGTAGAGGCAACACAAGTTTTTCTATTAGGTCAAATACTTAGCCTGCCAAAAATGCCCTTTTCTCGTGGGTATTGTGCTCTGGGCCCTGAGAATAAGTAGATGCCACACTGTTTATTCACATTGGGCACTTGGTTTGCTTGTGGCTTTTAGCTCTTGTGAACAATGTTACCTGCTCATGAGTGTACAAAGGTCTCTCCCTGTCCCTGCTTCCAGGTCTTCGGGTGGTAATTCTATTTGTACGTTTTCCACAGTGGCTGCAGCATTTTACACTTTCACCAGCAGTGTACAAGGAGTCCAATTTCTCCATATCCTCACTAACACTTGCTATTTTCTGTGGGGTTTTATTGGTGGTGGCCATTCTAATTTGTATCTCATTGTGGCTGTGATTCAAATTTCTCTGATTTAGTCATGTTGAGCATCTCTTCATGTTGAGCATCTCTTCATGTTGAGCATCTTGTAGTGAGCTTATAGCTACTTGTATAACCCTTTTAGGGAATTATCTTTTCTAGTTAAATGGTACATTTTATGTCATGTACATTTTTTTTGCGCCACTGTGCCTAGCTATGTTACGACATTTTACTACACTTAAAAACAAAACAAGCCACGTATGGTGACACATATCTATAATGTTTATAATCCCAGCACTCTGGGAGGCTGGGGCAGGAGGATCCCCAGTTCAAGCCCAGCCCAGGCAACTTAGCAAATTAGCAAGACCCTATCATAAAAGAAAACAAGCGAGCAAACAAAATTTAGAAAGACTGGGAATGTAGCTCAGTGTGAAGGCCTTAGGTTCACTATCTAGTACTACAAAAAACACACAAAAAAACTTGAAACTTTAAAAAAATTTTAAAAATATTTGTCCATGTTATCTCACCATTTTTCAGAAATTGTACTTGAATAGTTAAAAATGTATGTTATAAATTGGTTTACTTGAGAATATAAGTTGGTCTCAGGAAAAAGTGTGTGCATTTGGGGGAATTGAGGCTGTGGCGATGTGTATAAAACAAACAAGTAAACTCAAGGTGTGAGAAGCTGAGGTGGAGGCGCTGTAGCTCGGTGACAGAGCTTGTCTGGCAAGTCCGAGGCCCTGTGTTTAAACTCCATACTTCAAAACAAATAAATAAAAAACACTAAGGTGGAGAAGAGGTCATCTGGATGCTTGCAGCTCTCTTTATTTCTTCTACATGCAGATTTCGGAGAAAACTGAAGTGTCCTATTTCAGAAAGCTCAGGGTCTAAGGCAGAAGTACACCTGATGCTGTTTCAGGTGGGTCACATGGCATTGGACTGGCAGCAGCCTTGAGGGAGGTGAGGCCTCGGCAGTGAGGCTTACAGGGTGTCCTTATGCAGCAGTGCCCCCTTATCTGCTGGGGATGTGTTCCAGGATTCCCAGTGGACACCTGCAACCTCAGAGAATACCAGATTGTACTAACTATACCCCCTTGCTTTTTCTCAGTGCTGGAGATGGAACATAGGGCCTTTGTGTTGAGCACCCCCCGCCCCGCCCTTAAAATTTTGACACAGGGCCTCACTAAGTCACTAAGTTGCCTGGGGTGGGCTGGAATTTGGAATCCTCCTGTGTCAGCCTCCCAGAGTGCTGGGGTTATAGATGTGCATGACACCTGGCTAAGTTTCTCCCCATATATACCTACCTATGATGAAGTATCACATTTTTACTTAAGGGAAGCACTCTAAGACTTGTCTTTGATATATTTGAGTTGCCAGCATTGCTGCTGTTGCATTTTGGGGTCATTATTAAGTAAAATAACTGTTACTTGCACACAAGTACTGCAATTGTGTGACAGTCAATCTGATAATTGAGAAGGCTCCTAGATGAGTAATTGTGGGTAGCTTACCCAGTATGGATACACCAGACAAAAGGATGGTTTGGATCCTGGACAGGAGAAAGAGTTCATGATGCTCTTCAGAATGGAACACAATTTAAAATGCCTGAACTGTTTATTTCTGGAATTTTCCTTTTAATATTTTTGGATTCTGGTTGACCACAAGTAAGTGAAACCACAGAAAGTAAAACCAAGGATAAAGAGCGGTTACTGCATCTCTCTTTGATTTAAGTAAACCTCTTTCACCTTTTTTTTTCTGGTACCGGGGATCGAACTCAGGACCTTGTGCTTGCCAGGCAGGCGCCGGCACCACTGAGCTAGATCCGCGGCCTCGCTTTCACCTTTAAACGTTCATGGGATGCATGATATGGTGCAATTCAATTCATGTCCTTGTGTGCTAATACCCTCAGTCAATTAAATTACCGTTTTGTTGTGTTCCGTTTTTGTGTTGCTATCTCTATGCTATCTCTATCCCACACTCCTTTTCCTCCCTGGCAGTATTATGGGTAATACCAAGTACTCCATATATACTTGTTAAAAGATTTAGCATTTTTAAATAAAAAATGGGTAAGATCATAACAGTGATGGAAACTAATTTACTATAGAAGGAAGACAAGAAATAGGATTTATCTACTATGTACTAGACACTAATTTTATTCTCATAAATAAATTGTGAAAGAGGTAGTTTCTGTTTTGCAGATGAGAAACTGAGGTTCAGGGAGGTAAAGGAACTTGCTCAATATCACTCAGGGAGCAAGTAATAGAACTGGGATTCAAACCTAACTCCAAAGCCCTTGACATTTCTGAGCAGTTGCTAGGCCCAGTTATACTCTGCTTTCTGCAGATCTCTATGCTTCTTAAAATCTGATAAAAAGCAGATAACTGTTCTAAAAATGGATCAGCACAAATATTCCACCTTGATGTCATTTTGGAAATGGGTGTTATGATTTCTGAACATAGAATAGAATATATTTGGAAAGATAGTATTTCAGTGTGTATACTCAGAAAGGTACTTGCTCTACCTCCAAATTTGTTCGAAGACAATTTATAGAGCAATTACTAAGTGCAAGACACAGTGTTAGATGCTGCAGGAGATACAAGACAAATAGAGAAACTGCCCTCAAAGAGAAGGCAAGACAAGCCCACAGGGTGACAGGGAGCAGAACAGGAAATGGTGTGTCCACACTGACGTCAGAAGGAAGTGTGTTTGTCTAGAAGGATCAGGGTAGACTTCCTGAGGAAGTGCCATTGGGTTTGGTCCTGAGCGATGGCGGGATCCTAATAGCAGAAGGGGCTGGGTGCTATCCATGAGAAACAAGGAGGGACAGCAGAAAAGCCAGTGCCAGAGAACAGGCACAGTTTAGAAGTGCAAATCAGGTCTACTTCATGGCAGGCCTTGGACCAGGCCCAGGGACTTCTGCTCAGTTAAGTAAGCAGAGCCTCTGACAGATTTAGCCAGAGTCGAACATGATGAAACTGGCCACTGGCAGATGGAAGCTGGCAGCTGTGGGACAGGTGGCTGGAAGTCAGGAGCTGAGAGGGCAGATGTAACACCAATCCAGGTGAGACAGGGATAGCTTAGACTTGGGTGGTCTCAGGGGATGGTGTCCAGACCCTTGAAAACATAGCTTCTCATTTTAAAAAATCTGTGAAACAGAGATGACATATATGTTAAGTACCCTTTGTTCTCTGGAGTTTTTGGAAGTGAGACAATTTCAAGATACCATTGCTCTTCTTCAGCCAGAGGATGTTTGCCTACATTTCTGGTTGGCCTGGGCTGTCAGGAAAACAGCCCTTTCACCACAAGGCGAATTCACTGTGTTGACCCTCTGTCTACACTTATGTGGCTTCTTCTGGAATATTCCACCCTGCCTGAGCAGCCAGGCAGTTTAAAACCTCCAATTAAGCTATGGTTTATAGAGGATAGAAGATCGGCTTAACCATCCTGTGGATCAAGCCAGTTTTGGAAATATTTGGCTCTTCAGGCAAAGCCACTAGGGCAACACTAGACAAGAAGAACTGGCTTCCTAAGACCCTGAGGTCTTCTGGTACCTAGAAGTACAGTTTGTCACTTGTCACAGGAGACACTGTAGCAACTCTGCACAGGGGTTTGGGAATCGAGGGAATGAGAAATGGTAGAGAAAAATATGACCCATCAGTATAGCCCAAAGTAACGGAAAAGATGCATTGTTTGTGAAACCCTAGCAGACTGGAAAGCTCCACCTGGATCAGGAAAGCATATGGAGCCCAGGACGCTGTAGTTTGACCTTGCCTTGTCGACTAATGGTTCTGGAGCTACAAGGGCCTCAGAGCTGTGTCTCCAGTGAAGGAAAGTGGAGTGAGTCATCTGTTTCTTCCAAGAATGGAAGACGCAGTATGTCCAGGAAGCACAGGATTTAAAATCACCAATTTGTACTTAGTCTGGGCAGAGCTTTCAAGAGAGGGAGTGCGGGAAACAGCGGGGGGCTCTGGTGGGCAGAGACTGTCAGATCTGGATGAGCAGGCACTGGATGGATCCCAGCTGTTCAGTCAACAAATACAAAGCTTATCAGGTTCTTGGTGCAATAAAGAAGATGTAGGGCAGCTGCGAGATGGAGCCAGTGCAGCAGATTCAGAGGTCCAGACTGGCTTTTCCTTCTTAGCCTGTCTACCAGGCTTCCAAGCCACTTCTAGATTCAGATGATTCTTTTTCTTGTCTTTCAGTCCATAGTGGGGGGGGGGGGCTTGTTTGCTCCAGTCTCCAAGATTCCTGCAGAAAGGAAATCCTCCTTACCTGTCCCCTGGAAGATTGCAGGAAGAACAGCTCCAGTCATTCTGGTCTTCCTTGGATTCACTAAAACCCAGAGATTCCCCCAGGCTGTAGAGAAATAAATCAAGATATGGGATACAAGTGGCAATGCCGCTGTCCTTGTTTCTCTTGCCATGAGTTGCTACAAAGAACGAGATCAGAATTTATTGCCAAGAGCGAATTACTGACAAAAATATTCTTCTACAGAGTAGCAGGTAAGAAAAGGTTGAAAGGTAAGAATGACTGGAATGTAAAACCCTGGTGGACATCAGCCAGGTGCCCTGTGCTCTGGAGGAAGCGTGTCCCTCTGAAACAACCTTTTCCCTTTCCTGGGGTGACAGAAAGCATCAGTACAATTTTATTTTCACCTGAGTGACTGAGATGGCCCAAGGGCATGGCCAGGTCAGCTTCCTGTGCAGAGATGTTTTGCAGAAGTTGCAGAAGTCGTGCTCTTGGCCCTCATGGTGGATGTGTAAGTCACACAACACCAAGAGCTCACACAAGAAGCCAAGGGGAACTCTACAGACAATGTCTCCTATCTGGGGGCAAAATCACTAAATCCTTTCATCTTTCCCTTTATAAAGGTTTGGTCCTTTCCTCCCACAATGTGACAATTTCGGATATGAAGAGATGAAGAAATGTTGAAGTTAAGATAAGATAAAGAAATGATGTAGTGGGGTGACCTACAAGGGATAGTTGGAAAATATGGTGAATATTTATAAATTTTAAAAATTCTATTACAGTAGAAAACATTAACACTCCCTCCCCAATACACTCCCCATTGCTTCAGACACGCTTATCCCATTGTTCTTGCCACTTTCTGAAGCAGTTCTGGAAGTGCTCTTTCATGAGTGTCTTTAGGGAGGTGGGATCAAAAATATGAATGCTGGTGTCCAGTGCCATCCCATGGAAAGGCAGGCTCGTAACCTTACGGTGTGTCCCCATCCACCTTATTCACCAGATCTGGTACCGTATGGCTTCTGCCTCCTCCCCAGAGTCGAAAGGATCACGGAAGGTAAACTTTTTGAATTGTCTCAAGACATTGAGGTAGCCATGACAGTGGAAGAACAGATTCTCAGGAAAGAAGACTTCCAGAGCTGCTTCAGAAAGTGGGCGGAATGACAGGCCACGTCTGTTCAAAGTGAGGGGACGTATTTTGAAGGGTGTTACTGCAAGGTGTCTTGCACTGTAATCATTAAAAAAAGTAAACACATTTACTTTTTGATTGCACTTCCTAGAGTATAACTGAAAAGAAAAACAAATATTCAAAACCTTTCCTCTGGGACTTCTTGCTTTCTATTTGGCCTGCTGATTCCAAGGGATAAAAAAAATCCAACAAGGAGCACTGGTTATTGCTTTGTGATGATTAAATCGCCCCTAGCCACTGGGGCCTTTGGTGTCTGAGAGGAGCCCTGGAGCCCCGTACATAGCAGAGGAAAGGGCACAGGCTTTGGGGCTGAACAGACCTGGATTCAGATACCTTTCCTGACACTCAGTAACTAAGCAACTTACACTCACTAATTTAACCTTCATGAATCTCCATTTTCTTATCTGCAAAAGGGGGTAGTAATGTCTATATTTAAATTGGTTTATGATTAGAATTAAACTAATAATGTATCCAAGGCTTCAGTGCAATGTCTAACACATAGTAATGATGGTTTTTTATTACTGTTTCCATAAAAATACTATATCTCTCTTCTTTGTGGATACTCATAACTAATAACCTTACATGCTTATTGTCTGGCAAACACTGGGCTAAACGGTAGTACAGTTTCTGTATGTCAGATTTTAAGGAGGGGATGGGGAATTTGTCTTTCAGGTAGATTTGCATATTGTCTTTACACAGACTTTATGTTCATTTTTGTGGTAGTTTGGCAGGGAAGCTGATGGGCAATAAGACTTAACATTCTTTATACCTGTCACCTTAATCTTAAGGCAACATTAAAGTAGACATTTAGAGATGTATGAGTTAGGATCACACTAGCCATTTTAACACATCTCCAAAGCTCAGTGCTTCAGCATAATAAAAAGCTTACCTCCTATTCATGTCAGTCTTTTTTGAGTCATCCTGGGTGGGAACCTAGGTTCCTTCTAGCTTATGCCTCTGCCCTCCTCTAGGGGTTTAGAATCTTCCCCTTTCAGCTATAGGAAGGGGGAAGAGACAGATATTAGGGGAGCTACACACAGTTCTTAACCTTTTGCATCAAAGACAATCACATCTGTTCACACTGCATCAGTGAGATAAAATCCTGAGGTCCCTGGGTAGACCTTGCATTTTTATTTATTTTCTTATTATTGGTACCGGGGATTGAACTTGGGACCTTGCGCTTGAGAGGAAGGTGGCAGAACCACTGAGTTAAATCTCCAGCCCTAGATCTTGCATTTTTAATGATTATTCCAAACCACCTCTGCTAGTGGTCACTAATTCTGGGAGAAAGAAGAATAAGGAATTGAGAAAAGTTTGTTTTAGCCCATCTCTCTCTCTCTCTCTCTCTCTCTCTCTCTCTCTCTCTCTCTCTCTCTCTCTCTGACTATGTGTGTACACTCTTCCGGTGGAGCTCTTAGATCCCCATCATTCTGTTTCTGCCAAGTTTCCAGGTGAATCCACAGGAGGCAGGAAACCAGATCCACAGAGCCACATAGTCTTTGGTAAAGGTGTCTCATTCACACATCTTTTCATGGTATTTATTTTGACTCTGCCAGACAAGTGAGAACTCCAGAGAGGTGGTCTGAAGTTTCCTCATAACCCTCTGGTGCTTCAATGTTCTGTCCCCATAGTGGCACTGGGGATGCACCGCTTGCTCCCCTTTATTGGGACAGTGAATTCTCACACCTCTGGCATGAGCGTTGGCCGCAGTCAAACTTCAACTGCATAATTGTGCTTGGTTGGTGGGAGCCTCTATCCCCATAGACTCTTAGACTGTGTTCCCCTTCCCTTCTGTGTTAGGGTTTTCTAGATGAACAGAATCAATGGAAAATAGATGCATACTTATGCAAGGGGATTTTTAGGAAGGCTTAGATGATTCGAGGCAGGAGAGTTCATAATGGCCATCTGCACACCAGAGAGCCAGAGGGTTTAGTAGCTGCTCAGCACAAAAAGATGGAAGCTGCAGAACAAGAGAGATGAGGGATGCAGAGCCAGTCCAAGACCTGGAGCTCACTGGAGGTGCACCTCTGTGAGCCTATGATGAGAGGCTGAGGAAACTGGAGACTAAGGGTCAAAGGTAACGGTGAAGATGAGCTCCTCCAAAAAGAGGACACTTGTTGCTTCTTTCCTTTATTATTCCATTCAGACTACAAGCCTATTGGTTGGGCTGCCCACTTCCGGGGCAGGTCTTCATCCTTCAGTTTGCTGGCCTACATGTCAGTCACCCACAGACCCCCAGAGCTGTGCTTACTAACTTGCTAGGTATTTCTTAATCCATTCAAATGGACACATGGTAAATGGTTCCGGTGCTCTCAGGGGTGGTCTGCACTAGGGACTGACACAGGCCTCTAAAGGCTCAACCCCCTTGCCTTGAGGTAGGACAGCTCGGTGGTTCTGCTCATGCTCCCGTGCTTCTGTGGATCAGGCTGAACTCACACCTCTCTGTCCTCTCTCTAACCTGCTTCCCCATTTCCTCTACATCCTTCTGAAATCTCTTCCATGAGACTTCCAGTCTCACCAGTTCTGCTCCTGCGAAACCAGCTTTAAGACAGTGCCCAGCTCAGAAATTCTCATCTTCTTAAATGCCACCCTCCCTCCTTGGAGGATGTAAGGAACAGCTGATCACTCTTTCCAACTGCCTCATAATTCAAAGACTTTTTATCTACTTTCTATTTTCCAACTGAACAACTGTTGCCCTATTAACTGCTATTTATGGTTTAATTTTTAATGCTGACACTGCTGTCCAGGACACAAGGTCTAGAATTGACCTCATTTAGCAGGAATGAGATGATGAAAGGATTATCTTTCTGGGCATCACTGCTACAACCGACTATAACAAAGCTTAGGGTTTTACATTTCCAAATACTTCCCTGTTTTTATGTCATTTCACCATCATAACTCTGTAGGAGGGAGCTCTACTTATTATTTTTTGGTGAATAAACTTGAGTAAATACAGCTTAAGTGAGTTTCTTAAGTTCACTGAGCAAGAAAAAGACGTAACTAGCATAGCAAAGATTAGAGTGTTTCCAACCTCCAGGCTTGGGCTGGGTTATGACCTCCATTCCTGCCCTGATCTCTGACCTTCTGGAACAGATCATTTTTATGATGCTATATCAGTGATGAACTATTTTTGGCTGATAGTAAGAGAGACCCCAGATGGTGGTTTGAACACCCAAAGCTTCTTTCTTTCACAAAAATGAGGTCAAGGAGGAAAGCAGCTTAGGATTGGTGGAGGAGATTCATAGTCATTGAGACTCAGATTCCTTAGATTTTCTTTCTATTGTCTTGGCTCTGACCCTCATTGTCTTGGCCCAACATGGCTGCTGGAACCCTAGCCATCATAGATGACTTCTAGACAGTGAGTTAGAGGAAAGAAAGAAGAGAGGTCTGCTCTTTCTTTGTAAGGAGACTTTCCAGAAGTCTACAACACTTCCGATCATGTCTCATTGGCCAAAAAATGGCCACACCTAGGGGCTAATGAATTTTGAACTTCAGAGTCATTTACTTGTTAATAGTCTTCCCAAATGTTTATGCCTAATTTTGTATTCTTCATTTTGTATTATTTTTAGGAACAATTTGTTGAGCCATTATCACACACAAGTCATTGTCCTGGGCATAGAAAGATGGCTCAAAACAGGGACTGATGTAAGTTAGAATTACAAGGAGCTTGTGGCTCAGTCCTGAGTGTGATGTCCTTCTGAGCCATGTGTCACCTTTTGTCAGCCCTACCCTTCACCCTGGGTCAACAGGACAATGAGAGGTGACTGTCAGGAGGGTGCTGAATGTGTGTCCAGGCAAAAAGAAAGGGTGAGAATAACTGATGTGGGAGGGTGTGCCATCCAGAACCGGTTTATTTTAGAAAAGTTGAATATGCCATCATTTGTGTAGCTATGCACCACTTATTTCTGAAAAGGAAAAAGAATATATTCTCTTCTCCATAATTAAAACAAGGTAAAATTGCAAATGATGGTGCAGAAGGGAAGAGAGGCTCTGCAGCTTAACACAGGCCTCAGCTCGGAGCTTCTCGGCTCTCTTGGGTAAGAGGGATGGCTGCAGTGGCCCATTCTGGTGGTTATCTGGTGGGAGAGCCATGGCAGACAGACAGGAGAGACAAGTTCTCTCCTGAGCATGGAACTCAGATTTATGGTGGTGGTTTTGTTTCAGAGATATGGAACCATACGACTCGTGATGCATAATAGTTTTATTGAAAGTATGGAGCTGGTCTTCAAATAGTTATTTCTTCTATCAGTCCTGGAAGAGTCTAGAATCAAATTTTTATATACCATATTAGTTGTACTTAAGACATCCTTCATAATAGATATACCATTATTATATATATCACTAAAAAAGGAAAAACAGTGCCAAATAAATTATGACTTCCATAGACTATAAGCTGCATTCTAATTTAAAAGATATTAAAATGCAAAAGCAGTGCAACTTCACATCAGTGATATATGGTAACCATTTGATGAATACATTTCTCCAGGGAGACAAAGTCGCATATTATGGAATGTAAGCTCTCCATCATGACGAAAGGGCACAGGGAGAGAATTTAAAGAATTTATTTGAGACGTTAGCTAACTAGGAAGCGAAATTTAGCACCACAGGAGGAAAAACCCCTAAGAGTCCCGTGTAGTGCTGTAGTCCTTGCAAATGTCCTTAGTTAACTGAAGATGAGGTTGTACTGGTCTTGTAATAGAGCACATAGACACTGTGAGATAATCAGCCCTGGTAGATGTGGCTACAAATTTAGGAAAATTTGGAGAAGGTTTGTAGTGGAACAAAGAACTGGACAAACAGAGCTAATTTTAATATAATATGTAATAGATGAAATTTATAAATTATAGAAAATATTTTTATATATTAGATAATGTATGTCAAATAGGAAAGGACTCATGTGGTTATGGAGACCAAGAAGCTCCCTGATGTGCCATCTGGAAGCTAGAGAACTGGGAAAGCTGGAGAACTGGGAAAGCTGGTTGTGTCATTTAGTCCAGAGCCAAAGAATGGGGGCACTGGGGAGGCAAAGGTGTCAGTTCTGAACTGAGGCTGAAGGCCTAAGAGTCAGGAAAGTTGATGTGCGAGAGCAGAAGACAAATATCCCAGCTCAGTCAAAGAGTGTGCCTTGACCCTCCCTCCACGTTTGGTCATATTCCAGCCCTCAGCTGATTGTGTGATGCCCTATTGCACTGCGGAGGGTCATCTGCTCTACCCAGTCTGCCAGTACAGAGGCGAATCTCTTCTGGAAATGCCCTGCCAGACACACTCATGTCCTGCCAACTGTCTGGGCAGCCGTGAGTAAGGTGAAGTTAACACATAAAATTAATCGTTACAGTCATCATACTGGATGAGAGTGAGCTCCCAACCCAATGTCTGGTATCTTTATAACAGAGAGGGAGGGAGACAGAGCCACAGGAAGAAGAGGCTATCTGGGGGTAGAGTCGGAGACAGCAGTGAGGCAGCTGCAGGCCGAGGACTGTGAGGGGCCACCAGAAGCTAGGAAGAAGCAAGGGGTCTCCCTGAGACTTCACAGAGTGCATGACCTTGCTGACACCTTGATTCTGAATTCTAGCCCCCAGAACTGTGTTTCTGTTGCTTTAAGCCACCTGGCCTGGAGGACAGTCGTGTGCCGCAGAATGACACCTTGGTCAGTGATGTATCATTCATATGCGCAGTGGTGCTCCCATCATATCGTAGAGGAGTCCTATCGTCCAGCACTTTAGCTGTACCTTTGCCACAGTGAGATCTGTTTAGAGAACAGATATTTACTGTTGCATTCCTTTTGCCCAGCAGCTGTGTGACCTGTGGCCTGTCGGCTGCGTGTGGCCCTGAACATCTAGTAATGAGGCCCCACAAGATCATAGATTATTAACATTATTATGTGATTTCTAGCGATAGAAATGTGAAGACAGACATTTACTGTTATGAGGCAGTTATCTAAGTTTTCTCATTAAATTATTAAACTATCTTGTGTTATTTTGCAAAATGATTTAATAAGTTAAAATAGTTTAAACATGCACCCATACACAGAGTCTGCCAAGAAAAATGCATACACACTTCAGGCGAAGAAAAACTAGTATAAATATTTAATACTAAGTTTATTGAGACATCATGAGATTCATGCAAGTTACCTTTGGCCTCTGCATTTACAAGAGGTGATCAAAGTGGTGGCCATTCGCTTCCAGACATTTATTACTACGGCGAACTGCTGCTTGGGTAACCTTGGTTATTGAGGCTGCTGCACATGCATTTGCAATTTCTTCTCTAAGGGCCTTCAGTGTAGTGGGATTTTTTTTGCGATACACAGTATCCTCTAGGGTCCCCCATAGGAGGATAATACCATCTGTTGATAAAACATAATACTATTTTTCTTTTCCTGAAGTGTGTATATTTTCTTTGCAAACTCTGTACATTAACTACATTATAAATTTTGTATGCAGCCTGAGATAATTCCCTGCACTCAGTGTGGCCCAGGCGAGCCAAGAGCTTGGACACATGTGGGCTACAGTCTCGCATACAGTCAGCTGCTGTCCAGGTTTGTGCGCTGGGAGCCTTAGGCTGTACCTGTAGCCTAGGTGTGTGGTGGACTCTACCACCTAGGTATGTGACAAGCACACTCAATGTTTGAACAGCCCAACAATATTGCCTAGCAATATATTTCTCAGAACGTATCCTGACCACTAAACAATACACCATGTTGCTATTTTCAGCAGTGTAGTGAACAAGGAAACACATATAGAGTTCAAAAGAGAATCTTCATGGTAATTAAGTTTAGGAAAATGTGCTCTCTGAGAATCTGAAGCTTAAAACTGTAGAACACTTCTTGCCCTGGGTCCAAGGCAATCATACTGTTCATAAAGGAAAGTAAGCAGCCGCTTTCTGTGCCTATCTTGGAAAACAGGGAAGGGCAGTGTGGAGGCTTCCCATGGGGAGCCTAGTTCTGGGTTCTGCTAGCTGTGGGTCTTTATCTTCTCCATCCAGTGCTTTAGTTTTCTCAGATGCTTCATGCAATGATTACACCAGATGAGCTATATGATGTCACCCAGCCCTAAAATTATATTGTCCTTATTGGTGTATTTGTGTACTGGAGACCCCTGCAGTTAGGTTCCAGTTTCCTGCCCAGTATACGAAGCAGACCTGAGAAATCAAACTAAAAGACAGAACTAAAAGAGTGAGAAAGCGAGGTGCCAGGGAGGCCAGTGTTGGTGCAATGGACAAAGGTGCTCGCTGGCCAGCCCAAGTCACTGATATTTATTGATAATCAATTGGGATAAAGGGAAGCTATGTGCAGGGGCAGGACTACATGTGAGGATGTGCAATCATGCAGTTTCTATGAAAACTAATGTAAGCAAGACTCATAAAGGACAAGACAAAGCATTCTCAAATTAGGAACAGAATAGACAAAATATATGGTTGTAATTAGAATATTGTCCTTCTAGTTAGAAAGTTTCAGTTATGGGAATGGAATTTGGGTGCGAGTTTCTGTGACTTCTGCAGTAGGCTTTGGCTGGACTTCTATAAACAAGCCAATTGTGGGGTTAATTTAACTTTTTACAGCCTGTGCTGCTTACAGCCTGCTTTGGGGCATAATCAATATTACAGTCTCCCGCATTTGTGGTAAGTGGAAAATTTTTCTGGATAGAAAAGAGAGATTTAAATGTTGGAACAGATATTGAACAGTATTATGGATTTTCTTCTTCTGAACTATTTGTGAGCAGTATCAGCCTGATAGCTACAGATTGGGGAACTAACTGTCTACATGCTGTATATACCTTTAAAATAGGGGTTGTTGATTTTAAATGACTTCAGGAACAAAACAGTCACACAAGCAAGCCAAATGGAAGGGGTGTAATAAAATAGGTAAGGCGGGGATGGTGGCAAAGACGAGCTGCGAGAGACACGGAGTGGTGGGGACTGTGGCAACCCGGCCCTGTCCTAGGTCTTTCAAGGGAGGCCATTGTTGTTCAGCTCTAGCCAGTTGTTGACAAATGGCAAGGTGGACCTGGAGTGCCAGATCTTTGCACTTTTTTTCAATGGCAACCAGAATTTTAATGTGAAGTGTTCCAAATTCTAAACATTTTAGTACCTGAATATTTTTTTTAAAAAGTCCTCTGGACAAATAAAATACTTCTATTGGTTCAGTGTGGTCCTTCAGTTTACCAGTTTGTAACCTTTGTGTTAAGACTTTGGATTCGATATTTACTGATACTAATAAACAGCTGGGTGAAATGCACAAGCATTTAAACATCCTTTGCTTGCTCATTTATCTAGGAAAAAAAATCGTTTCAGGGATATCCTAAGAACATGTCATATTATCCTCTTTTTTTTGTTTTGCTTGAAAGAGCAACAGGCAGAACATAGATTCAGACCTTAGATTTCCTGACTCTTTACCCAGTATTCCTTCTATCAGCTCATTTGCCTTTCCCACTAATGAGAAGGTACGTGGCTAACCTCTTCACACTGACATGTCTCCATGCATAGGGATTTGGGCATTTGAAACGGAACAAGAGGTAGATATTGCCTAAAGAGAAATGACAGGCTATATCTTGGTATGCAGCAGGAAAGGAAAATGATTAGGAAATGAATGTTGGTTCAAGATCTCACAACTGGAGGATGTGGTTAAAATTTAGGGACTAAAATATCATAGAAGGAGAAAAGGTGATATGAAATAGTAATTGGGAAACCACCAGAAAAACAAAGGGGAAAATATCAGCACGGGATTCCAGAGGCAGCTCTGTGTGCTTATTATTCTTCACCAATGAGGACATCCATCCTTCAGTCATTTGCTTAATAGTGTTGTTTAGCACTGTTATATCCGAGGCAGAGTGTGAGCATCGAAGAGACAATACTGAGTAAAATAGACACGGCTCCTTTTCTTCTGCAGCTTCCTGTCTAGAGGGAAACAGGTGAGTGAATTAGCTGTTAAGTACAGATATAAGGCTCAGAACTGAAAGAGCAGTTGGTGCTTGTGTCCCTCACCTGCCAAGCGTCTGTGCACCTTGTTACCGTCTGTTTCTCAGGGGAAACACTAGGATGTGCATCTTACTCCTCTGCTCAGACATGCAAACCTGCATCTGCAGCAGACACAGGGCATCAAAGAGATGGGCATCAAAGTGATGGGCATCAAAGTATTAGCCTAACTGGAAAAGAGGCAAGAAGCCCCGCATTCTTATCTTGTCTCTGCCACTTAATAGCTACACGAACGCAGCCTCTCTGAACATCAGCTGCTTTTCTTTAAGAGTCTCAGCCTCTTTCAGGACTTTTAGGATGAGTTAACATATATGGCGGTGGATTGTGACCTGGGGATTCCTTTATAAATGATCACTTTATTATACGATTTCAGTGCTTCTAAAATATTCTTTTAAAATATTGTGTACACTTAATCTAAATTACATACTATACTTAATGTATCCATGTGGCTCATCAGTTAAAGCAAAGATACCACATTTGGACATGAAAAATGTTAATAATAGGGGAAATTGCATATGTGGATCAGCGGAGAAAAGAAGGTAACTACTTTCTCCTCAATGTTTCTGTAAACTTAAAACTATTCTTTAAAAAGGAAGTCTATTAATTAAGAAGGATCAAAAAGTACCAGCAACTTTAAATTTTCAAAAAAGAAAAAGAGATACTTTTTGTGAAATGAATCGAACTTGTTCACTTTGTCAGTCCACTAAAAGCAACTTTTCTTCAGGTGGAGCAGGAGTGAGCTTTGGTTCAGCCCTCTCTGAATAATCATGAATCACCCATCACTGGGGGCAGGGGCAGGACGAGGTGGGTTTCTGAGCCTAGCAACAGAATGTACTGCTTTTGTGACCTGCCATGGGACTATACCAGCTTCCCCTCCATATCTGAACTTCATTCTAAATTCCCCCAGCCTAGTAAGGGTGGGCAGTATTTGAGAAGTTGTTTTTGATTTCCTGTCTGGAGCCCTGTTCCTATCTTCAAAATGTGCACAATACCACTGAAAACAGAATTCTTTTTCTTTCTTTCTTTCCTTCCTTCCTTCCTTCCTTCCTTCCTTCCTTCCTTCCTTCCTCCCTCCCTCCCTCCCTCCCTCTCTCTCTCTTTCTTTCTTTCTCTCTCTTTCATTCTTTCTGCTTCCTTTGGGTGTAGAGAAGCCTTGTTCTTCTACTGTAGGTTAAGGTTGGTGTCCTTAGTATTTCCCTCAGGATAGAAACTTAGTGGCGCGATGTTTTGGGTTTTGTTTTTTTTATTAAATTCTTTTATTGGTACATTGTAGGTATACAACACAATTACATTTCTCATTGGGAATTGTACCTTTACATGATGCATCTTGGTTCTTATTTTTTCCCCATTCCTAGCCCTCCCTTCACCCCCTCCACCCTTCCCTATTTACAAAGACTTTATTTCCATTTTTTCCATTTCTCAGCACTTTTCCTTTCCCTTCTTTCCTTTCCCCTACCCCTCCCACTACCCCTACCCCTTTGGACCTTTTCTTCCTATTTTGCATTATCGATTATTCATTCGAATCATTGGTACATTTTAGGTATACAATATAATGACATTCATCATTGGAAATTTGTACCTTTACATAGTCTCTCTTGGTTCTTATTTTTCACCCTTGCCCAGCCCTCCCTTCAACCCCTCCATTCCTCCCTATTTACAAAGATTTTGTTCCTATTTTTCCATTTTCTCATATTAATCCCATTCCCTTCTATCCTTTCCCCTAGCCCTCCCACTTCCTTCTCCTTTACCCCTTTTCTTCCTATTTCACATTACCTATTATGCATTTACTCCGTATTTACACTTTCAGTTTCTCACACCAGAGAAACTATTCAGTATTTATACATGTGTGTACTATTTATTTCACTTTAGAGTTTCGCCTCAATATGCATCCACTTAGCTATAAATGTCTCTAATTTCTCATTTTTTATGGCTGAGTAGTACTCCATTTTATAAAAAACCCCCCACATTTTCTTTATCCAGTCTCCAGTTGATGGGCATTTGGGCTGTTTCCAAGTTTTAGCTATTACAAACTGTGCTGCTATGAACTATGAACATGGGCACACATATATCACTGTGGTATGATTCTTTTAATTCTTTGGGGAAGATCCCCAGCAGTGGAATAGCGGGGTCAAATGGGACTTCCAGTCCTAGTTCTTTGAGGTGTCTCCATACTGATTTCCACAGTGGTTGCACCAGTCTATACACTCCCACCAGCAGTGGAGCAGGGTTCCTCTTTCCCCACAGCCCCCCCAGCATTTGTTATTGGTGGATTTCATGATAGCAGCCATTCTTTCTGGAGTGAAGTGGAATCTCAGCATTGTTTTCATTTGCATCTCTCGAATGACCAGTGATGTTGAACATTTTTTCATGTATTTATTTGCTATTTCTGCTTCCTTGTCTGAGAAATGTCTGTTCATTTCAAATCCTCGTTTTTGGACCAGGTCTTTAAATTTTGGAGGTCTGATCTTTTTAAGTTCTTTATAGATTCGAGATAGTAGACCTTTGTCTGAGGAAGAGCAGGTGAAGATTTTTTTCCCACATTGTGGGTTGTCTCTTCACACTGCTGGTGGTTTCTCTTGCTGTGCAGAAGCCTTTTAATAAGAAGAGAACCCATTTGTTGATTGTTTATGCTAGTTCACAGGCAACTGAGGGTTTGTTCATAAAATCTTTTCCTACACCGATGTCTTCAAGGCTTCTACCTAACCTCTGTTCCAACTGGTTCAGAGTTTCTATTTTAATATTTAGATCTTTAATCCAGTTTGATTTTAGTTTAGTGCATGGTGAGAGATATAGGTCTAGTTTTAATCTTTGGCAAGTTGAAGCCCAATTTTCCCAGCACCATTTATTAAAGAGGCTATCTTTCCTCCAGTGAGGGTGTTTGGCTCCTTTATTGAAGATGAGATGGCTGAGTGTGTCTGGCGTTGTTTCTGCATCATCTAATCTGTTCCACTGGTCCTCAGGTCTGTTTCTTTGCCAGTACCATGCTGTTTTTACCACAGTAGCTTTGTAGTATAGTTGCAGGTTGGGGATTGTGATACCCCCTGCCATGTCTCTGTTACCTAGAATTGCTTTTGCTATTCTGGGTCTCTTCTTGTTCCAAATGAATTTTTGGATTGTTTTCTCAAGGTCCATGAAGTATGCTGCTGGGATCTCAATTGGAATTGCATTAAATCTATATAGCAGTTTTGGAAGTATGGCCATTTTCACTATATTAATCCTTCCTACCCAGGAGCAGGGGATGTCTGTCCTTTTTCTGATATCATCTTCAATCTCTCTTTTCAGAGTGCCATAGTTTTCAGAGAAGAGGTCTTTGATTTCTTTCATTAGGATGATTCCTAGGTATTTCAGTTTTTTGGATGCTATTGTGAAAGGAATTGTTTGCCCTATTTCTCTCTCAGTGAGTCTGTCATTGGTGTAGAGGAAAGCTATTGATTTTTGTGTGTTGACCTTGTAACCAGCTACTTGACTGAATTTGGTTATTAAGTCTAGAAGGCTTTTGACTTCTTCCTTACCTATCTTTATTCCTTTTATTTCTTTCTCTTGTCTAATTGCCATGGCTAATGTTTCCAGAACTATATTGAACAAGAGTGGTGATAGTGGACATCCTTGTCTTGTTCCTGATTTGAGTGTGAAGGATTTCAGTTTTTGACCATTTAGTATGATATTGGCTGTTGGTTTTTCATAGATGGCTTCTATCAGTTTGAGGTAGAGACCATCTATTCCAATTTTTTGTAGGGTTTTTATCATAAATGCATGTTGGATTTTGTCAAATGCTTTTTCTGCATCTATGGAGATAATCATATGGTTTTTGTCCTTGGCTCTATTGATATAGTGTATTACATTGATTGATTTTCATATATTGAACCATCCCTGCATCCTTGGGATGAATCCCACTTGATCAGGGTGTATGATCTTCTTGATGATCTTCTGCATTCTGTTTGCCATTATCTTAGTAAGGATTTTTGCATCTATGTTCATTAGTGAGATTGGCCTATAGTTCTCCTTTTTGGTTGGGTCTTTCTCTGCTTTGGGGATGAAGGTGATGCTTGCTTCCAGGAATGAATTTGGGAGTATTGCTTCCCTTTCAATTTCATTGAAGAGTTTAAACAGTAGTGGCAGCAGTTCCTCTCTAAATGTCTTGTAGGATTCAGCAGTGAAGCCATCAGTGCCCGGGATTTCCTTAGTTGATAAGTTTTTAATTACATTTTCAATTTCATTGGTTGATATTGGGTTGTTCAGAATTTTTAGGTCTTCTTTGTTCAACTTTGGTAATTCCTATGTATCTAGGAATCTGTCCATTTCTTCTGTGTTGTCCATCTTATTGGTGTATAGGTTCTGGAAGTAGGTATTGATGATGCTCTGGATTTCTGCTGGGTCTGTTGTAATTTCACCCTTTTCATTCCTAATTGCATGGATTTGGGCCTTTTCTTTCCTTTTTCTGACAAGGTTGGCTAAGGGTTTATCACTTTTGTTGATTCTTTTAAAGAACCAACTCTTGGCTTCATTGATTTTTTTGTATTGTTCTCTTAGTCTCCATTGCAGTGATTTTTCCTCTGATCTTTAAAATTTCCTCCCTTGTATGAACTCTGGGGTTGTCCTGTTCTTCTTTTTCTAGAAGCTTGAGGTGCAGCATCAGGTTAATTGGGCTTGTTCTGTTTTCCTAATATGCATATTCACTGCTATGAATTTCCCTCATAAGACTCCTTTCATTGTGTCCCATAGATTCCGATATGTTGTATTGTTATTGTCATTTAATTGAAGGAAATGTCTGATATCTTCTTTAATTTCCTCTGTGACCCATTGGTTATTCAGAAGTGTGTTGTTCAATTTCCATGTGTTTATGAAATTTTTTGAGTTTCTTTTGCTATGGATCTCCAATTTCATCGCACTATGGTCTAATAATATACAGGGGATAACTTCAATTCCTTTGCACTTACTTAAACATGTTCTATGTGTAAGTATGTGGTCTAGTTTTGAGAATGACCCATATGCAGCTGAGAAGAATGTGTATTCTGATTTTGTGGGTTGGAAGACTCTGTAAACATCTATTAAGTTCATTTGTTCAAGAGTTTGATTGAGTTCTAGTATTTCATTACTTATTTTTAGTCTGGTTGATCTATCTATTTGTGACAGTGGGGTGTTGAGGTCCCCCACTACAATTGTATTAGTGCATATATGACTTTTCATGTCCGTTAGTATTTGCTTTATATAGTTGGGTGCACTAGTGTTTGGTGCATAGATATTTATGATTGTCATCGCTTCCTCTTGGATTTTTCCCTTCACAAGGATGTAGTGTCCTTCTTCCTCTCTCTTAATCAGTGTTGGTTTGAAATCCACTTTATCTGCAAAGAGGATAGCTACTCCTGCTTTTTTTCGGGTTCCTGTCGCATGGGGTATTGTTTTCCACCCTTTAACTTTCAGTCTATGAGTTTCCTTTTGTATTAAGTGTGTTTCTTGTATGCAGCATATTGTTGGATTTTGCTTCTTGACCCATTCTGCCAGTCTATTTCTTTTGATTGGTGAATTGAGACCATTAACATTGATGGTTATAACTGAAACGTATTGACTTGTCATTGCCATGACTTTTTCTTTTTGTTGGGTTCTCCCCCTTTCCATTTAATTTCTTGTAGTGCCAGATGGGTTCATTCTGCTTTGCTTCCTGGGGTTGTGATCCTCAATGTCTGTTCCTAGGATATTGTGTAAAATTCTTTGGAGTGCTGGTTTGGTATTCATGAAGTTCCTAAGGTGCTCTTTGTCATGAAAGTATCTTATTTCTCCATCAGTTTTGAAAGATAGTTTTGCAGGGTACATCAATCTGGGTTGGAGGCTGTTTCCTTTTAGGGCTTGGAATATGTCACTCTAAGCTCTTCTTGCCTTGATGGTTTGTGTTGAGAAGTCTGCTGTGATTCTGATGGGCTTTCCTTTGTATGTGATTTGTTTCTTTTCTCTAACTGCTTGTAGAACTTTGTTCTTCTGTTGAGTTTCTGAAATCTTAACAATTATCTGCCTATGTGTAGATTTTTTTTGATCAAGGCTATTTGGAATCCTATATGCCTCACTTATCTGTATGTCAAGCTCTTTTCCCCTCCTTGGGAAGTTTTCTGCCATTATTTCTGTGAAGAGATTTTTTTTATGTCATCTGCACTCTCTCCTGTTTCTTCATTGACTCCAGTCAGTCTTATGTTATTCTCCTTTGCATCATCTAGCAGCTGCTGGATTGATTTCTCATGTTCCCTTATAATTTTGAAGCAATTTTTCTTTTCCTGTTCATTAATTGCAGTCTTATCTTCTATATCTGGAATTCTGTCCTCACATTGGCTCATTCTGCTGTCTAGACTTTCAATGGAGTTTTTAATCTCCTGGAAATCTATTTGCATCTGTTTTATGGATTCCATTTGTTTCCTATGTTGGGATTCCATCATGTTCCTGAGCTCCTCTCTAGATTTATTAATCATGTCTTGCACTAGGGGCACAATTTCTCCTGTTATCTGAGAAATTATTTCTGATTTCATTTTTTCCAGATCCCCTTTTGTTGCCAGTTCATTGGGTCCAGGTGGTTGAGTATCAGAGTGTTCTATCTTATTTCCCTTTGGGGTTGCTGTAGGTGATCTGGAAGGCTGTTTTTGAGACTTATTTACATGTTTTCTCATTTTTGGGGGGGGGGGCTGTTGGTGCCTGCACGGATTACCTCCCCTGAGCTGGGAGAGGTGGGACGGGGGCCGGGAGCAGCAGTAGGGATGGTGGCCCAAAAACCCTTTCCTGTGGGCTTGGAGCAGTGGGAGGGATGGTGGCCGGGAAGCTCCTTCCTCTGGACCAGGAGCAGTGGGACGGCGGCTCAGAAGCCCCTACCTTTGGGCTGGGAGCAGCAGGACTCAGTACCACGGTCTGGTGGTCTGGTGTCCTCTGTGTCTTTGTAGTGTGGAACCAGGTGGCTGTACAGATGAGCAGGGGTGGGGATCCAGTGGATTGTTGCTGGGGCATGGGCTAATTCTGCGTGTTCTGCGCAACTCAGGACCTCAGTAGGGCGTGCACAGACCGGCCTGTCTGCAGCCGGCTGATTCGGTGTTTTCCTGGCGACTCGGGACCTCAGTAGGGCGTGAGCAGACCTGCCTGTCTGCAGGGGGCTCCGTGTTTTGGTTTTATTGTTTGTTTTGGTTGCAACATTTTGATAGTGTTTTCCCAATATTTCCAGCTGCTGAGATGAACTAAGATTACTGCATAATGGTAAGTCTCAATTCTCTGGAATTAACATCCTCCAGAATCCAAGCATCGGCAAATGAAATGCAAGCCTGAAAATGAAAGTTTCCCCTCCCTTTCATTCACCCCGTCATGGTGTCTGCAGCTCTGTCATCCTGGTATCTCTCAATCTACCTATGACCCATCACACCCCGCTGCCACTACCTTGGGCTCTACCTTTTGTCAGCTTTTTCAGAATTGTGGCAGTCATTTCCCAGCGGTTCTGACCTTCATCTAGTCCTTCCTCAACGATTCCCTGAGAGTGATTTTTCTAAAGTTCAAACCCTATTACAAAGTTGACCTGATTAAAGCCTTTCAACCGTTTCTTAGTGCCCTTAAGCTAAAATCCAAACTCCTTATCATGGTTCTTAAGTCACTCTGCTATAAGAATGGCACTTAGACATCCAGCCAAAACTCTCCCCTCTTCCTTTCCAGTGCCCCCCCATCATGCTCATCTTGACACTGCTCGCTTTTGACCTTGAGCCCCCCCCCGAGATCTGGTCCCCTCCAAACCTCTTCCTGTACCCTTCCCTTCATCAGGGAAACTACTCAGGAAGCTGAGATGTCACTTCCTCCAGGGAGTCCTTCCTGAGGCCCAGATAGTACCACCTCTACTGTGATCTGTAATTTGCTCTCCTGGGACAGAAACCCACCATGTCTTTTCCCAGCATTAGACTGGGAACTCCTTGAGGACAGGGAATATTTACCCTTAGGTTCCCACATCCAATAAAGTGCCTAGTATATTACAGGTACTTGATACATATTGGTTGTGAGTGCACAACTGGATCTGACTCCTATTTTGGACTATTTTATCTTGTAGCTCCTTAAAAGAAACTAAATAAAACAATGGAAGGATATTGAAAATGACTACCTCCCGTGTCAAGTCTTCAAAGCAGGTAGCTTACTTACCTATGTGCACATCTTTTCCCAAAATAAAAATATCGCTGAAAGGAATATTAATAGCTAATTGCTGAGCACTTGACCATGTACCAGGCACCTTACTGTGTATTTTGCACGTAGAAATTATTTAATCATCACAATCCTACAGATGGTGTTATCCTTATCCTTATCCTTATTTTACAGATGAGGAAGCTGAAGAACACAGAAATTTGCCCAAGGTCATAAATCTCATAAGTGGTAGACTTCACATTAATATTAACAATTCAACCAAAACTAAATAGCAAGAAAATAGTGTTTTATTCCTGGGAGACTTTATGATCCTGACATTGTCGATAAACTCAGAAATTGACCTGGTGGCTATATTTGGACTATAAATGAAATGCAGAGGAATTTATATTTTAAGACTCTTTAAGTATCTCAGTGATTAGTGAGGTGCTGAATATCTGGGCAGTGAACCCCAAACTTCTGTGAATAGGATGGGATGTTCAGAACAGGCAGGTGCAAACCTCCCCCAAAGGCTAGCTGGCTGAGAAATCCTGCTGCATTGTTCTCTTGGACCAGCTTCTGACAATTTACTTTCCTTTAGACTCCATTGCTTGTCTTATAGAAGTGAATTTGGATATAGCTGGAAATCTTCATTCTTACAACTTGGTACATTTTTCGCTTTCTGCCTCTATTGGTTAGCTTTTCTGCTGCTGGGACACAATACCTGATACCCTCAATTTCAAGAAGGAGAGATTTTATTCAGCTCATGTTTAGATGAAACTCAATCAGTGGCTAGCTGCCTCCAGGACAGAAATATCATGGCAGAAGGGTGGGCAGAGCAAAGCTGCTTATCTCATGGCAGCTGCAAAGCAGAGCAGGGGAACAGTGCCAGAAAGGAAGGGCGAGAGACTAGATCTAGTCCTCAAGCTCATGCCTCCACGACTTGCCCACACACACTGAAGAGTGTGCCCTACAAATGCCCTTGGGGCGGGGGCGGGGTCCCCAGCCAACCAAGTTGGCACACTGAGCTTAACCATGGTGCTGCTCCTCCTCTTCTGACCCATGGCTGCCATGTGAGGAATCTGGGATTCCCAGAGCTCTACGTGTGATTCTAATACTAGGCCCCATTTATTGAGCACGTGCTGTGTGTCAGCCACAGTAATTGTTTATAGTTATTGCATTCAGTCCTCACAGCTACCTATTGAAGTAGGTATGAGTATCCCACTTTAGTGACGAGGAAACCTCAGGCAAGCGAAATGAGTTGCATTATATCTGCATTAGTTCTTATTGCTGTTGTGACAAATTGCCACGAGCTCAGTGGTCTCACACAAACAAACTTATTCTTCTAGATCTGGAAGTCAGAAATCCAAAAGTAGTCTAACAGGGCTACAGTCAAGGTGTAAGCAGAGCTGCTCTTTCTGGAGGATCTAGGGGAGAATCTATTTCTTTCACTTTTTTTCAGCTTCTAGAGGCTACATTTCTTGAAATCTTTCTTCACACCATTCCCATCTTTACTTCCATTAATTCAAAATTTCTTTCTAACTCTGATTCCTCTGCCTCCCTTACAAAGGCCTCTGTGATTATATCAGGGGTAGCTAGACAATCTAGGATAACCCTCCCATCAAATCCAGAAGAGCTCCTTTTCCATGTAAGGTAACATATTAAAAAGTGCCAGAGACTAGGACGTGAGGCTACCGGGTGGGGATGCATTATTCAATCTCCCATTTTACAAAGCACAGCTCTAGCCTTCCCTACTATGAAGTCTACATCCTTCTACAGTCATTTTTCTTTCACGGAGCCCTCTAACCTTGCTCTTTGTTAAATGCAACTCCATTGTTAGGGAGGGATCACCCATTTCTGTCTATCTCTCCTGCAGACAGCTCAGAACTTCTCAATGCTACTTACAAGTTAGAATCACATGAGGTACCTTTTACAACCTACCTCATATTTATTACAATCGTAATCTCTAGAGGAGGAGCTTGTGTTAGTCAGCTCTTTGTCAATGAAGAAATACCTGAGATAATCAACTTAATAAGAAGAAAGGTTTATTTTGGCTCACAGTTTCGGAAGGTCCAGTCCTTGGTCAGTTGCTCCCATTGGTTTTGGGGTGGTGAGGCAGCAGCATATCATGGCAGGAACATGTGACAGAAGAAACTGCTTGCCTCATGGCACCCAGGAAGCAAAGAGAGAAGAACCAGCATCCCACAATCCCTTTTGAGGTCATCTCTCCCGTGACCTAACTTCCTTCCACTAGGGCCCACCTCTTAAAGATTCTACCACCTCCCAAAAGCACTACGGGCTGGGGACCAAGCCTTTAATATCCTGGGGTTTTGGATGTCACTTATCCAAATACAGCAAAACATGTCTTAGGTGGTTCTGATATGCAGCTAGCTCTGAGACCCACTATGTTAGTGAGAACTGGCTGTCAAGTCTTCAGAGCATGAAGCTATAAAAATCTAGTAAGAACAGATTAACTATAAAGATGAATGACAAGAAAATGAACATTGAAAGCCATACATCCCTGGTTAGTAACCTTGCTTGTGCCATTTCCTAGTTGCATGACCTTAGGCAAATTACCTTACTTCTCTGATCTCTTTTTTCCCCCCAGATAATAATAGCTCCCAAAGGTTGTCCAATGACTAATTGAGATCATGAATGAAAAGCCCTTAGCTGAATGCTGACAGGTGTAAAATAGAGGACAGTGTAGATTTCTTTGCAGCCTGATACTCACCTTTCACAGCAGAGGCTGCTGAGACTCTCCTAATAATATGATTCCCTTGGTTCTAATTTTCCAGCTCAAAGAAGAGTGAATCTACCTATTTCTTGGTTGTGCCTGACTTTCACTTCCTTGTTTCTTTCACAGCCCCAATTCTGGTATCTTCTTACACCTTTAGAGCAGAGGGCACCTGGCAACGCTTCCAGTCTGTTTTCAGAAGGTCAAGGTGTTGCTGGGGTTTCTTGGTTGATGCCAAGCAATCAAGCTGTAAACTGAAAAACAATTTTTTTCTCTTGTAGAGGGAAATCATTTATGGTGTGTGGTTGGAGATGGAGAATGGAGGCTTTTCCCTCAGGCTGAGGATGTAGCAAAAAGTCTAAAACATGGGTGTGGTAGAGAGTTGTTTTTAATGGAAAGGGTTTCTGGGAATGGAAGGAAATGGAAGGAACTGGCCAAGATCATTCTTATTACCAGCTTGCTAGTGTTGATAGTACCTGGCGCTTCTCTCTCCCTCTTCTTCTTTTAATTCTTGAAGGCATTAGGAAGGACAAAGAGATGGAGATGACTCAGGGATTGGAACAGAAGTTGCTTGGCCTAGCCAGTTCTGCCCAATTGCTGGGCCAGGTTAATAGCATTAATGGAAAGTGTTTCGATTGAATGGGCTCTGGCAAGGCCACTTTCCATCCGGGACTGCCAAGGCTGATGTCACCAAGAACGTTCACTTTGCTTTCTCCCTCTCATTTATTCTAGATGCAGAATAATGGAATAATCCTACTCTCTTGTTTTGCCAAGTCATGTTTCACATCATTCATTCAGGTGGTATCTTTTTTTCTTCACCGAGTATATTGTATTGCCCAATTCAGTTTTTAAAGTTTATTTCCATATGCCAGCCCAGGCTAATGAGTCAGCAGCCAGTGAGTAGACTCCTCCAACAGCAGGCCAGGTAGGCAGGTGGGATAACCAAGGTACGGCTCCTGCCACCTCATCATTGTGAGTGGAAGAGTCCCATGCACAAAGTAAGATGAGGAAGATGATCAGTAGGAGCTCTCAGAGCAGAGGGACATCAGTAAGGCCTGGGTGGTCTGGGAAGACAGCATGGAGGAGGTGAGGCAGGAGCAGGATGGATAGACTTGGGAAGAAGCAGGCTTTCCAGATGGAGAGGCATGGGAGGGGCCCACTGTGAGTCCAGGGAAATGATGAAAAGAACAGCCAAAATCATAAACTTTCTACTGGGGTATCCTGGGCTCCAGATAGCTAGATAATCTTAGTACAAGAACGAGCTCCACACCTTCTCAAGTTCAATGGGTCTCCTGGGCAAGGACGTGTTGCTTTCCCAAGGTCACCTCAGACTGAGGTTTCCCATGCAGCATCTCTGTTCCACCTCATTTCTGGCCAATGTAATGCCCAACATGAGGGCAGCCAGGTGCTGCCTCTTTGCACCCTCAGCCCTTGGCTCTGGGTGTGGATGTGTGCACATGTTTTCCTGGAGAGATGTCCTGGTCTTCCACAGGGGAGCCCAGGATCAGAGGAGAGGAGAAGTGGTGTCCACAGTGCAAGGGACAGATCCCCAAGTGCAGCTGGCTTCTTGAGAGTCCCATGGCCCTCTTCCCCTGCCACCTGCTCAACTTGTTCCCAGGGGTCCTTGACTTTTCATGTCCTGCGTGGATAGGAGAATGTCCAGTGAAAGCTGTGGGATTGGACTGCCAGCTAGTGGGCTTATTATCAGGGTTAAAGAGATGTAGGCTCTGGAAACGCCCAGCTCCCATCTGGCATGTACAAACATCTGAATCCTGCTGAGTCAATGCGCACCAAGAACTCGAGGGCCTGCTTTCCACCAGGACAGGCTGTCTCTGGGCATAGGCCCAGTATTGATTAGATCAGTGTTCCAGGTGTGATTGCTGATTCGCCCCTTGTGAGAGAATGGCTGTGGGAGAGGAGCCTAGGCCTGAAATGCCGGTATAAAAGCAGTGACCCTTTAGCAAGGAACCAAGAAAAGTCAAGGCTGGGTGCTCTGGGAACATAGGAAACATATGCAGGGGACATGGGAAATTCATCTTTAGGAGCAAGACTGCATTAAAAATGTCCCTTCAGAAGTGTAGAAAAATTCATAGTCCCTATTTAAAATTCTGATAAGTGGGGCCAGGGATTTAGCTCCATGGTTTCACTGCTTGCCGTGCAAGCACAAGGACTGGAGTTCAATCCCCGGTACCAAAATAAATAAATAAATACATACATACATACATACAATTCTGATAAGTGGCCTTGCACAGCCATTTTTAATGGAATGCTATGTGGCACTCATTGGGAGGATTCAAATGAGATGAATAAATGCCATCGTTTGTATTATAGATCAGCAGCTACCTGAATGCCAGGAATCTAAGGGAGCTTAGACTATTACCCTTCATTCCTTTTGCAATTCCATCAAACTGTTCCAGAAAAATGCTGCTATAAACACAGCTATACAAATATCTTTTCAAGATCCTGCTTTCAATTCTTTTTTGGTCCATACCCAGAGTGGAATGCTGAAACATATGGTAATTCTATTTTTAGTTTTTGAGGAACTGCCATTCTGTTTTCCACAGTGGTTGAAACATTTTACACTCCCACCAACAGTGCACAAAGGCTCCAATTTCTCTGCATTCTCATTCACACTTGTTACTTTCCATTTTTCCTCAATAGCTGTTATCCCAATGGACGTGAGCTGATACTTCTTTGTGGTTTTAATTTGCATTTCCCTAATGATTAGTGATATTGGACATCTTTTTGTGCACATATGGGCATTTGTATATCATCCTTGGAGAATTGTCTACAACCCTTTGCCCATTTTTAAATCAGATTGCTTGCTTGCTGAGTTCTAGGAGTTCTGCATGTATTGTGTTTCTGGTCTATTTTTTTAAAATACTATTTATTTGTAATTGTCACTCTTCTAGAATAGCAACTGTTTAAGATTAGAAATATTTGTTTATTGTGTTAACTGCCATGAGCCCCACAGCTAACATTGTGCAAGACATCCAGTGAATGTTTACTGTATTTAATGAGTAAAGGATGGAATGAAGGTACTGTGATGTAGTAGGTGATTAAGAAGAATGTGAGGTATGGTGGTGTACATCTGTAATCCCAGCTACTCAGGAGGCTGAGGCAGGAGGATCACAAGTTCAAGGCCATCCTGGGCAACTTAGGGAGAACTTACCTTAAAATAATATTAAAACAAAAAGGGATTAGGGATGTAGCTGAGTGGCACAGCACTCGTCTAGCAGGCATGAGAGCTTGGGTTCAATCCCCAGTACTGAAAAAATAAATGAATAAATAAAGTAAAAAAACCAACAATTATCTTTAGTCATATTTTATGAGTTAAGTATGGCAATGCAAGAAAAGTACAGGGAAAATGTACTGAAAAAAATTCAGCAGTGCTTACTAAAAGTGAAGACACACATACTCTATGACTACAATTTCATTCTAGGTCTTATTAGAAATCCAAGCTTATAGCACCAGGCTGGTCTCAGTGGTGTTGTTTGTACTGTAATTGCTCCAACATGGAAACGACACAAAGGTCTGTCAACGTTAGACCAGGTAAACCACTGTAGATTCCTACGCAGCAATTATGATAAATCAGACCTTGTCATATCATGACTCGGAAGCCTGTTAAGGACCTGATGTTGAGTAAGAGGACCAGGCACCCCAAAATACAAATTGCACAGCTCTGCTCATAGGAAATTTGAAACCACATATTTAGATACGTTGGCTGATCATACACAATTGGGTAATACAACTATTTTTCAAAAGAGTAAAGAGATGGGTGGCCTGGCCTTGAGGATGTCGGCAATGACACTGGATGGGGGGAGGCTGTTATGACCAGCATGGAGGACAAGGGACTGGATGATTACACCAGTTCTTTTACCATAGACCCATGCTTCATGCATGTTTCTTGTGTTTTACAATCACAAAAATAGAACAGTTTTTTAAAGAACCTACTTTTACCACCTTTCAAGCTCACACAACTTTCTAGAAACACAAACAATTCCGTCAGCAAAGGGTGTGGGGTGGAATTTGAAAGTCCTGGAGGCAAGATGTGTCCAGCTAGACTTGGGATTCGAAGAGCAAACACATTTCAGGCACCAACAATGGAGCAAGTTTGCCAGAACCTTGGGATGGGGAGAGAGGCCTTAGAATGTGAAAGCTACAGAGTATGCGAACCGGAAGTTCCTGTGCTCTTAACTTCCTGTCTTGGAGTTTCCCTCTAGCCTTCATTTCTCACAGCCCCTCTGACCTATTCTTTCACAGACTGTCTTCTGGTTACTGAGAGGTTTGTGGTGGACATTTTCCTCAGGCTCTGTGCTCAGAGATGAGCTATTTTGAAAGGCAAGGTGTGCTGTGTTATTAGTGAGGCTCCCAGAAAGGTGAGCTCTGTTCCTTCCAGGTAATCGTACCATAACAGGGGACTATGGAAATTTGGTATCTTGTGGCAAAAAAGCCATTCTCATGGTGTAAATTCACGCCTTTGTCAGGCTGGCAGGAGAGACATTTAGGAGCTACCATCAAATCCATCTTATTCCCTCAGGCCTCCCTATGAATACATAGATCAAACTCTCACATCGAATTCCAACCTTAACATTTAAGTGACTTTTCAGAGAGGAAGAAACCAAGAGAGGTAGTAACATTAAAACAGACTCTATAATGATTCAGGAAACAGCAGTGCCAGCCACCATGCAAGGATGATGAATGCCCCTTGGTGTTCAGCACTGTGGTAAAGCATCCCAGTCAACAGTATGGGTGGTAGGATTCTCATTTTCTAGCTGATGAGACTGAGGCTTAGAATGCTTGGTTTACTTATCCCTGATCATGGTGGCAAAGCCACAATCCATGCATGGTTCTGTGGTCAAAGATTGGGATCAGCTGGGGATTTAGCTCAGTGGTTTCACTGCCTGCTGCACAAGTGCAAGGACCCAAGTTCGATCCCCGGTACTAAAAAAAATTTTAAAAATTTAAAAAAAGGATTGGGATCAGCAAACTACAGCTTCTGGGCCAAATCTGCCCAGCTGTGTACAGTTTTTGAGCTAATGGTGGGTTTTCGTTTTGTCTTGTTTTGGAGACAGAGACTCCCTCTGTAGTCCAAGCTTGCCTTGAACTCACTACGTTAACTCAGGCTGGCTGCAAATTCATGGCCATCTTCCTGCCCCAGCCTCCTGGGTACTGGGATTACTGGCATGCACCACTGTGCCCAGTGCTAATGATAGTTTTTACAGTTTTAAGGGTTTGTAAAAAAATCCCTTCTCCCCAGTAAACCAAAAAGAAATAAAAGGAGAAGACAGTATACAAAAAAAGACTGCATATACTGCAAAACCTAAACATATTTCTTCTCTGGCCCTTTTCTAAATACAATTTGCCTGTCTCTTATTTCCCTTTAATTTTTTAATTTTTATTTTTGGTATGGGGGATTGAACTCAGGACCTTGCACTTGTGAGGCAGGCGGCAGAACCACTAAGCTAAATCCCTGGCCCCTCCTACTTCTCTTTTATTAGGGAGGGAAACTCATCCTACACACATTTACTATTTCACCTTCCTTGATTGATTCCTACTTCCGGATCTCTAGTTTTAACAGATTTAAAACTCATTCGATCCTCTGGACAATGCCCAGATGTGTTGATAGTGGACTCCCCAGAGAACCCTGAGGCAACTTCATACCTTTGCCGCAGAGGAAGAACTGGGAATCTCCAGGGTTTTTTCACCCTGTTCTAATTGGCTTTCAGGGTTCATGAAAAAAAAATTCAGGTGACAGAGCTTTCTGGAAGCCTAATTACTTAGAGAAAATGTAAAATTAGTCTTATGACTTGAATGCCATGTTTTTGGCCAAACAGGAAAACAAGCAGGCAGCTAAGCTATGCCCTCCTCCAGGATTACATTTCTAGAATGCAGTCATCCAGGTCCTAGAACTTCACTTTGAACTCAGAGCAAATGGTCTCCAGGGGCATAGCTGTGCTTTACTAGAAGAAGGGAAGGGATGGACAAGGACACATTCTTGGACCGTGATCTAAGCAACTGTGTATTCATCAGAGAGCGGATTAGCAGCAATGAGAAGTGACAAGAGAAGTGACAGCAGAGGGAACAGACAACTCCCGGAGAAACAGATCGGCCAACTTCATAGCACAGAGCTGGGGGTGACATAGTGTGGGGGCCAATGTCCCCACACATCCCAAGGGCACCCAAGAGACTGAACCACACGAATAACTGATGCTTTTCATGAACTAGGGGCAGCAAGGAACAGGATTCATTCATGTTTCATATCCTCTGTGACAAGAAGGCAAAGTTAAAACGAAAATACATCGTTAGCTCTCAACTGAGTGCCAACTTAAAAATGGAAGCATTAGGAATTAATTATGCATTCCATCTAAAAACCAAATCATTCAGGTACCTTGATTTTCACAAGGGAATGTGAACTCTACCACTCAGTCGTGTAGTTGTACATGTGTGTGCATGTGCACACACACACAGAGTCCTGTGACCCAAGAAATGCTACAACTAATAACTGCTAACATTACTGAGTACCTACGCTGCGCCAGGTATTGTATTAAGAACTTCACTTATATTATTTAATTTAATCCTCACTGCACGCCTACAAATTGGGCATTAGAATCATCACTTTATTCATGAGAAACTGTCCTTTGTCACACAGCTAGAAAGTGGAGCAGTTTAGATACTGATCCACATATCTGAGTCACTTGGCACTGTGTGAGTCCCTTCTGGCTAGGAGCTCGGTTGGATGGAAATGAGACTGGTTGGAGAGAAGGAATCTGCATGCTCCGTTGGTGTTCTATGTGCTATTCTTGGGTGGAAGGCTTTGTATTGCTCCACACACCTCAAAAATACCTGCACTAAATTATGTTTTAATGTCATTGCCTGATTTTTAGGATACTACCTGCAAGAAACAGCCTGCAGGGCCGGGGATTTAGCTCAGTGGTTCCGCCGCCTGCCCTGTAAGTGGAAGGACCCAAGTTCCATCCCCAGTGCCAAAAAAAAAGAAAGAAAGAAAGAAAGAAAGAAAGAAAGAAAGAAAGAAAGAAAGAAAGAAAGAAAGAAAGAAAGAAAGAAAGAAAGAAAGAAAGAGCCTGCATACTTCTGAAGTTGGAGTAAAACACAGAATGAGGCCACGGATAGTGGTGCCTGTAGGTTGCCCCACATAGAAATTTCTCTTTTACACAAGACATCATCTCTGTCTCTTGAAAAGCTGCTATCATTCTGCCCTGGATATACCTGCTGTTGTGTTGTCCAAATTTTTTTTTTTAGTACCGGAGATCAAGCTTGAAACCTTGCTCTTGCAAGGCAGGCGGCAGAACCACTGAGCTAAATCCCTGGGCCATGTTGTCCAAATTTTGCAGTACAATTTTGTGCTGAATAGAGCAATTATAATGACTCTCATGGTCAGCACATTTGCTTTCCTTTCCTTAATCTAGCATTGACTGTTTTTATTGAAATCCTGTTTGGGGTAGGTTACTTAAATGTCCAAGTTCTTTCACACTACAGTGAAAACAGACATTGTAGCTATTTGGTGATTAATATAAATCCCACCTATAAATGACCAAATTTTATATTAGTAAAATATACTCAGCATTAAAATTATACTAAGCTTGGTGTAATCTTGTCCAGTTAGCCAAATGGCATCTTGAGATCTTTAAATAATTCCAGGATATACTATGAATATCAACCATCAGTATCTTATAGAAATATAGACATGTCAGTTAAAACTTTCTAGTTGATAATGATGATAAAATGATGATTATTTGCATATTGATTCATTTGGTAAAGATGAATTTGTGTCTTCTCTGTTAAAGATGAAAGAAATTTATGTTCTGAGGGTGTTGTGGCAAAGTGAAACATCTTGGTATTATAGCTAAGTGTCACGGCCTGAGGCACAGCCAAGTGTTACAGTGTTACAATTTGAAGACTCAAGAATTGGATGGTCACTTGAAGAGGTGGAGAAAAACCTTTATTATAACAGCCAGCTCAGCAGAGTTCGTATGGGAAGTCTGAGTGCTCTACCAGAAACGAGAGCTTCCTTATATAGGGATCTGCAGGATGGGTGAGCATGCTCACTGAAGCAGGTGGGAGGGGTTACAGAACATTCTTGAAGCAGAGGAGTGGAGCTTAACAGAACATTCCTGAAAGGTCATATAGTTCAAACAGTCACAAACATTTTAATACACTGGGCAGGAGCTGCCAAGCAGCACAAACTGTTACATTTCTGGAACAAAACATTTTGTGGGGAGAAAAAAACCCCAAACGAACATGGAGGCAAGGCAAGGGAAATGCAAGGGCTGATCTTATTGTGTATTATTCCTCATGCAAGGGGATGCTATAGGCTGAAATTGTGTCCTTCTGAAGTTCTTTTGTTGAAGTTCTAGTTCTAGTACCTCAGAAGATGACCTTGTTTCAAGAAAGAGTATTTGCAGAAGTAATGAAGTGAAAGTGGCTTCGTCAGGGTGGGCTCTAATCTGATAGGACTTGTGTCTTCATGAAGAGGGGGCCTTTGGGCATGGAGACACACATAGACAGGGAATGGTATGAAGAACACAAGGAGGAGCTGGTCATGCACAAGCCCAGGGCAAAGGCCCAGAGCCAAGACTTCTCTCAGGGGCCTGGAAAGGACCAGTCCTACCAGCATCTTGACCTTGGGCTTTCAGCCTCCAGAACTGAGACAGTAATTTCTGCTGTTGAAGCTCCTGTTTTGTGGTACTTTGTTATGGTTGCCGTGGTGAACTTGTACAAGGGATGCCGCCAATAAGCAGATAGGAATGAATTTTTTTGTTTTTTTAGAAAAAGGGTTGTGATAAGTGCTCTGGAGAAGAAGATAGGCTGAAGAAAAAAAGTTGGGAAAGGGCTGCTTGGAGATCACATGAGGCAACTTTCACAGACCAGAAGGAAATGAGACAGCAGCTGAAGCAGGTAGTGGGAGCCAGGATGTTTGGCAGGAAAGTCTGAATGTCCCTGAGGTGGGAGCATGCTTTTGTGTTCAGGAACCACAAGGGGACCCGTGAGTTTCCAGCAGAGAGAGTCAGGACCAGAGGGACAGGAGAGGACAGAGAGGGAGGGGAGCAGTGGATGCAAGTGTGTATCCCCTTGCAGAACTCAGACTTTCCTGAAAACAAGAAGAGAGAATGCTGATGGGCTTTGGACAGAGGATGAATAGGAAGCCTAAAGGCCCTCTCCAGCCAGTGTGAGGAGGAAAGGGGACCAGAGAGCAAGAGCGGGTGTGGAGAAGGTTAAGGGTTACTGTGAGCTGATGGTTAGATGGAGGGATGCCAGAAAGGACCAGATTGGAAAGGGGACCCCAGACAATGAGGACAGAGTGTTGGCACCCACCACTGGAGAGTCATTTCTGTCTCTTAAGGAAGGCTGTGGGACAGCTGGGCTGGGGGCACGGGGAGGCACAGGGAGTCTGAGGAACCTTCTAGACCTCTGAGTGGAGATGGCAAATGGCAGTTGGATAGAAGAGTTTGCATGGGAAGAGGTGTGTGAGCTCGGGTGGGATTGGGACATCCCCAGGTCCCAGAGCTGCCATTACCCTCTCTGGCTCTTGCAGTAGTGACAATGCCTATAGTCTTGAGGTAGTTCAGAAGAGTCCAGGAGCCTAACTGACTAGAGGAGGAGGGAAGCTTCTCATAGATTCCCAGAGTTCATAAACTTGAAGAGTCTGGGTCTGGATTCTAGTCTAGTCTATGCTCTTCCCCTAACTAGCTGGTTGACCCTGGGGAGGCTGTTTAACTCTCCAGAAGCCATTTCTTCCTCTCTGTAATGGAGCTAACATCTGTATTTATACATTAATAGAAAATATTTCTAATATTTTATGTATAATATTAACATATTTATTGTGTACTTCTTGCTAGGCTTTATCCTGGGCCCTGACAGCTCTCAGCTCATAATCTAGTGGGAAGAAGAGACATATAGCAACCAAACAGATAAATGTGTATTAAAACTGGTGAGTAGGGACAACAGAGCAGGTAGGCCTGGTGTTAGCATAGGGTGCTGGCTGCCAAGATGCTGGGCCCCTGGTGTCCTGCCCTGCATGCTCCCCTCCCCATGAATGTGGGTAGGCCGTGACTATGCTGCGCCTTGGGAGCCTGGTATACAAGACTCCCATCTACTCCACCTGTAGTGGCTGAGTCTCCTGCTTTCCTTGAAGGAGCAAACAGTCCTGCTGTGAACCACCTATAGAGAGGGTCATGTGGCAGGGACACCAGAGTGGCCTCTGGGAGCTGACAGTGGCCCTCTGCTCACAGCCAACAAGGAAACCAGAGATCTTGGACACAGTGACAGAAAAACAAATCCCACCAACACCAGAGGCAGCCAGGACCAGCTGACACCTTCAGGGCCACCTTTTGGGACCCTGATAAGAAGACCCAGATGACGGACCTCTGACCCACACAGATCGTTAGGAAGCAAGCTGGCCTTGCAGGTTCAGCTTGTCGCAGGTGGTTATGCACCGTGGAAAAGGACTGCATAGAGGATGGTCAAAGAGGGCCTCTCTGAGAGGCTGACCCCAACCTGAGATGGAAGGTGAGGAGGAATCAGGCCTGGGAAGAAGGATGAGGAAAAAAGTTCCAGATGAAGGACTCCAGTAGGAACCAAGCCGGTGAGTTCCCTGGGAGGGAGTGCACTGTGGAAGTGTTGCGGAGCCATTTAACACCAAGATCTAAGACAGGGCTGCCCCTCTCCAGCCCAGAGCCAGACCTCTGAACGTGGGATAAACCACCATGAGAAAGGGATGCCCAGTAGAGTGACTTAAGGAGGATCAAAGATGTTCTTCCATCGACTGGGCAGAAGAGAGCTTGGGAGATGGTAGGAGCAGATGTTGGCAGGACAGATGTGCCATGTTCAGCACGTGGCGTCCTTCTCCTCTCTCCGCTGTCTCCCGGCCTGGGGCCAGGGCAAAGAGGGGCTGGAGCACAGAGAGCATCCATACTTAAAAACAAACCCAGACAGGGCTGTGGCGGTTAAAGGACTGAGTCTCCTCTCATCCCACTAGGCAGAGTCTGGGCGCAAGGTCCCAAGCTGGATCCCCGATACCAAAAAAAAAAGAGTTCCCTGCAGAGAGAGACAGACAGAGAGAAAGAGAGAGAGAGAGAGAGAGAGAGAGAGAGAGAGAGAGAGAGAGAGAGAGAGAGAGAGAGAGACAGAGAGACAGAGAGACGGAGAGAGAGGGAGAGAGAGGGAGAGAGAGGGAGAGAGAGAGAGAGACAGAGAGACGGAGAGAGGGAGAGAGCGCCAGCCTCTGGGGAACAATTAGCACAACCATTCTTAGCCACAGGCTGGACACACATCTTTCATGTTTCCCCCAAGGCTCCAGGATGGCAGCGGTGACCTTCGAGGTGGACCTGTCCCTTGTCTCCCCCATCACCTCTCCAGTGATGGGAAGTGGACGCCAACTCTCATTTCCAGCACAGCCTTGAAAAATCTTGCTAGCTCGCCTGCACCAACTGCCTCCTGCCTGCCGTTTCTGCCACTTGGACCTCGTCTTGCAACCTTTGTGCCCTGAGCTGCTGGGCCAGGCAGGCTGTGTGTTTGGCATGTAACTCCCCAGCACTCTGAGTCTTTGTCACTCACCGGAAGCATTTATTACTGTTGCTACTAATTAAGGCACCTGGCAGGGGTGGGTCGAAGTAAACATGGGAGGAGGCATTTTCCCTTCACTGCTTTCATGGTTCCCTGGAGGACAATGGACAGGATCATCTCAGGCTTGCCTTCTCAATTCTTGTGCTCAGATTACAGATCCCATAACTGGGGTGCTGCTCCACTGCACCCACCGAAAGGTGCAGAATATGGGCTGAGGGTGCTTTGTGCTCCCTTTATGCTGGCCCAAGTGGAAACCTCTACTTCTCGTGAAAGATGCACTTCTTCCTAGCACTTTGAATGTGCTTTTGTCAAGACATGATGTATGGAGCCTTGGCAACCATCTTGCAATAATGAGGAAAAGTGCCAAAAGAGTCTCAGAGAAACCCTGACATGGTTAAGCTATGAATCCTCCAGCCTCTGGGCCATAGTTTTGTGAGAACAAGAAATGCCCATAACTCAAGCCCTTTATCACTGGTTACTTGTTCCATGTATGTACTTAGAAGCATCTTAATTGGTAGATTTATGTTCCTTTTAACCCTGTTCTATCCTTTCTATTTTCCCCATTGGAAGGAATCAGAGACTATTTCCACATCTTCAGTGGTGCCCATAGTTCCTTAAATAAGAGGCAAGACCTTTCATTTCTGAGTTAACCTTAGGTGCTATTTCTCCAAGGCCCTCCTGTAATAGTTTTGGTTTATTCCTATCATTCTGATGTATTTTAAGAGTACTTGAAAATATCCCTGGATGAATAATCAATTATTTGGCTGCTTTATTATTTTTTTTCCTTTTTTGCAGAAAAAAAGCTCAAGTGTGAATGGAGGGAGGGAGGGAGAGAGAGAGAGAGGAAATACAGAGCTTTCAGATTAACAGTACGAGGAAAAATGGTGAAGCCCAGGCTGGCTTGGAGCAGGGCAGGTGAGTAGAATTAGAGGGAGCGCACAGAGGAAAAGCAATGCCCTAGAGGAGAGAAGAGACCTAGGAATAAGAAACTGGAGCTCTGCAGGGAAATTGCACCCGCTTCTCAGCCTCCCATGCCCCATACCCTCCCAGGAGCACACGGAGGCTTTAACGGTGTATTTCTCTTTCTCTGCTATCCCCCTTTTACACCTTCAATGCCCGGCCCACCCAGTGCCTGAGTAGGAGTAGGGTGAAGCCCACCACTTTGTCACCAAGTCAAAAACCCTTTCTGTGTTTCATCAATACTCAGACACATCTTTGTTTTTCTAAATTTTTATGTGATCCCCAAGCTTAGCAGTAGTATTATACAAGATGTGATTAAAAAAAAGGGTGAAGGCTTGAATTTTTAAAAGTTTATTGCAGTAAAACACACACTGACATTGACCCCCCCTCAGAATACTCCTGCTTGCCCACCCCTGCTTGCCACTTTCTGAGCAGTTCTGGAGCCCTCTTTTGTGAGTGTCATTAGTTGTGCTGTCATGGCTGCCTCAAGGTCCTGAATTGATTATAATGTTTACTTTTCATGGTCATTTTGACTTTGAGGAAGAGCCAGAAGTCACATGGTACCAGATGCAGTGAATATTGAGAATGAGGACACAGCATCAATGTTTTTATGAGACTGCCTTCCTGTTGGATGGCACTGGGCAGCACCCTTCACCATATTTTTATCACATCTTGTAAAGACACTTATGAAAGGGAACTTCCAGAACTGCTTCAGAATGTGGCAAGAAGGATGGGATAAATGTGCTTGAATCAAGGTGGGGATATTTTGCAGGGCATTAGTGGCAATCTGTCCTTTACTGTAATAAATTTTTCATTTAACCATTCACCGTGTATTTCCATTGTACCTCGTATAAAGTGATAGCCACTCCCATCCATGCCATTTCCATTTTCCCCCATCTCTTTTCAGGCTCCCAGAGTTTGAAAGTGTTTGGAGTGTGTCCTGATCCCAAGCCCTCTGTTTTACCTACCTCCGTGCTAATAAAAGCAAGTTGCAAATAAGACAATTCATCCCTGCTCAGCAACACATGCTTTTAAGTGCACAAATTAGTCTTGATGTAAATTATTCAGGCTCGTTATCTGTGAGAGAAGCAGGCTGCCCCATAAGCCCATTAGAATCATGAGCAACATGCCTGGAGCCCTAAGAGCTGTCCCTGGGGAGGGAATCCAGGGATAGAGTGAGCCCTTGGGCTCCCAACAGCAGCCAGCCAGAGAGGGCTGGGTTCCAGTCCATGTGCTGGGTCTGGGGACAGGCAGGCACCTACAATGGGAGGATCTGATTCTTGTCTGGATCCAGCTCAGGAGACATGCTTCTCTCTTGTTGCCCTCCGTGCCTGATCATCAGGTTATTCTCCAGGCTTGTGCAGCGGAAGTGGGTGCAGACCTGGGGTCACTATAGGGACACCCAGGGAGGGAGACCTGGGCTGGGATCGCTGCCCTGATTTTTCATCTTTCCTGACCTGGATCTGTGGGAAACTGATCAGCCCATTGGAGGAGGTAATTTGGTGCTGGAAGAGAAAGCTGAAGCTTTCTCTGAATTCATTCAACAATAATTCCATGAACATCTACCAAAAACCAGACACCAAAGTAGGGGCAGGAGCTGCAAGAGGGAACGAAACACAATCCTTGTCCCTAGGTGCTTTCCGTTAACTCAGAAGTTCTGCCAAGGTATTAACGTAACTGGTTAAAAAAGTTACCCAGAGAGTTGACTCTGAGTCCTTCAACACAGTCCTAAGATGCTGTCTTATAGACAGCCCAAGGGTCATCTGACTATCTCACTCTCTCTCTTTCTCTCGACAGGGTCTCATATATAGTTCAGGCTGAACTCGAACTCATTATGTGGCCCAGGCTGGCCTCAAACTCATGATAATCCTCCTGTCTCGGCCTCCCAAGGGTTGGGATTACAGGCGAGGGCCACCATACCCGGCTAATCTGATACTCTTAGCTTACTGTCACAGCTAGTTAGGGTCTACAGCCCAACAAGGCAGACCTTAATTTGTAGGAAATTGAGAAGTTGCAAATGACTCTTGTCTGGTAGAGATGTGAATGATGATTTCTGTCCACCAGAGACAATGGTCCCCAAGGGTTATGATTGAATGCTTATAAGACTGTCTTCAGTTATGTATCCAAGTCACCATCTTAGGTCAATGTTCTTCCTTTCATTGATTGTACATACTAAGTTCCTTGCAGGTTCCTCTGATCCAGTGTTATCAGCCTACTGGATCCCTCATTCATAAGTTAAATGGGTTTTCAACATAGGCTCATGGTGCATTGGTACGAGAGCCATGCCTTTAACAATTTGGAAATTGTAATCTGACATCACCCTAAGGTGGTGACAAACCCTGGGTGCTGGTGAGTCAAAAACAAAAGACACCTGTGATAGTTGATTGTGTCCACTTGAGAAGTTTGGATAGGAGAAGTTTAACTAAATCGGCTCAGCAATTCCACACGTAGGGTGTGGAGGACCCACCTAGGGCGGCTCGTGGCCTGGTGGGGGGGCATAAAGAGGAAATGAGAAAGGATGGGTCTGCTTCTGTTCCTTCGCAGGAGCTCTAGTCTTCGCCTTCACCTTGGACATCATCTCCTGGCTTCCAGCGCAGACTCTTCAGCTTCTGGCCCAGATCTTTCAGCTTTCTGGTGACATAGACTCTTCAGCCTTCCAGTGTAGTCTCATTGGCCTCCTGATACAGACTTACATGGGACACTGCAGTGAGCTCCAGACCTTCGACTAAATCCTCAGGTTTCCAGCATGCAAACAGACCCTCTGTACTCTTCCTCATCCGACTCTGTGAGTGGCCATTGTAAGCCAATCTTGTAAATTCATATGTATTTATATATCTTGTGTTATATCTGTTTCTCTGGTAAATTCTGATTGATATGGATTTTGGTACCAAGAAGTTTCTCATTGCTGAGACAAAATACCCGACACCCAAAGTTAAAAGGGGAAAGGTTTATTTAGCTCACAGTTTGTAGAGGCTTCAGTCCATGAACGACTGGCTCCAAGGCAGGGTGGTACATGGCAGAGGAGAAACAGTTCATGGTGGACTGAAGGTAGCAAAGCAACAAGGGAATCTTAACAGTGTCTTTCTGCCCCTTTTATCTTATCCAGCCTGTAGTGGCTTAGTAATCACATGCCCTTCATCCCAGCATCACACACTCTAAATTCAGCCACCTCTGAAAAAGCCGTATGTCCACATGAGGCTTTGGGGGGATGTCTAGACACAAACCATAACAACACCAAAAGAGTTGCCTAGGTGACCATGGAAGGGGAGGTGTTGTACCAGAAGGATAAACTTCTGTGAAGTTCGGAGACAAGACAATTGCGTCGACGCGAAGCGTGAAGCCCACGGAGGTGGGTGGTGAGGGGCAGGGCTGAGGGGGTAAGCAAGATCCAGCTCAGGCAGATGCCAGTCTTCATACAGAGAATCTCAGGGAATCACTAAGGTGTTTCTAAACAGACTGGACATGTTTGGATTTGGCTGCTGGATTCCCTATCTCATAACCCAGTGGGAATCTTATCCATCTGTAGACTAATTGTAGCTTTGCTGAGGTTGCTTCTACAATTTCTGTACAATCCTCGTTCACCCCAGTTTGCTCTGTAACTACAATTAAAAGACACCCTGGTGAATAAATGCATGGAGAGATTTCTATACTTTTAACTGGAATACCCAACAAGGTTTTCCCTTTCTCTCCTGGTTAAAATAAAAATAGAAAAAGCAGATGTCGAAAGAAAAAAAAAAAAAAGCTGACATGTTTCACAGTGGAGCTCTCAGCAGTGGGGCGGACTGCAGCTGAAGGAGGAGCTCTGGAGGCCAGCGATTAGACAAAATTGCTTCGGTCAGAAAGGTTGCGGTTTCCTTTAAGTTTCCTTGACCAGATGTTTCCATTTCAGAAATATGTTGTAAAGCAATTTTGCGTTTTGGGCTCAAGGGGATTTTTATTTGGTTAGGAGGCAGCTTGCAGGACTTTTCAGCAATCGTAACACTTTTGCTTCTCTTTCTACTGCATCTTCACAAGAGCCCTAGAGGCAGAGAAGATGCAGGCCATCATGCCCATTTCACAGACAGAGAAGCCGACATCCTGAACAGGTGGATCAGCCTAGAAAAGGAAGCACAACCTTGTGTGACATTACCATGGAAGTTTCACTTAGTACGTATGTGTTTAATGAATATAATGAAGGAGCAGTTTTATTCCTAGTGTCAGGTATGTAATCACACACCTATATGTTTATTCATTCTTTTGTTAAAATCACTAAATTTTAACATTCATCAGAGAAGTTTTCAGTTTTCTATTGCTGTATGCCAAAAAGCCTAAAATATAGTGGCTTAAAACCAATAATTTATTATTTCTCATGAGTTTGTGAGCTAGGAAATTGGGCATAGCTCAGCAAGGGTGGTTCTTCTGGTCCACGTGGTGTCACAAAAGTCTCTCAAGCTCATTATGCTGGAAGTTGCGGACAGCTGTGTGGTGGTTAATAGTTTGTGTCAACTGGGCTGGACTCTGTTGCCCAGACACTCTGTCACATGTTATTCTGATGTTCTATGAGGGTGTTTTTGGATGGAAGTGACATTTAAATTGTTGAACTTTGAGCAAAGCTAGTTGCTTTCCATAATGTGGATGGGTGAACTTTGTCCAATCACTGAAAGTCTTGAATAAAATAAAAGTCCGACCTTCACCAAACAAGCAGGAATTCTTCAGTAGAGTCTTTGGAACTGTACTATAATGTTTGCTCTTTGTGGTCTCCAGTTTGATGGCCACCCTGAAGATTTTGGACTTATCAGATTCCATAATAGCATGAGCCAATTACTTAAATCTCTCTCTCTCTCTCTCTCTCTCTCTCTCTCTCTCTCTCTCAGTAGTGATCTATAGATACATATAGATTACCTATCTACCTATCAATCCTTTATGTATCTATTTGGTATTTTGTTGTATTCCACTGGTCAAAGCAAATCACAACCAGTCCAGGGTCAAGGTGAGGATACATAGACTCCACCTCATAACAGGAAGATCAATAAAGTCTTATTACAAAAGAAGTAAGAGGTTAAGATTCCATTGCAACAATTTTTGGAAGCAATATATCACAGGCAGAGCAAGATTTATTCCTAATGTATTCCCCCAAACTCTCAAGGCTGTTGGAAATATTAAATGCAAGTGTGTATACAAAGAGCAGGACTCAATAAAAACACATTTCTTGAATACATACATGTAAGTGTACATGAATATATAGACAGGATAATGGAAAACATGCCCAGTCTATGTAATTGTGATTTCAAAGATCTGTTGTGGCTTCATTGAGACACAGATGATCCAAAGTCATTTCCACACCTCATCTTTACCCATAGATAGTCCTTGGAGAAGTAAAATATTCTGTATTATGGTTATAGTTAAGAACTTGGATTTTGGAGTCAGACTGCAGGCTCTAAATCCCAGTGTTCTACTTACTAACTGGGGGAATCTTGGGTAAGTTATTTAACTCCTCTGATCTTCAGTGTCCTCACCTCTAAGACGTTTGCATGAGTAATACCCACCTCTTAGGATTATTGTGTTGCTCAATAATGTACGTGAGAGAACATGAATGAAAGTATAGTTTAGGGTTAGCAACTTAGCGATCCTGTCAGTAAATTTATTACAAATAATAACTATTAATATTGTTAAACTTGTGCCTATGCTATTACTGCCTGCTATTGTATTTTTTCCTTCTTTTCTGCTCATGCATAGTCATCTTCTATTTCTCTGTGGGCCCTCTTCTCTTCTCTCCTCTTCTCTCTTCTCATCTTTTCTCTTTTCCTTTCCCTTTCCTTCCTTTCCCTTTTCTTCTCTTCTCCTCTTCTTTCTTCTCTTCCTTTCTTTCCTCCCTCAACCTTCCTCAGTGCTGGGATTACACATATGCACTACTGTGCTGGCCTATAAATAATTCTTGATGGGCTTGGAAGCTCAGTAGTTACATCTTTGGAATTAAAAAAAAAAATCCAAGACCTGAAATATCTATGTCCTACATCAGGAATTGGGATTTTGTTAGGTATCCAGATGTCATTCATAGGAACAGACAGCTCAGATTCCCTCCTCTGTTCTTCCTGAAAGATGGCTGTTCACTCCAAGAGCTGGCAGAGTGATTTCTGTGTTTGTAGCCTACTGGACCCCCCTTTATATGGGCTTTTGAATTCACTCACATAATCACTAGGTGTATTTGCAGGAACAAGCCCAGTCTGGCACCATGCAACCTGAGCTCAAATATAGGCTTCATCACTTGCTTTCTGAGTGACAATGGGCAAGTTATTTAACTTTCTGTGTTTCACTTTCTTCCCCTTCAAAATGGTGTTAACAATTATCTCTACCTAGTTGGGTTAGGGTGATTCAATGAGTTAGTTCATGTAAACTGCCTACACAGAGTGGGTCTTCACTAGGCAGTAGCTCTTAAGCATGGGCCACACACGATGCCCTGGAAAATGACTGAGGGGATCCAGGCAGCCATGTGCTATACTCCCAGGCTTCTGGGGACTGATTATCTAACAGGAGTCCTAAGACAGGTAACTCCATTACTATACTATAGGGCAGCTCTCAAACTTCAGTGAGTATAAAAGTGCTTGCATTAGCTACCAGGAAAATGCAAATCAAAGCCACAATGACATACCACTTTATACTCAAAAAGATGGCTAAAATAAAAAGGTAGGTAATAATAAGTATTGGTGAAGACATTGAAAAACTGGAATCCTCATACATTGCTGTTGGGAATATAAAATGGTGCGGCCACTGTGAAAAAGAATCTAGTAATTGCTCAAAAAGTTAGACATAAATTTACCATGTGATCCAGCAATTATATTCCTAGGCACATAGCCAGGACAAACAAAAACATATGTCCACACAAAAACTTGCATATTCATAGAAGCATTATTCATAACAACCCAGAGTGGGAACAACTCAAATGTACACACACTAATGAATGGAAAAATAAAACTTGGCATATTCATACAGTAGAATGTTATTTGGACATTAAAAAGAAATAAATTCTTGGTACTACAAGATGAATGAACCTGGAAAAATTATCTAAATAATAGAAGCCAGTCGGAAAGGACCACAGATTGTTTGATTTATAGGGAGTATTCCCAACAGACACATCTGTAGAACCAGAAATAAATTTATGATTGCCTAGAGCCAGGATAGGGCAGTGTGGAGGAACTGGAGTTTCTTTTTGAGGGTGATAACACTATTCTAAAGTTGATTGTAGTGATGGTTGCACAAACCTGTCAATATATGAAAAGCCATTAAATTGACACTTTAAATGGGTGAGTTGTTTCATAGGTAATTTATAGCTCAATTAAAATGTTTTTAAAGAAGTACCTGGAGTGTTTGTTAAAATAGGTATTTTTAGAACCTTTATCCTAAGATTTTGATTCAAGTCTGGGCTGGGTAATGTAAAACCTCTTTATTTTTCAACTGCTTTCTGGTTAGCAGTTGTGACAGATGATTTGGCCAGGAGAAATCCTGAGTAGCTTCTTGGAAGAAGCTGCACTTCCACTGAGCCCTCGGAGGGGATTAAAGGAGGGAAGAGGGTTTCCAGGAGTGGATGACAGCAGGAATCATGTTCATGGGTTAGAGAGCCTCCGCTACCACCACCTGGAACCATAGCTCTGGGTGAGAGAAGAACATTTGTCTTCCTGAATGGCTCCAATTTTCTCTTTCAACCCTTGAGCTGCCTCTGTGCAGGCATTTTTAGACAATTCATGTGCAGTAATAAGCCAGGACAGGAACATGTCAGGGAGGGGACTGAGGAGCAAACAGCAGTCGACAGGTAAGTGACCACACTTAACAGCAATCTCTTCTCTGGCAGCTGAGCTCTGTGATGGCTTTCGTGCTTGAAACTGACACTATGTCAGTTAGAGATGGGCCAAAAGGTAGCTATTATCAGTCCACTGAAGGTCTTAGTTTAATGCCCTAAGGGATTGTTTGCAGCTGCTTCTCACTGTTTGACCCATAGAAGCCATTCATGTGGTTCACTTCTCATCTGCTCTCAGAATGGATAATCTTTTATTGAAAGAAAGGTGATTTATCAGGCAGGTGAACAGTCCCCCTGACCAAGTGGGAGAGGCAGAAGGTGACTTGAATGTGTACACTCATTAAATCCTACATGGACCCAACTCAAATTCGTGGAAGTCACAGGACTAGGAGGGAGAGGTAGGGGAGACTGGTGTTTAGGGAACTTCTAGAAAGTTTAACTTTGGAGGTTAAAGTGCAGCTCTCACAGAATAATGTTGGCAACAAAAGCAAGGATTTTCAGATATAAAGATGGATAATTTCCCCACAGTCATTGGTAACCTATGATTGATGGTACCTAGGATTACCAATTTGTCCTGATTGTTCAGGACATGCCTGCTTTAGTTCCCTGTCTGCCTAATCCTCTCAGTCCTGGAAAACTGGAATGGTTGGTCACCCTTGGTAACAAAGGCATCCTGACCTCAGCTCCTCTGGTGACCCAGGAATTTAGCATCCCCATGATCCAATCATTTTCCAAAGTCCCTCCTTGGAACACAGGAGACTTTTAGGGGACATTTTAGATATAAACCCTAGCTTATCAAATCCAAGAACTCCTCCATTGCTAGGATTTTAGAACTGCTTCTTCCATTACTTCCCTGGCTGAATGGGAGTTTTAACTTTAGATATCCTGTTCTCACCCTACCAATGTGCACAGGTCTGGGCAAGCAGGTAACTTGTCTTATAGTTTGAAGGCTCTGCCAGGTCACAGGGAGCCAATCTTGACCTACTGATGAGGACTGTACAGCATCACCGAGATCCTAGACTTTGAGCTGGTTAGAGCACCTGGATGACCTTTGGGTTGTCTGATTTGGGGTGAGAGTAAATGGATATTTGGTGCACAGATGAGTAGACTGACAGAGACAAAACTATGTGATGAACAAATCCAATGTCATTGTCTTTCTTCAGCAAGCCTAGACTTCCCAGTTTTCTTTGTAATTTAGTAGCACCATGTACGAGAGAGAGAGAGAGAGAGAGAGAGAGAGAGAGAGAGAGAGAGAGAGAGAGAAAGAGATTTAACAGAATGGCCAAAAAGAAGTTTGAAGGCCAGCTCCAAGTGAGAAGTCTAGGGTTTTCTTAAAAGGGCTGCCACTGTGCACTGTTCCAAGATGCCTGATTGGCAGGGGAAGTCAAGACTACTCTAGCCATGTGACATTCATTTGTCTTCATTTACCTGGGGCAAAGAGCATTCTGGTCTCGGTACGAATCACCTACTCACCAAGCCAAGTATGTGTAGGGCTTTGCCTGCTAGAGGGAGGTACACATTTTTTTCCTCTCCTAGGAAGCACCTTTTTCTAGTTTGCACAGAGGCACCGTTTATCTCCTTCCCCTCTCAATGTTTTTGGCATCAGCTGGAGACTGCCATATCAGGCTTTTTATCATATCTTGCAGTGACCTTACTTTTACAGGAGGTAGAAACAAGAAATGTTGGCTCCTTGAAAGTATTCTGCTTAAAAAAAGAAAAAAAAAGCATAACCTCGCTTTCAAAGAAGTCTTGAATGACATTATCTCCTTTCTTCCCCAGCTTCTTCTTACCATTTACTGTAAGCTAAGAGGAAATCTGAATTCTGACAGGTTGTTGAATGTCCTGACAGCTCAGAACTACCAAGAACTGCTGGAAACTTGGGCTCATCTTTGTTGTGATCATTTTTCTTCTTGCCTCTTGATTTGGTATTTCTAGTAAACCTCCTCATTAAGGCAATATTAAGCTACCTCATAAATATGTATACAGTCTTCTTAATTATCTGTTGATGGATATGGGCCCTGATACATTTACATAATGAGCATTTTATACATGTGGATGTGTTTTATAATTAGACCCAGGTGGGGGCTGGGAGAGGGAGAAAACTTGGGAGGAAAAACAAGCTTACTTTTGACAACACCAAAGGCCTCAGTTTAGAGAAAGCCATAAATCTGAGGGAATACATTTGTACTGTTGAGAAGCTTAGTTTCTACCCACAGATTTCAGATTCTATTAGCAATGTTGCCAAGTTAGAAGAAGGGCCAACTTGGAACTTGAAATTGAATTCCATCATGTTCCAAATGCTTATGGTGAAGCTAATATATCAGAATAAAGGTGGTAAAGCAGTCAAAGTTTGGGAATCATAATTGGTGTGGTAAATGTTATTATGTTCCTGCATATCTGATATTCAGCAACCCTTTACTAAAGGGAGGGATGGTTCCCCTACATTTTAAGTATGGCTATGATACATGTTCTGGTTAATAAAAGGTGATCAGAAATGTTACGGTCTAGATCTAAAATATCCCCCAAAAGTTGCATATTCAGATTCATTTCACAGTGCTCAGCCATGCAGGGACTCAGAGGGCTCTGTATCCATGATACAAGGGGGGTTGGCTACTGCTTGCTCTGGCAGCAGACCTTGGCATCGTCCACATGGTGCTGGTTTTATTCGACTGGAGATGCAAGAGTTTTGGAGTCATGGAGGTTTCCATCGAGATTTAAAAGAAGGCCTGAGAGGCCAGGCAGTGTGCTTCTCAGAGGGCAGTGCATGAAGCTGTGAGAGTGAAGCCAAAAATGCACTAAAGATCTCAGGAAGTTGGAGATGTGAGGAATGAAAAATGTCTGCAGAAGAGAGCCACAAGCAGTGAATAGAGTCACCTCAAGTGAGAGGTCATGAAGGCTGCCACCAGCTGCCCAAACACTTTGGAGTTTACACTTGCTACATTCTGCCCTGGGTGCTGGACATAGAGCTACAAAATTTACTGTTTGTCCCGCTGGGTTTCAATCTTGCTTTGGTTCAATTTCTGTCTATCCCCATGTTCTTCCTAAGGGAATATTTACCATGCGCCATTGTATGCAGAGAAGTACATAATTTTCTTATTGATTTTTACAGAAACTCCAGCTAAGAGTTTGCTTTCAGTCTTACAGGAGACTTTGGTCTTGGGCTTTTCAGAAATGCGGGAACTGTTAAGACTTTGGATTCTTAGAGATGGACTAAATGCACTTTACATAATGAGATGAGCCTTTTGGGGGCCAGAAGAATATTATACTTAGATATAAAATGTCCCCCCAAAGTCTCATATTCAGAAATGGGGTCTGGCTGGAAGGGGCTGGTAACTGGAGGCATGACTTGGAAGGGTATATTTTTGTTCATGGCTCCTCCCTTCTTTCTCTGCTTCTTGGCTACCAAATAGTAAACAGCTTTCCTCTGCCATGCTATTCTGACTTGCTGTTTCTGCCTCAGAGCTGGCTGACCATTGACTACATCCACTGAAACTGTGAACCAAAATAAACCTCTCCTCCTTTAAGTTGTAGCTGTCAGGTACTGTGTCTCAGTGATTGGACTGGATTACTATAATTGGTGAGGTTGGTCACTTGGGGGCAAAGCATTTAAGCAGTGCATTACAATTTCCCACATTCTGTTTGTTTTGCTGCCAATCTAGAGATATCAGCTTGAGTCTGAGATGGTGATTCTATGGAGCAGAGGTCACTGCCAGCACATATTGGACTTGTGGCTTGAGCTAGAAATACACCTGTAATTATTTCAAAGCACTGAGATTTTTGGGGAGGAGCATTTGTTAGCAACAAAGTTTAATCCATCCTGACTGAAAATTGGGACCAGGAGCTTGTAATGTCATTCTAAGGATAACCCCTGTTGGAAGTTTGAATTGAACAGCTGAGTTCTGAAGGAGTTTTGTGGACAAAGGATGGGCTGGGGTAGCTAAAACAAATGCTCTTTATTCTCCAAAGTCAAGTGTTCCTCTGGGTTTCCTAACTCTTTTACCTAAAAGAGAGCATGGTCTTTCCAGTTTTACTGGGTCACCTTATGAGTCTTCCTAGCTTTAGCAGAGGCTTCTGAAGGCTGCTATAATGCAATGTTCAGAATAAGTGAATGCAGGAAATGCATCTGATCCATCTAAAGGGCTATCAGGATGGGTGAGTGATGTTTTGATATATTCATTCTGTTTAAAAAAATTGAGCTGCCTCAGATGAAAATTGCTGTATAAATCTTCATTGATAGTAATATCCTAACAGAGGAGAAAATTAGAAAATAGTGGTACCCAAAGAGTCCTAAATTGGAAATTGATTTTCATTCTCAGAAGCAACATAGGAGCTGGATGTGGTCTCAGGACTTGCAAGAAGCAGCAGGCCCCAGGGTGAGAAAGGAGTTATCTCTGCCCTTGCTACTTGATGGGTATAAACCAGCAGTCTTTTTTCTGTGTTGCACATACTTTTCTAAATGCTTTATTTGTGTAATTCATTTTGGTCATTACAAAATCCAGGGAGGTACCCTCAATTTAAATATGAGAAAACTAAGGAACAAAGTGATCAAGGAATTTGTCTAAGATTCTGAGCTCATGTAGCCTGGTTTCCAAGTTATGCTGATAACAGCATTGAAATTTTAGATGCCTAAATAGCTACAAAATTTGGGCAATAGAAAGGAAATACAGATGAAAAAAGCCAAAGATGGATGGAGAGATTGGTGAATTATAAAGAAATTACACGATTTCCAAAATAAGAGAAATTGTTACTCTCACCCAAATAAAAAGTGAATCTGTCAAAAATTTTATTTAGCTTAGTGATTAATAAGGGACTCAGGAAGATGTTACAATCTGTTCAAAGGAGAACTCAAATGATCACACATATATTGATAGATAAGTAAAGTAGAAATGATTTTATGAATAGATGGAAGACTATTAGAGCATGATAACTAATTGCATTCCACTAGATACAACTTGCATTTCTATGAACAAGTACTATTTGCATTATTGTGCATTTTCTACAAGTTAAGGCCTATCTATTTGAAGAGGTGTAAATAGCCTAGTCAAAGACAAAGGCACATACCTGTTTTGAATTTGATGTCTCCTGTATGACTCTATTGAATGAATATCCAGTAATGTCTTTTGCCAATTTCAAAATCTTCCATAATTTCCCTTCCAATATTCTTTTGTTTTTGTAGGTAATGCAAAAAGGACTTAGAAGCTTCTTTTGCTGAAAATGACTGACTCTTTACATGGGCCTGCACTAATACCCAAAGGGTAACTTAATGCAAGATTAAAAGCCTTGGCCTTTTCAGACTAACTCTACCTTCTTTCTGACTTGTTCTTTCTGGGTCATTCTCTGCTGCAGTCACCTTGATTTCCAAGAACAAGAAATCTGATGGATAAATATCTTGTGACAAGAGTTGAAACTACCCTTTAGGTAGCAGTGAATTTCTTACCTTAACAAGGCCCCACCTGACCCATCCTGGGATAATTACCAACCAGACCACACTTTGACCAAGATTGTTTAATTGTGCATACTTTTTGCCCCCCTTTCCTATTTGATTTAGAGTCCTTGTTGGCCCACCAAAGACGAGGGTGAGAATGCCTTATTCCCCTTGTCTTCCCAGTAGAGCTATACTGAATAGATTGCTTTCCTGCCTTTCACCCTCACTTTTTCCACTTGGTTTCTGGGGTGAGTGGCTGGATGGGATTTATTGAGACTCCTTGAAGTCAGGCCTCTCCCTCCCTCTGGCCTAGCTCTTTGGTATCAGCTTGCGGTTGAGTAAATCTTGGATTGTTTTCTCTCTGTAAGCAGAGATCTGGGGGGGAAAGTGATGGATTTTTACTCCTGCTGTTACTGAACTATGAAGTCACTTCTAACCTATGGTTCCTTTGGATAAGCATTTAAGAAGAAGAAAAAGACACTTCTCATGTTCTCATGTAATATCATTTGAGGTTTCAAATAAAATGTCTTTGCCAATCACAGATCTAAACAATGGCCCTGTCTTAGTTTATTTTTTGTTGTTATAATGGAATACCCAAGACTGGTAATTAATAAAGAAAAGAGGTCTATTGGCTCATGGTTCTAGAGGCTGGGAAGTCCAAGAGCATAGCACTGGCATGTTCTTGACTTCAGGTAAAGCCCATATACAAAAAGCAGAAAGGAAATAGGTCCTTCAGGTGAAAGAACAAGGGACCAATATCTGGAGAGAGCTAATCCATTTCTATGAGAAAAGTGCTAATTTACTCATATTCATGAGGGTCCTTCCACATGATCCAAATACTTCCTGACTCTACTCCTACATGAGGAACTAAGATAACAACATGAAATTTTTGGAGATCCCTTCAAACCCTACTAGCTCCCTCTCAATTCTAATATACCCTGTAAGTCATACCTCCCTTACCTACATTAAAAAGCATAATTCTAGAAGGTAGACTTTGCAGGAAAAATTAAGGACATGGCAGCTGTTTTGGAATACCTTTGTTACAGTTTAGATCTCGAATGTCCCCCCAAAAGGCTCATGCATTCAGAGTGGGGCTTTTGGAAGGTGATTGGATCATGGAGCACATACTCATCAGTGGATTCATTCATTCATGAATTCAGAGCTGAATGTACTGTCAGGAGGTGGGGGCTGCATGGAAGAGGGAGATCACAGAGGGAGTCACCTGAAGAGTACAGCGCCTTCCCCGACCCTCCCTTCACTCTGCTTCTGACCATCATGATGGGAGCAGCTTTCCTTCACCAGACCCTTTTCCATCATGCCCTTCCTGCCTTGCAGTCAGCTGAATATGGACTACATCCTCTAAAAACCATGAGCCAAAATAAATCTCTCCTTTAATCTAGAGTGTCAGTTATTTTGTCCCAGTGATGAGGAAAGTGACTAAGACTACCTTAAAATGCTGCTCATGGAAAAAAAAACAGATTTCTTTTGGAGATCAAAGTATAAGATTAAAATCATGAGGTGGGAACTACAGAGAAGCAGATTTTTACAACAAAGGAAATGCAGTGTTGCCTCTGCTTTTCCTGATGAATTGGGTTACTTTTAAAGACAGTGACTTGAGTGGGTAGTGGCACCTGAATACCTTCTGTTAGGGATGCTGCTGGAGCCAGTACCACCCTCAGACCTTCAAAGAGGCAAGGCGGACTCTGTCCTGGAACCCACACTGTAGAGCATGTGCAAGGATCATGCGAGAGCTTGTAAAACACTCACCCCTCACTCCCAAAGATTCAGATTTGGTTGGTCTGGGATGGGGGCTAGATCCTCCATTGTTAAGAAGCTCTTAGTAACACTGATGCAGCCCTCTCAGGACCATGTCTCACTTCCTGTGCAGCCCCTCCTCCTGCTGTGACCTTCCTGAAAGGGTGCAGTGCCTGTGGGTGAGGAAGACACTCACCCAAATCCTGGACTCTTCTCCTTCTAGATTACTCTCAGAATTTCTTGACCGACGATCTTGAGCATGCTTTCTTGATCTGCATGGGCTTCTCTTCTTAATTCAGCCCCCCAAGGTGGCTCTACTGATTTGTTTTTCATTTAACGCAGAGATGGAAATAAGGACTGGCCATATAAGTTGAAATTCTTCTCCCTGGTACTGGTGAAGGTCACCTTATTTGAAAATAGGCTCAGGCCAGGTATTTAGCTCAGTGGTTCCAGTGCCTGCCTCACAGGTCCTGAGTTCAATCTCTGGTACCAAAAAAAAGAAAAAAAGAAAAAAAGAAAAGAAAGAAAATGGGCTCTTTGCAGATGTAATCAAGTAAAAATGAGGTCATTTGGATCATCCCTATTCCAACATGATTGTTATCCTTGTAAGAGGGAAACTTGGACACAGACACATAAACAGAGGAGAATGTCATGTGAAGACAGACACACAGAAGGACTCTGCTTTGATGGCAGAAGCAGAGGCTAAGGGGGGAGCTGCAAGCCAAGGAATGCTGAGCACTGAGCCACCAGTGGGAGCTGCAGGAGATGAGCAGGTTGCAGAGGAGCCTGGCCCTGCAGAACTCTTAGCCCCCAGAACTATGAGGCAAGCAACGCATTTCTATTGTTTATGAGCCACAGCAGCCACAAGATAGCAATACAAGAGGCTTTTCTGAAAGGTGGAGCTGGTTAACTGAAGTATGGACTCTCTTTTGAAATGACAGGGGAAAGAGTGAGGAAAGCTTTTTTATTCCCCAAAAGTGATGCAAAGGGAGAGAGAGACTAGAAGAAGTGAATGAAAATTATGATTGAGAGTGGGCAGGAAAGTTTGGATTTGCCTCCAAGTGAAGAAATGCAAACTAAAAGCAGATGAGAGGGTCAGAGTGGGAAGGAAACCAGTTCGATGACAGAAAGCAACAGAAACACGAGTTAGTTATCCTGTCCCCAAGAGTTACCTGTTGGTTAGGTTTCCTAAGTTTCAAAGGACAATGTATGTACACACACACACACACACACACACACACCACATATGCAACGAGAGCCCATGTTTTGTTTTTTTCTCCATCGTTTCCTTTGTGGTCCTAGATTCATCATCAGACAACATTTCTAAAAACTTGTTAGGAGCAAACCAAAGACCAAACTTCAGATGTCTCACTGAAACTGTGCTTGTTGATTTCATTATAAAGGATCAGTATTTCCATCAGTCTCCTCTGTAGAAAGCCTCAGTTTTCTTTGGATGGAATAATTAGGGGCATCAGAAATTAGTTTCTGAATGAATAGCTTCCTGGCTTGCTTTTGTTTTTCTTGTCTATTTTCTAATATCCCATAAGCCCTCCTGTCCCTTGGCCAAACTGGGACTTAGAATTATACTCAAACACCAAGTGGATATGATTCTCTCCAGGATACCACGGATCAAGTGGTGTAGAATTCATGGGAAATGTCCTCAAGGCCAAGCGAGGAGACAACAGTGGATTGGAAGGAGAGGAGACAATGGAGACTCAGTTGTATAATATTTAGTTCCCGTAAGATTTGGGGTCTTTTTGTCTCCAAGAATGAAGGAGTGGACATATCTAGGTATCTAGGATGACTTGCAAGTTTCTGGCTTGGGAGACTATATGTATAGAATGTCCCCAAACAAAACTGGGAATGCAGGATGGAGAAAAGTGGGTGGTACACTGCGTGAAAGAGGTTAACTCATGCAGAGGAAAGCATGGCTCTGTAGTCCACGAATCACCCATGGCTGCACAGCAGATTTCCACAAACCTTGTGATTTAAAACAACACACATTTGTTATTTCATGGTTTCCATGTACCGAGAATCTTGCGAGGTTTGGATGGGTCATGTACTTCAGACTCTCTCGGGAGGTGTTGAAGAGAGTAGGGTCTCTTTCTCTAACCAGTTTCTTTAGTCTGTGGACAGAGATTCCCCTCAGTTCCCTGACACAGATGTGTACCCACCAGAGCAACTTCTTTCATCAAAGCCAGCAGCAAACAGAGCTGCTACTATGGCTTGGAACTGAAGCCCAGGAACAATATTCCATCCCCTCTGCGTGCGTCACACATTGCAAGGAAGTTGCTAGGTCCAGGCCACACTTAGGGGAGGGAACTACATGGGAACATGGAGTCTGCTGCCACACTCAGGCAGATCTAGAATTGAGTCCCCTCTTTGCCACTCCCTGGGTGGTGACTTTGAACGTGTTCTTGAACTGCTCCAAACTTGTTTCCTCATCTATAAAATGGGGAATTACTACCTAGCTCATTGGGAAACTAAAAGGTTGAATAAAGTGATTTATGTTGCAATCCTAGCACTCTCTCTTGTCCTTCTTCCATGTGGATTAACAACTTTCCAGATGGTTCCTTCTCTGGTAGCCTGAGGCTCAGGATGACTTTGGCAATTAGCTGGGTTACAACATGAGTGATAAATGAAACTTTGTGATCATAAGCCACTGAGATTTGAGGGTGGATATTATTGCTCCCAAGTGCTGATTGTAAAATATGATGTGTGCTTAAATTTTTAAAAATATTATGGTAGAAGTCACATTTCCAAAATTCATTCCCTTCAAAATACCCCCCGCCCTGTGCATGCTTTGAGCACACTTATCCCATCATTCTTGCCACTTTCTGCAGTGGATCTGAAAGTCTTCTCTGGTGAGTGTCTTTAGGATGTGTGATATAAAATACAGAAATGCTGCTGCTCAATGCCATCCAACCAAAACATGGGCTCGTAAAAACATTACAGTGTGTCCTCATCCATCTTATTCACCAAATCTGGCACCAAGCAACTTCTGCCTCTTCCCCAAAGTCAAAATGACCACGAAAGGTGAACATTTTGAATCAATTCAGAAGACCAAGTTGGCCACAATAGCCAATTAAAGGCACAAAATAGGACTTCCAGAACTGCTTGAGAAAGTGGCAAGAATGATGGCTTAGGTGTGTTTGAAGTGGAGTATTTTGAGAGGAATTAATGGCAGGGTATCTTTTACTTTAATAGATTTTTAAAAATATAAATATTCTTTGTCATTTTTGATCATAGCTCATATCTTACAACCTGCAGGGCTGGGGATTTAGCTCAGTGGTTCTGCTGCCTGCCTTGAAAATGCAAGGTCCTGAGTTCAATCCCCAGTACCAAAGACAAACACAACCTGCAACATGAGCCCACATTCTATTGATCTACTGTCAATTCCTTTACCTTAAAGAGTATGCTGCATTTCAAGGCCTCCACTAACAATTTTTCATACTGGCTTTGCTTCCTAATTCTGTCATTTGGGTGCCGCAGAAAGCAAATAGACCTCTCTCTGCATTGCTGCTTGCCTAAAGGCCCAATTTGGGTTGTAGTAAGAGAGGATGTTGCAGACAAGGGCTGTCATTTCCCAGCCTTTGAGGGACCCTACTCCAGCAGTCTGAGTACTTTGTTAAAGGCTAAAGGGTTGGGGGAGGGGATGAAATGTCACCAGCAAGCAGAAAGCAGGCTCACATAGTTCCTTCTTGAGTGGCTGGCAAGATTTTTAATTGTTTCTAAAGAAACCACTCGACTGATGTTAACCATGTGGAAATGTTAAAACATGGGGTAACAGGGTAATACAGTTGGATCATATTTCTTTAGTTGTCTGTAAAATGGCATGTAATTTGCAAACCAAAAATGGTGCTTAAGGCAACAATTACAGTAAAGTTCTTCATTTGAAATTCCTCTAATTTTTTCTCTCCAGCCATTCCAAATGGATAACATTCTTTAAAACATTTTATCTTAACGGCATTCTTTAAAGGACCATTGCACTTGTAGTTATTATTTTTTCTGAGCCCAATTCTATTGATTATATCCCACTTCTAACAAGCCACACGCATGTGCACATGCACACACACACACACACACACCATTTATTATGTAATACTTTTTTTCCTGCTGGTCCTCCAGGAGTCCGTGTTCACTCACCATGTGAGTAGATGTGCCATGTACCTGCTCTGGGCAGTAGGATTGTGATGCTGGTGTCCTTACATAAATGTTCCAGAAGATATGCCTTTTGCTTGGGTTTTTAAAGACTTAATTTAGGGATAAAGATCAAGCCCATATGATGGGAAGAAGTGTTATAACAGTTAAGAAATGGTAACATGAAAGATGGTATACCCAATAGACAGCAAGTAATACATGACTTTAGCTATAGTGATTCTGGCACTAATTATGAATCCCTTCCTGTATTACAATTGGGAAGGATTCTCTCCCAGAAAGACCTGGGGTAAAACTGCTGTTTTATGCTGGTTTCAGAAGCTCTTCTTTTATGGTTCTGGATCTATTTCCCTGACTCTTATGAGGCACTTTGCATCCTAATGTGGCCAAGCATGATGTCGTAGGAGTCCAGACAGGCTTGTGTTTGGATCAAGGTTGCTGAACTAACTACAGAGGGCTTTTTGTCTGTCTGTATGCCTGTCTCTGTCTCTCTCCATCATGGCTCAAAGTTTAGGGTTTAGTGCAACAGATTCCTAGAAACTTTAATCTCAAGGAATGGAACAAATTTTTTTTGGCTTTTATATTCCTACTGTGTAAATCAGCGGGGCTCCTGAAATTATAGCAACAGACGTTTTTCAAATAAAAATGCACTCTATTTAGAGCTTCTCCCACTTTAACGTGCTTAAGAGTCACCAGGGGTGCTTGTTAAAATAGAGGTTTCCAGATTCTATCTCAGACTACTGAATTAGAATATCTGCATGTGAAACTCAGAAATCTGCTTTTTCAAACAAACTTTGAGATGATTCTGAGATTACTGGCCAGCTCCTCTGGAAAAGACTGCATATTAGATGCCTTTCCCAATGATGTGCCGTTTCTACAGAATTCCCCCATGTTGGCTGGGAAGTTCAAGCTTTTCTTTCTTTTCTTTTTTTTTTTTCTGGTACCGGGGATTGAACTTGGGACCTTGTGCTTTCGAGGCAGGCAGCGGAACCACTGAGCTAAATCCCCGGTATATGGCTGGAAAGTTCATAAATCCTGGTCTGTGTGTTATTTGAGTTTTTCCTCTATTATTCTCAGGTAGTTTTCTTGCTCCAACTTTCTGAGGTACTTCACTTAATTCTTGCTGTCATCTTAGCCCAAGTAATGGTTAACAGTGCACATGTCTATCACACTGGGAGATGGAGAAGCAATAAAACCCATAATGTGTGTACTAACCAAGGAATATCTAGAGGAGTTAAATTTTTAAAGAGATTTCTTTATAACTTCCTAAAGATATTTCCAAACAAGTGCTCCAGAAGATTGTAAACTCCTCAAAGGCAGCAATAAAAAAACTCCTAAGCTTTCCTGATTGCATTTTTAACCTCTATTACCTGCAATAGGTAGTAATTTGGAAGGCTTTCCATTTCAACAGACTTGGAAAAGTTGGATAATACATAATAAACACATTATCAAATACAGAAATGAGAGTACAAAAAGGTAAGAAAAATCTTTGGGCACCCAAAACAGAGACAAGCTCTGAAGATATTTGCCCAGAATTGCTTTAATGCCTGTGGGGAGACAAAAACAAGATTTCAGCCCTGCAAATGGTGAGAGGTGGGACTGAGAATATCACCACTAAAGGTATGCACTCAGTGGAGAAATGAGCTAGAAAATGTTTGCTCCACAATGGGAAATGAAAAAAAAATGTATTTGTTTGGACCAAGATTCCAAGTGAATAAAAACATTCTTTCAAAAGCAATGATCAGGGCCAGGGATTTAGCTCAGTGGTTTCACCTCCTGCTGCGCAAGCGCAAGGACCGGAGTTCAATCCCTGGTACCAAAAAACAGCAGTGCACATGTCCAATAGCACATGGGCTTGGGCTTGGACTTACATTTATACTACGTGCCTGTTCCCAGAAATTCCAAGAAAAACCTAGTATAAAGTGACCATAGGTTTCTAGTACTCTAAAGCATTTAGCAGAGTAGAAAACAAAGACCCTTTCTGAGGGGATAAACTCCAGATCCAAACATCACTGTTCCCACAGGTAAACCTCAATTAAACTTATGTTCACAATCCAAAATTGCAAGCATGTGTAAGCAAGTTACCATTAGCAGAAACAAGTAGCAGAAAATGACCACATCCCTTCTCTAAGAACCTCACGTAATGGAATTATCAGATGCAGAATGTAGAAATTAATTATATCCAATGTTTAAAGAAAATAGAAAATGGAATTAAAAACACAAGAAACTACAGCTTTTCTCTCCAGCTGTTTTTCTTAGCCAAGCCCTGTAACATCTACACACACGTGCAGACACACACATACATGCACACTTCTGGTCCTTGATCCCCAGTGCTTAGTGTGTTCCCCAGTGCTTAGTGTGTTCCACATATGTTATATATTACAGGAAAGTTACCATTTTAACAATTGAAAATGCACAATTCGGGGGCACTTTTGTGCAAACATCACCACTATCCATCCTCAGGGCTTGGTCTATTCTATATTTTGCAGTTGGTTTGGCCACAGTCAACATTAGCGACCTTTGTTAGACAGAAGAACATATTTTATCAACAACTTTGGTTGAGACTTAGAATTGAGTGCATATTTGTATTTTATATACATTTTTATTCATTTATTTGCATACTGAGCAATTAGCCCAGGGCCTGTGCATGATAGGCAAGCACTCAACCACTGAGCGACATCCATAGGCCCTTCTTGAAATTCTGAAACAGGGTCTTGCTAAGTTGCTGAGACTTTCCTTGAGCTTGCAATCCTCATGCCTCAGTCTCCTGAGTAGCTGGGCTTACAGGTGTGCTAGTCTTGAGTGCATGTTTGGATTTCTTGGAAGCTGCTACAAATTTGTGATCACAGGAGAAAAGAATTTTGCAGTAAGTCTTACAATTCTTTAGAGAAACCAAATAGTCAAGTCAACAGCTGGCTCCTAGCTTAAAAGATTATAGATACGAGACTCCAAATTTTTCAGTGACTGTATTGACTTCGCAAATGATAAAGAAATGGCTAGGACAACCAAGAAAAATGATGAAGATAGAAGAGAAATGTGAAGAACCTTGGAAGAGTTTAAGAGTAATGTAACAGGTGACAAGGGAAACTCTTAAATTTTGCACACTCAGTATAATACAAGGTATATCCAATGTAAAAGGAAGCTGAAGATGTATGTCAAGGGCAAAAACTGCAAAAAAGTTTCCAACAACAAGAAACAAGAAAATTAGAGTTGAACTACAGAATTTCTTGCTCCAGGCCCTGTTCCAATAGACTAGCTGTTGTTCTGATTCTCAGTGTGGCATCGCATGAGACCTTGCCTACTGTCCTCATAGAGGAAGATGCCATCTGCCACTTTTTAAGGGTGACTATCTAGCTTTTGAAACTCAGGTGATGGTTAGACAGTATGTTTCTTTTTAATTGTATGGCCTTGTGTTTCGCAATAGTCACATTATTTGAATGCAAAAGAAATGAGGTTGAAATTTATCAATTTTGTAAAATAATTGCCCATATGGAATGAACGAATAATAATACTTGGAAAAATCATGATTTCTTTCACAATCACTTTTTATTTCCCAGATGAACTCACTCTACCAAAGCTCTAGGAACAGGAGGCCCAGCTGTCACTGGCATATTACAGCAGTTGGCGTAGTCTCTGGAGGTTTTAGCTTAGAAGTGACAGCACACTCTGTGTTCTAGATATGGTGGCTTCACAAGTTACCATTCAAACTGGGGCCCTCGGGAGGTGAAAGAGGACACTGTTAGAGTTCAGCAGTCTCCCCTTACCTGGGGTGTCACTTCCCACAGTTTCAGTTACCCAACACCAATGTTGGTCTGAAAATACTAAATGAAAAATTCCTGAAGTGAACAAACTATAAGTTTTTGATTGCACTGTTTGAGCAGTGTGATGAAATCTTGTGCCATGATGACTTTCAGCCAGCCTGATAGTAACATCTACACTGCCAGGAATGTGAATCATCCCTTTGTCCAGCACACCTGGCTTTATCCTGTACTCACTCAGTAATCCCTTGGTAGCTCTTCAGATACCATATTGACTGTCTTGACAGAGCAGTGCTTGAATTAAGTAACCCTTATTTTACTTAATAATGGCTCTGAAGTGCAGGAGTAGTGTGGTGGAGGCAGCCCCAGGGCCTAAAACATGAGCAGACAGAGTGGCTTTGGTACTGTGTGGCAACACAGCAGAGCAAATAAGAGAGAGCATGGTACATATCGGATTAGTGCCATCCTCAGTTCCAGATACCCACTGGGGGGTCTTGGGGCATATTCCGGAAGGGGCTACTGTGTGGGGGCACCAAAGTCATAAGCTGGAACTGTTCTGGGTAAACCACGATGTCTAATCATACACGACAGACACCCAGTGGTGCATTCACATAGGGTTTATATCTGCTCCACAGCATGTACAGCCGGTATTGGGGGGGGGCTGTTAATCAGATATCAAGGTAAGAAATTCACATACATGGGCGTCAGCAGCATCACCCCGAAGAGGAACTTCTATCAGTGTGCTGAGCTGTTGATGCTCTGCAGCCAGGAGGTTAGGCTGGGCCTCCCAGCTTCTGCGGGGGTCAGACTCTAGAGTTCTCAAAATCGGTGACTGCAGTTAAATCAGATCCAGCCACCCAGCTGGGCAGGAGGGTGATTCTGGCTCATGTCACAGGGGTATTATAACTTACAATATGCCACTGATTTTTAGGTGACTTTGCTGCACTCAAACCCAAGAACTGTAAATCTCTCGATGCTAAGGATCAGCTGAGTCTCCCAAACACAGCTTGGGAGTTTTGACTATTCATAATTGAAATGTAGCATGTGAGAGTATAAGATCATTTCACACCACCAGCATTTATTCAGTGTCTGCTTGTAATAGTATACAGAATGGGACTCTGATGTCAAACGACCTGGGTTCAAATCCCATCTCTGCCATTTATTAGCTCTGTATCCCTGGATTTTCTGTTTAGCTTCCCTGTGCCTCTCTTCCCCTATCTGTACCACTGGGCTAATGCCTATCTGAGATGATGTGCCTAATGCACTCAGCACAGGTTTGGGCCCATAGTGTAGACCTCGTTGTTATCACTGCTCATGCGTGAGATGCTGAGCTGCCCACAGAACTACAGAGCTGAAGATACCATGTGCATTCTCACTTCAGCCCAGACGACAAAAACCAGGCCAGCTCCCCTGTAGAGATGCCTCACATCCCTCCCAGAGTCACACATTGGTCCTCAAAATCAAAGGAAGCAACACTGGGCATTGCATACCTCAATAGCTAGCCATGCTCCTCAGCCTTTCCCACGTAGGGGAGGGGGGGAAACCCATTTCTGGTACACTCTTAGCTTCTCTGTCTGGGACCTGGCAAAACTGAATAATAAAAGACAGATTAATAAGAGAAAAATAAATGGAAGTATATTAACACATGCAGTGTGCAGACGCATGGGAGATGCTCGGTGATGGGTGACTCAAAGGAGTGGGTGACTTGGGCTTATCTAGCATCTGCATAAAGGGCAATAACTGTATAGAAGTGATAAGACCAGGGACAATAGGGTGGGCTTTTAGGGGTGCAACTGTGGCAAGTCCAATGCACAGGAGAAATTAGAGAAGAGAAGGGTTGATTAGTCATGTCTGTTCTGAGATTCCTTTGGGCTCTCTGGGCTGACAGGTCTAGCAATGGAGGAGGCTGCACTGTTTGCTTCTTCTCACTTGCCTTCAGCACAAAACAATCCTCAAGTCAAAGTGGCCTATTTGGGGCTGCATACTCCAATCCCTTCAGCCACCTCCCCCTAATCTTTATTGATAAAGTGTATCTTTACAACAGTTTTAGATTTGCAAAAAATTGAGCCGCTAAGTATAGAGAGTTGCCATGGCCAACTCCCTGACCCATATACAGTTTCCCTTATTACTGCCTTATATCAATATGGTATAGTTGTTTCAACTAATGAACCATTATTCATACAGTATTATTAGCCAAAATGCACAGTTTACTCAGATTTTCTTAGTTTTTTTACCTAATGACCTTTTTCTGTCCTAGGATCCCATCCAGGGTACTCCATTACATTTTTTTTTTTTTTTTTTTTTGGTACCGGGGATCGAACTCAGGTCCTTGTGCTTGCACAGCAGGTGGCAAAACCACTGAGCTAAATCCCGGCCCCTCCATTACATTTTGTTATCCCGTCTCCTTAGGCACTGACAGTTTCTCAGACTTGTCCTTTTCCTGGTTGTGATAACCTTGACTACTGAGAACTGGTCAGGTTTATCACTGGGTGCTCCATTGATGGGACCTGATCTATTTCTCATGATTAGACCGGAGTTATGGGTTTGGAAGGAGAAGAACACCGAGATGAAGTACCATTTCTAATCACATCATATCAAAGGTGCAAACTATCAACATGATTTATGACCTCTGATGCTGACCTTGATTACCTGGCCAACGTAGTATTTGTCAGATGTTTCACTCTGAAGTTTTTCCTCTGTCTTCCTTTTCCTCTTGGGAAGGAAGTCACTATGCGCCACTTATGCCTAAGGAGTGGGACTCCCTCCTCTACTGCCTTTCTAAGGGCACAAGAGATATTACCATCTACTGTATTTGTATACAGTTAGTAAAAGTTGGAGAGTTTGTGATTAATGAGCAGCAGCTGTCAAGGCAGAAAGTCATCTGAAGAAGGAAGGCTGAGCCCACAGTCCGAGACAAAATGCCACATGGAGATATTCTGAGTTTCTTCCAAGTTGGTGGAAAGAGTCTAACAAGGTAAAACAACAGATGAGAGGAAGGTAGAGACGTCGGCATTGGCAGCAGTGGGCAAAACCAGACAGATGGCCTATTAGTGAACAGAGCACTCCTCGCTGTGATTAAAATCCTCTCTTATACAAGGCCAGAAGAGTCCAATGTAATTGTCATGCCTTCACTATTTAAGGGGATTCTTTTTAAAAGCTGTCAACTTAGTTGAGGAGGATTAGAAGAAGAGAAACAAGAACACTTTTAGACTTTTTAAAGAACTCATTTAGCTCCTTCCTAATTAATCAGCCTGCTTTCTGCAAACTGCGGTATAATTACTAGGGGAAATTACTCTTAAAGAGAAGCCCCAATGTGTCTGTAGGAAAATGTGATTTTTCTCACTGGGATCAAGAAAGACTTAACCTGCTTAACATGGATGAACAATTTTATTGACAAAGGGATTTTCCCATCATCAGTGCATTGAGGATTAATCCTATTTTAGAGCTACTTCTTTATGGGAAGTGTTGATGAGGGAAGAGGAAAATGATCAGGCTGCCAGACACTGTATCTAAAATCCTGAAACAACTATCAGACTAGTCCTTCTTACTACATCATACTCTTCTCCCTGTTGTGAGCTCGGTACTAGACAGCCCAGGAAGTTATCATAGTGTGCTTAGAAATAAAATCTCCCATGCAATAAATGGCAAGTTTTATTTAACAAGCAAGCAAGTCAGCATCTGGAAACAAGTCTGCAGGCAGATCTTTAACTTCCAGGAATTCTGTTGGGCATTTAATGTTGCTATGGCAACAGTTACTGAGCAAACTAAGAATGAAGAATGCTGCAGGTTTTGCTTCTGTAGTGTACTTCATCTCTATGCCATACATTACAGACAGGGTCAAGATTATGCTCCTGGATTTATGATGGGGAAACATCCCAATCAGCCCATTGCAAGTTGAAAATATCATCAGTTGAAAATATGCTTGACACACCTAACCTACATCCTAGCTTAGCAACCACATACTTGGTAGAGTGGCAGTTGTTGATCCTTACAACCACATGGCTAACTGGAAGCTGGGGCTCATTGCTGCTACCCAGCAGCAGTATCTTACCATGTATCCCTGAGAAAACACTGAAATTCAAAACTTGAAGCATGGTTTCTAAAGACTTCCTGTCACTTTTGTACCAGTGTAAAGTAAAAAAATCTTAATTGAAACATTGAAAGTCAAGGACTTCCAATATATATTTATATTATATTATATACTGCATAGACTTGTTATAATTTGTTTTCTACATTTTTCTCATCTGGAAATGCATGTAGTAGCACAAATTCAAGCCTTTCAAATCCTTTTTTCAAAAGACTGCATAAGCAGATACTCATCCCCTATTCCAGACTACAAATTTCCATGCAAGATGTTATTTCTCCAAAAGTAATATGCTTCCGTCACAGGAAAATCGACTGTCAGTGTTTGAAAGAAGAATGAGGACATCATTAAAACCATTAGTAAGGCTGGAAACAATACAGTAATTTTTTGTCTAATGTTTTTCAGAGTGATATGAGTGTTCTTGATTATCTGGTCTTTGATGATGGATGTAGGTCTTTTTGGACCATTTTAATGGCTAAGATTGGTTTGCTTCAAAAGGAAAAGATTGGAGATATGAAAAAATTTCCCCCATCTACATATTTCTAAGACCATTTTTATGTAACCTTGGCTATTAAGTTGCCTGTGGTTTCAGTTCTATAAAAATGAGTTTTCAGGAGGTGGAACTGAAAATTATTGCCACAGAAGAATGACTTCTACTGGGGTTAGAATTAGTACACATTTTAGGTTTGTAGAGCTTATATATACTTCCTTCACTTCTTATGACCTGAAATCATAATCTTTCCATTGTAATGTTACAAACATCACACAGTAACAAATAAACTGTTTAAATTCCCTTTACAGCAGCAAAAAATTGGAATATTGCCCTGTGGATTCTCATTTATTAAAGCAAAGATGAAAGAAACATAAGCTACAAAGTCTCATCTGCATATTTTCTTTCCTTAGAAATTCTATCTTGAAATGAACCTACTCTTAAGGTAGGTATTTAAAATTTCTTTCTTTGATATATAAGAGGAAGTTTAACATTATTCCCAAGTTAGAAGCTATTCATTAGGCAAAATGAGATGTCCAAGGGTCAGGAGGACTGTGTCTAAAACTTTATTCACAACTAAATGATTAATTTTGGCAGGGAGTCCCAACTGGGGATCCAGAAGGTCAGAGAAAGCTTGCGGTTGAACGTGGTTTCATTTAAGTACTATGCTTCAAAGTCAATGTTGGCCAGCCTTAGTGCAGCCCCTAATGTTTCAGTTTACAAAAGGGACACCGTTTATATGTTTCTTCATCAAAGAGGCAAAAGTGTAGCTTCATCTTTAGAAGATGCTAGGTAATTCTATCTGGTACCTGGGAACATATTGTAGTGATTTTAGGGAAACCAGCGTGTAGTAGGAAATGGTCCTCAATCACGTCTAAATATATGATATTCTACTCTTAGGAGTGGATGGAGGATCTATGGTAGTATAGAGATGATAGCATAAACTTTGGAAACTCAATGCCCAGTCCAAGATCCTCCGATTATCAGCAGGAGTATTACAGATACATGAGCTAGCTAGAACTATTATAGGCAGTCAGATAGGGCTAAGTCCTCCAGAGGGCCAGGACAAAGGTGAAACACACCACAGGTGCACATTGGCTGAAAACCAGGCCTCAAGATGGAGACAAGATGACCAGACCCACACACTTCTCCAAAGAACTGGGCTTAGTGAAGTACAGATAGGCATCAACCACCCTGGGGGTGACCAGAGACTTCTGGACCCCCCGCCTCCTAGGAGAATCCTTGTTCTTTCCATCCACGCTTGGTACGTGGCTCGCTTCCCAATTGGACCACCGTTACCTAAGTGACTATACTTGTAACCTTATTGGTTGTTCGTGGCTGTGGCCCACATTGTACCCACGTGGGTTTCTCCTTATAAAACTTCTCTGTAAAGTGGGGTCCTTGGGCTACTCACTCGGGACCTCTCCTGCCCCTCAGGAGCCTTTCTATCAATAAATACCTTCCTACTTTCAACCTCCGTCATTGCTAGGACTCATCAATTTCTAGAGAACAAGTACTCGGCATATCATACAGTTAACAGGTTGGGAGATAGAACATTTCATAGCTCGTACTTCCCGCAACAGAACTCTGGCCTCATCTGTGACTTAGAGATAATAATGCCAGTGGTGTCTCCGCTGTGAGTATTCCTACCGGACTCTCCCAATTCCTCTCTTCCTCGCTGCCACACACCAGACAGCCTGGAAACCCTAAGTTCTTGCTCTTGCCTCTCCTTTGCAGATGGGGTAGTCAGTCGGGTGATCGAGGTTGGCAGATGATGTGCAAATGGAGACCTGTGGGTGGCTTCCAGAGCACTTTCGCCTCTTTGTAAAGGGGCTAGGCTCAGAAGGAGAGTTCATTAGCATCACTTCTTTTCTCTTTTCCTTGTGAAAACTAGAGCTTCATGAGCCCTCTTTCTTTCATGATGAAATAAGCATAAGGATAAAAAGCCAATATGCTAAGTAGTATGGCAAAATGGAAAAATTGGGTCTGGGAGTATTTCATGGCATTGCTGAGATGGAAAAACCAATTGCTAGACTTCATGAACATGAGAGAATTCATTGTCATTGTGGTTTAAGTTACCATCAGTGAGATATTCTGATGTAGCCAAAAGAATTCCTGATTAACATCTCACAAGCCTGAGATGAGATGCCAAACCCCAGCACAGACTTGGTACTCAGCGGCAGAAAACAAATGTTAGTTTTTAAAACGCCTACAGGATGCACTCTGTATCTTTTGGAACACAAAGGCACATTAATAGAAGAACTCAATAAACGGTCATACTATTATTCATGTTGTTAGTTGCTTTTCTCTTCAGGAGGAAATATAAAAAACTTTGTAAGCTATGTCGAGTTTGTGTCAGAAGTGGAGAGCAGAGCATGGGAAGGCTTTCAATATGGCGAGATTTTCATTTTAGGTAAATCAGTCTAGAGGTTTTTGTGGGGTATGTTTGTGGTAGGAAGGGTTTGTGGGGAGGAAAACGCAAGAAAAGTCTCACACCTTCAAACTAATCTGCTGTAGATTATGAAGGTTAAAACTAAAGCAACAACAGCAGAGATAAAGGAGACAGGATGAAGTTAAGCTTTATTTAAAAGGTAAGAATTTGGTGTTTGAATGGATATGGATATGAGGGCAGGCAGGGGTGAAAGATAAATCCTAACTTTCTAACTTGAGTGATTAGGTGGATAGTCATATAGATAACTGAGAAAAATATGCATTTATTGTTGATTCAGAAAAATGTTGACAAGGTTAAGCCTGTTGAGCTAGTTACATACATGAGGCAAGGTGAATATCAGAACCTACAGCTTCTGGGAAATCTAGTAGCCATTAGTTTAAAAGTGGCAGCTTAAATCATGGGAGTGAATGAAATTAACCACAAAGAGAATATATAAGCATAATTTTAGTGTGTCTGAAGGTAAATAGAGTGGGGTAGCAATAAAATTTATATATAAACTGCAAAGCAATGAAAATGAGTCTATCCCATAAGAAACAAAGAATGCTAAAAAAAAATTTATAGTTGCAATTTTCTCTGCTATTTTAGAAGATGAAAGATTTGCAAAAAAGTAGTGTTTTCCTTGAGAAATTAGACAATAAGCTAAAAATAAATTTATAATGATAAAAGCTGAAAGCAACGAATAACAGAACAAAATAATAATAAAAGAACTAAATTCAAAAAGTATTTCTGGGTCAATAAAATAGACACAATTTATAGGTTTGATTATGAAAAAAGCGTAAAAATTTACAAGTTTGAAATGAATAGAGATAATCACATATATACAATAAACAAAAATTATAGTAAAATATATGCACAACTTTAGGCAACAAATTTGAAAAGCTACAGTAAACAACAGATTTTCATGTAAATTTTAACTTTTCAAGTGACTCAAGATCACTTACCTCAGGAGTATAAAAATAATTAATAAACTATAATGTTAAAAATCACCAGAATCTGATGGTTTAGACATGATTCTAGTGGTAAATATTTCAGCAATTTAATTCTAGAAAATTATTTTAGCTTATAAAAAAGTTAAAAACTAGCTGGGCATGGTGGCGCATGCCTGTAATCCCAGCACTCAGAAGGCTGAGGCAATAGGATCGAGGCAAGTTCAAGGCCAGCCTAGGCTACACAGTGAGTTCAAGGCCAGTTGGAACTACATAGTGAGACCTTCTCTCTCAAAAAAAAGTTAAAAACTGCATATTATAAAAGTTAAACTCAACGTATTATTTATTAATTATACTGACGACTATAGAGGTAAAAATTCTACATTTTTTAGATAGATTCATTAGATTATCAAGAGAATAGTCCAGTTATTCCAGAAATTGAAGAGTAGTTAAGCATAGATAAAATTATAAATATGAGCTCAACAAATTAAATGTATAAAACCACTCCAGAGTTTGGATAAATTCAGTAACTATTTTTCAAAACATTTACACACACAGAGTAAAATAGAAGAAGGAAGCTACTCAGTTCACGATACAGATTATAAAGTTTATGCATGAAAAAGCAATAGCAAATACAAATGGTAAAATGCTGTGGTGGTTTACTATTGTTCTTTATTGTTTATTGCCTTCCTTGTGAGAGAATTATACTTCTCTGTGACATTGACCTCATGACATCTCGGGGCCATGGTGTAACCATTTGATTTGCTCTGACCAATGAAGATGAGGGGAAGTGATGCATACATCACCTTAGAGCTGAAGTTTAAGAGCCACTGTGTCAATTGGCCATTGCAGTTTTCTGTTATGAAAAACAGAATGAGAAGACACAAGAGCAAAGCCACGGCTGACCTATACCCAAGGCAAGGTAACTGTAAAATAAAACTCTGGTGTTGCAAGCCACTGGGTTTTTCTAGTTGGATGCAATCACAGTGCACTGTAACAAATGCTATATAATACAAAAATTACCACCAAGAATAGAGGGCTACCGTAAACAAGCAAAATAAAAATCAATCAAAGGAACAAAGAAAATATGATATTGAGCATAGCTCTCAAATCCAGGCAGTTTTTTTGTTTGTTTTTGGTTCTTTTGGTACTGGGGATCGATTTCAGGTCCTTATGCTTGCGAGGCAAGGGGCGGAACCACTGAGCTAAATCCCTGGCCCCCAGAAATCCGGGCAGTTTTGACAAGGAAATTATCACTGGATGCTGGAAAGATGGTGGCCCATGTTATCTACTGGTGAAACAGTCTCAGAATTATTACCAGTGGTATCTCAGAAGGCAGGTAATGTATTGAGTGAACTTATGGATTTATAGCAAGAAGTAGGGAAACAAAATGTTACTAGTATGTGTTGGTTGCTATTGTTTAAGCTTGATAAGTTATCAGAAGAAAGAAAGAAACTCAGCAAAGAATTAGCTGGTTTGCAAAACATAACTGGGCAATAGAACTGCTTATCATCTCCAACAAGTATGAAATAAAATAGAGACAGGCCTTGAGCAGTGAGGCCAATTAAGACACGGGTGGCCAGAGCCACACCAAGACTATGGCCATCAGACCTGTCAAAGCCTCTAAATCTGCCCGTGGTACTCAGCAAGTCTTTTCACTTGGAAAACATGACTCATTGAAAAAGGTCTATTTTATGCCTTCCCTATAGAAGTTTCTAAGCTCAAATTACTCCCAATAAAGTTAGGAAGATGGGCGACATTGTTGAGAATGTTGTACTGCCAAAGAGCAATGAGCCTAGAGTGCTCTGTGGCTGCTCAAGACTGGAAACAACTTTTGGGCCTTCAGGCTGCTATTAACAGAGCAGAAGAGGAGAGAGATGGTGCTTAGCCCCAAACGAGGGTGCCTTCACCAATGCCCTTAAAAAATATGACTGACAGGATAAGAGAAGTAGAAAGAGTTGTGATAGGGATGGAGCCTCTCTGATGGAAAACAACGGATTAGAAAACTGCTTGCAGGGGCAGAGAAGACAAAAGAACTCGCCACCCAGGATTTGAGGTCTTTGTAGCATTTTCTCTGACTTCAGAGGCTCTGTGGGTCAGCGGCTGCTGCATACCTTCTATCCCTCCTGCTTTTCAGTGGGAGTATGATCAGAGACTGCCGCTTCCTTGTTCTCTACCCTTGTATGTTGGGAATGCTGAGCCCACATCCATTTTTGTAGTTTTTAGGCTTAAGGAAAAAGGACAAATTTTCACTGGCTTTCAAGATCAAGGGGAACCACATCCAAACTGGATGTAGGGAATTTCATGAAATCTTGACTGGTCTTGTCACTGGTGTTGGATGGGACTTTTATGGGGTTTTCCTTAGGGGAAGGGCATGTGAGTCTATTTTGTGCGTGAAAGGGAAGTAATGAAGTAATCTGAGCTAGAGGGCAGGTTGTACTATGTGGTATTATTGTTTCTAGTTATTGCCTTCTTTCCATTTTTTTTTTTAAGTTAATTTTGAGACAAGGTCTCGCTGAGTAGCCCAGGCTGGCCTCAAACTCACAGCGATCCTCCTGCCTCAGCCTCCCAAGTGCTGGGATCACAGATGTGTGCCACCACACTCAGCTTCCTTCTCTCCCTTTTTGGTTTATACTTTTCAACAGCAAATACATTAGGTTGGCTTGTCACTTGCTGTGTCCAAAGAACGTGAGTGTAAGTAATGTATGTGATTTCTGAATAAAAGAATTAAGGAGCATCTTAAGATTTGGTCACTGCTCTTTCCCTTCCACCATAGAGTGGCGCATCCCAGATAGATCCTCTACCTTTAGTTGAGATCCAGAGTGAAAGACACCTGCAGCAGAACCACGGCCGATTAACCAGTATGTAACGTAAACAAAAAAGAATGCTGTGTTGCTCCAAGGCCCTGATTTTTAGCATGTTCTGTTGTACTGCATGACCTAAGTAATCCAACAATACACAAAAAGTTCCTTATACTGGTATTTGTATTGTGAAGCTGTTCCTATAAAAATCAAGGACAAGAGAGGGATGCATAATATCACCATTTTTATATCATCCAGACGTTCTAGGAAATGCAATTAAAAAACCACATAATTTGTAAACATGGAAAGAAAAAAGTAAAAGTTTTGCTGGTAATATAATTTTATAACTGATGGCACCAAGAAACTCTAATAAAAAACAAATAGAAAGTGAAAGAATTTGATAAACTGGGTGGATACAAAATAAAAATATAAAATTGTTAACTTTTTCTGTATGAACAGTATCTACCTAGAAATGGAAATGAGGAAAAGATTTCATTCATAACAGTGAAAAACATCATAAAAACAGGAATAAGTTACACAAGAAAGGAACATGATCTACACAAAAATAAAATTTACTGAAGGGTAAGAATATGATCTGAAGAAATAAAAATCTATATTATTATTATGTTCTTAAAAAGGGAGGCACAAGCTAGGTGTACAGGTGTACGCCTGTAATTCCAGCACTCGGGAGGCTGAGGCAGGAGGATTGCCTTGAGTTTGAAGCCACCCTGGGCTACATGGTGAGTTCAAGACCAGCCTGGACTACATAGCAAGACTTTGTCTCAAAAACAAAAACCCAAACCAAACAAAAAGACAGGCAGGCCCAGTGGGACATGTTGGTAATCACAACTACAACGGAGGCTGTGGCGGGTAGGGGGTAGAGTAGATTGCATCCTGATTGGCTTTGGGATCCACCCCAGGGACTCTGTGGAGCACACTTCTGGGTAGGTCATAGAGGTATTGCCTTGGGGCCTATGGTCCCTTGCCCTTTCTTCTTTGGTGCTGTTCCCCTGAGAACTAAGGGCTACCATGAATTAAGTAGCTTTGCTCTGCCATGCGCATCTGCCTTGCTGTTCCTGCCTTGGAGTCACGGATTGCCAGGAACCATGGACTGAGTTCCCTGAAACTGTGAGCTAAATTAAACTTATCTTTCATTAAATTGTGGATGTTAAGTACTAGGTCCCAGCAACAGGAAAGCTAACTATTACAGAGGCTAAGGCAAGTTAGCTAGATCCTGAGTCAAAATATAAATAAATAAATAAATAAATAAATAGGACTGAGCATGTTGTTTAGCGGTAGAGGACTTGCCTAACAGGTACAAGACCCTGGGTTTAATTCTCAGTGCCATTAAGAGGGCGGCAGGGGGGAGATTATCATTAAAAAATCTGTTCTCCTGAAGATAATATATCAATTTAGTGCAATAGAATCTCAGTATTTTAAATTGGATAAAGTACTTTGTGTGTGTGTGTGTGTGTGTGTGTGTGTGTGTGTGTGTGTAACCGGGGATCGAGTTTGGGCCCTTGCGCTTGTGCAGCAGGCAGCAAAACTACTGAGCTAAAATCCCTGGCCCTGGATAAAGTACTTTTAAATTGAAGAATAAAGAATGGTGGTATTAAAGCCACTTAAAATCTAGAATAATTTAAAAATCACAGTATTGGTACAAAACTACTACAAGATGCAAAAAAAAATGAGTGAAAAATAGTGGAAAGCTCAGAATTAGATTTTAATGTATAGGTATGTATGTATGTGAGACCTAATGAAGATGGAATTTCATTGTGAAGTTTAATTAATAATCTCATCACAATTGGATTTACTCCTGGAAGAAAACCAACTTAAGCCTCTACATTAATTCCAAAAATAAACTCCTAATGGATTAAAGACTTGAAGGTAAAAGTAAATGATTTTAGAAAAAATTAGGACACTGTCTCTTCATCTAGGGCTTGGAGAAATCTTTTAGACTAATTTCAAAATATGTATGAGCTACACATATCTCACACATACAGACATAAAATTTTACAGTATTATTTATGACTCAAGAGACAGCAAAAATCAAGTCATTAGGCAAATAAGTTGAGGGAAATATTTTAAATTCATGTGCTAGATAAAAAATTAGTATCTATAATAGACAAAAAGCACTTTCACAATTTAATAATATAGTCATTCCAATAGCCAAATGGGCTAGCGATATGAATAGGCAGTTGTCAGAAGAGCAGGTAAGATAAAATGTTCAACCTCCCCTAATAGGCAGAGAAATGGAAATTTAAATTACCATGATGATATCCACCAGAGTGGCAAAAATAAAAGTGTAATAGCACCTATTATTAGCTGAGATGGAACCCAGGGCAGGGGCACACTCATAGTCACTGGGGGAAATGTGAAAAAGCAATTTATGATTTGTGTTAAAAATTTACATGCACATACAATTCAACCTAGAATTCCAGTCTTATGACTCCAAACTATACAAATAAAAGACCCAATATATCAGTAGGTATATATAAGGATGATCATGCCAACATTATTTTTAATCATAAAAAGCTGGTCACAAATAAAATTTCATTAATAAAATAACAGCTGGATGAATTATGATAACCCTTATAGTAGAATATTATGCAAGAATTAAAAATTAATGACCTATACTATTTGACCTGGAGAAATTTCCATTATATATTGTTAAGATACAGATAATTCTATATTACCAATCTCTTTAAAAATGTGTTCTTAAACACTGCATATGTGTGCATACAGACATATACATAGCATATCCATATACAATCACACCTATGTGTACATAAGCCTACAGAATTACATGAAAGAATGCTTATGTAGTTGTTCTCTCAGAAAGTTGAATTTCACATGACTTTTACTCTTTTCCTGAATGGAATGATTTCTTGAAGTGAGTATGTTCTATTTGTGTCAGTAGCATCTTAGTCCATTTAGACTACTGGAAGAGAATGAGCTACACTGAGTAGCTTAAAAACAACAGAAAGTTATTTCTTTCTATATTGGAGACTAAATCCAAGCTCAAGGTGCCAGCAGGGTCTGGTGAGGGCCCATATAACTGTTCACTAACAGCCATCTTTTCTGCCTCTCTCCTGGTGCCATCTTTTTGCTGTGTCCTTGCATGGCACAAAGAGAAAAGAAGCTCTCTGGGGTATCTTTCACAGGGGCACTGATCTCAGTTATGAGGCTCCATATTCTTGACTCAATAAGCACCCAAAGATCCTACCTCCTAATGCCATCCCCTTGGGGATCAGGATTTCAACTTAGCAATTTTGGTGGGACACAAACATTCAGATCATACCAAGCAGAAATAAAGCAATAAATCTTTCCTATTGTAGAGAGGAAGAAATTGGATAAATACTTAAAGCTGCACATGCACTGGGATATCAGCATTATCCATAATCTATAAAAACCTGTAAAAATGTAAATGTTTAAAATTAGATTTTGGTTAAATAAACTATGACCCACCATGAAATACTATCAAATAGCCATTTAAAATTATAAAATAAATATATATTTGTTGACATATAAAATATTCATTTTTATTGTTAACAAAAATCAAAATTATTAAAGAGCATCAATAATATATCATTTGGAAGGAAAATACATTTTATGCGTGGATGTTTACTTACATTCCCTATATAAATCTGTATTTACACAAATTATATATAAACACTTTGAAAGATACACACCAAAGTATAATAGTGCTTAGTTCTTAGTACCACACCTACAAGGTGATTTTATTTTCTCATTTTTTGGTATTATACTTGTGACTCATATGAACAAAGAAAATCCTGAACATTCCTTTTCTTTGTGCATTTTCCTTTCCTATTTTAAGTTGATTATTCTTAAGTCCTGAAGAAAAAGAAGAATTACACAGAAGAGAATATTTTTGGAGATCAGCTCTTCTCCCTAGAATTTTTTGATTATCTTGGAACTTAGTTCTCATTAGAGGAGATGGGATTTACTCCTTATCTTTATTTTCCCCTTGCTGTTAAACTATAAATCAAATTTGGAAGAGGTGGTGCCAACTTCATTAGCTCTAATCCATGGCCGCATGCCATTAAGATTAATATTTTCCTAGGTTTATTCTTCCTTCCTCTCCCCCAGCATTTTCCACGAACTTTAGTGCACTGATGTATTCATGCCCGTAGGGAGTGTTTATGAACTAGATGAGAAAGACAGACTTGTCACATCAAAGTCACAGCTTGTTTTAACATATTGGGGCTGATGAACCAGTCTGACTACAACTGACTTCTGGCCATTTTGAAAAGAACAAAGGTTGGCCACTTCCACAAAAGTCACAAATGTGGTGCCACAGGCCCTAAAGGAGCTTACAAGTGAGGAGTTCCAGAAATGCTTTTGAGGAATGGTTGTGGTCGAACTGGGCTTCCTCCCAACTCAGGTCTGGGGACAGAGGCCTGGTTAGTCTGGGACCAGCTTGCTATTTGCCCCTGTAGACCCCAGGAACTTGGCCAATCTTTTCTCCCATCTGGATTTCTCATAAGACTCAAGTAACACATTTACTTCGCAATTTATTCAATAGTTAAGTTCCTGTAAGAGCTGGGAAATCTTTAAGTACTTATATAAAATCCATTTTCTGTTAAAATATATTTAAAGCAATGTATATGTTCCATAAGCTTCATTTTTTTCTGTTTCATATTAATGAGGAGAATAGTAATGGAAAAAGTAGGTTATATAATAGGACCAAAAAGAAACCACTAGGCAGTATGTTTAATCAAAGTGCAGACACCATGCAGTTATAAATAGTAGATGTGTTTAAAATGCTGCCATTATGGGAATCCTGCATATGAAGTCTTTGTCACACTCAGTGATGCCCAGGTTTTGTACTTTGTTTACTCTTGAGAGAATATTAATGAGTTATTCTGAACCTGCTAATGTCTGTATTTCATTCATCTTTTATAAAAAAAGCTGATAACCTCAATCTTCTACATATTGATGAGCTTTGATTTCTTTTTCTTAGAGGGGGCCTCCCTGTGATGTGAACTAATGATTTCTAGTCACTGTTTTATGTGGAAGTTGAAAGTCACTTAGAAAACACACAAGCTCATGCAGCTTGAACAGTGCAGCCATTAAGAGGGAGGGTGGTGATGGTTGGTACCATGCCAGGCATCTTGCTAAGAGTTGCTTCAAACTATTTGCACTTGGTCCTATTCTACGTTGCCAAATAAGGAACCTCTCAAAATTTTGGCAGGCATTTTAATCCCACATTATTCTGAAATTTGCATGTAAATATTTTTAGACAATGTTAATTTGATTTAGACTTAATATTGTCACTGGTGACTTTTAAGTATAAATGAGACTAGATCTATTCTTTCTTAACTGCTTTACCCAGTTGCAACCTGAGAGATAATTCTTGGTTTAGAATCCATTGCTATCCAACTCTTTTTGCATATAAGTATGGTATATTTCTGATTTCATTTTTTCCAGATCCTCTTTTGTTGCCAGTTCAGGGAGTCCAGGTGATTGAGTATCAGAGTGTTCCATCTTGTTTCCCTTTGGGGTTGCTGTAGGTGATCTGGAAGTCTGGTTCTGAGGCTTATTTATGTGTCTTCTCATTTCGACGGGGTGGTAGTGCTGCTGGCACCTGCGTGGCTCACCTTCTCTGTGCTGGGAGTGGTGGTATGTTGGCCCTGAAGCCTCCTACTCTGCACTGGGAGGTGTGACACATTGACCTGGAAGCTTCCTCTGTGCTGGGAGCTGTACTAAGTATGGTATATTTTATTTTTAATGGACATAAAATACTTGTACATATTTATGGTGTAACAGTATGATAGTTCAATACATGGATACAATGTGTAATGATCAAATCAGGATAATTAGCATTTCTACTTCCTCGAACAGTTCTCATTTCTTTGTGTTGGAAAGGTTCAAACTCCCCTTTCCTAGTTATTTTGAAATATATCATAATTGTAGACTATAGTTACCCTGTAAGAACTAATTCTCTTTATCTATGTTTTAGTACTTCTTATCCAGCTTCTCTCTTTCTCCCCTCTCCCCTCCCTTTCTCAATCCCTAGTGACCACTATTCTATTCTCTTTTCCTGTGAGATCATTCCTTTTAGCTTCCACAAATGAATAAGAATAGACAGCATTAGTTTTTCTTCACCCGATTTACTTCCTTTCACATGATGTCCTCCAATTTCATCCACACTGCTGCAAAAAACAGGATTTCATTCTTTTTATGGCTGAATAGCATCCCCATTATATATATATATATATATATATATATATATATATATATATATATCACATTTTCTTTATTCACCTGTCCATGGACACTGTGGAAAAATCCCATATCTTGGCTATTGTGAATAGCGAAGCAATAAGCCTGAGTCTGCAAGTATTTCTGGTACAGTATTCTCATTTCCTTTTGATATGTACTCAGTAGTGGGATTGCTGCATCATATGGTAGTTGCCTTTTTTCTACCTTCCCTCCTTCATTCCCTCCCTCCCTCCTTCCCTTCCTCTTTGTCTTTCTGTCTTTCCATGACTGGATTATTCTAAAGACCAGCCTTCAAGTTCAGATATTCTTTTTTCTGTTTGGTCTAGTCTGTTTTCATAGGTCTTGATTGTATTTATTTCATTGAATGGCTTATTCATCTCCAAGGTTTTTGTTTATTTGGTTTTTTTCCCTTTGATTCTTTTTGAAACAGGGTCTCACTATATAATTCAGGCTTGCCTTGAACTCACTATATAGCCCAGGCTGACCTCAAACTTGTGATCCTCCTGCCTCGGCCTCCCGAGGGCTGGGACTACAGACATACACTGCCACACCTGGCTCCTTGTTTTTTTTTTTAATGATGACTCTTTTTCAAACATCTCATTTCATATCTTGAATTTGATCTGAAATTATGCAATTTTGTTGAATTTTCCATCTGCATTCTTTTGCATCTCACTGTTTCATTATTTTCAAGCCCCTGTTCAGAGGATCATTATTGAATTCTGACTCAGGCATTTCACAGGTTTTCTGTATGTTGGAGTCTGTTCCTGGAGAACTTTTGTGTTCCTTTAGAGATGTCGTGTTGCCTTGCTTCTCAGGCTCCTGGTGTCCCTACGTTGTCTGTGCATCTGTTGTAATAGTTGCCCCTTCCAGTCATCTGCAGCTGTTGTATGGACTTTTTCATTTGGATGTTTTTGGTGCATGCTGTGGCTTTGATTCTGACTGAGCACCTTGGTGTGCTCTCCATGTGACTTCCTCAGCTGTAATCAACATCAGGGACACCTGAGAACTCCATGGTCTAGATGGCAGTTATGTGGGGGAAGTGATGGTCCCACCTTGCCGTAGACATGACTTGTAAAGTGAGTGGTCACAGGCCCCACACAGGTGAGTGCCAATGGTGGCAGCAGCAGGGCTGACACGGTGGGATGGGGGGGCTCCAGGACACGGTGGAACATGGGTACCAATCATGGTGTCTCTGGGTGCAGCCACTCTGCTGTTGAGCACATGGGCTGCACCGGGACACATCCTGTGCTCAGCGGAGGTGAGTGCTTGTGGCAGTGGAGGTAGCCATGACTCTGGGGGGTGCTGGCGACACACAGGTGTAACCCCAGGCCCTGCAGCTGTATCTGCAATGCCAGAGCCACAGGCTGTGGAAGAGTCTGTCCTAGGGCCCGGTAGGACAAGTGCCAGTTGCCAGGGCTTCCAGTGGTGGTGGTGGTGACCCAGAGCTGCTGCGGGCTGCAGATGAGCCTGTCCTTCTGTGCCCGGAGGGTAGCATCATTGGTTCCAGGGCTTCTGGAGCGGCAGCTGTGATGAAGGAGCTGCCCACTGGTCCCTAGGGTGGGGTGGACTCTAGCAGTGGCCCTGATCTTCTGAGGGCAACATGCTGTAGCAGCGTGGGCTCTGGGCAGGGTGAGGGGGGTCAAGGTGAGTTCCCTCTCTGGAGCAATGCAAATGTGCAGACCCCAAACTAGTTTTATGCCCGTGAGACCTGTGGACTTGTCCTACAGTCAGGACTCTCGGTCTGCAGTGATGGTGGGGCATCTGGGCCTTCCTGCTTACTTTCCCCAGAAATGCAGAGTTCCCACCCCACCATCCGGGGAGCCACGGCTGCAGCTGCAGTGTGACCTGCTCCTCTTTGTGCTGCCATCTGTGCCTTTCTGTTTTCTGTCACTCCTTTGCTGGGTCCCAGTGCTCTCGCCTTGCAGCTCTGGTTCTGGGAAGCATGGGACTCCCCTATTCAGTTATCTTTGGTCCTCTTCTCCACCCAACTCTTGATTCAAGTGCTAAATCAAGCTGCTCAGAGTCAGGTCTCCAATAGCTTTGAATTGATATTTCTACTGGGGAGTGTTCATTCTCTACCATTCTTTGTGATTTATATTTCAGTAACATTTAAAAAGTACAGAAGTCAGCTCAGCCTCCTGAGATGAATGGGGTTCTGTGTTCAGGGCCCAGGCTCTATGGGTTAACAAAGCCAGCCCCTGTCCTAGAGGGGGCTGAGGTTGGGTTATGACATCTGGAAGGAAGTGGGAGGGAGGAAGAAGAACTGGGTCCAAGCAAAAGTGGCTAAGTCAAGGAGAGGCAAAGTCTGCTGCTAGATAAGGAAGGATTGAGTGTGTGTGTGTGTGTGTGTGTGTGTGTGTGTGTGTGTGTGTGTGTAATTTCCACAAGACAAAAAGACACAGAAAGGAGGAGTATTTTTTAGGGTCCTAAGGTGTGTCAGAGAACCAGAATGTTTTTAAAAAGGTGTCCTCATATAGATGCCAGGGTCTTTGGCTGTTAATATAAAATGAATTACTTTAAGCTTATACTGTGTACTTATTTTTCAGTCAATGCCTACTCTCATTTTTGCTTTAGCGCAGTAGATTTTGAACTTCTGCACTGAGACCCACACTTCCACAACTCACGAAACACATCTACACACACCTAACTGAAACCCAGGTTCCGCAAAACCATGATTACTGTCATTACAGTGATACTGCAGGATACTTACCTTCCCTGGCATCCAGTTGCTCCCTGTCTCTTCTTTTGCATTTCCACAGATGCTGGTGGTGACACAGCAAATTCACCCCAGAACCTACCAAGGAATTGCACCACGCTGATTGAAAACCATGCTTTTGTTCCAGCTTGGAGTTCAGCCACTGCTTGGTGGAGTGTAACTTCTTCAGCCTACCACGCCGCCCATCCCAGCACAGGCCCCTGGTCGTGGCCACTCACACCTGCTGCAGCAAATCCTGTCGGCAAGGCAGCCCTCCACTCTGCCTCTCTTCTCCTTCCTACTCCCTCTCTCTCTGTCAGCTACTCCTTCAGCTCATTCTCCCATGTCATTTCATTTGAGGTGTGGTTTAGATTAAGAATGTTCTCCTAAGCTTCATGCTCGCGGAGGCAGGGTTTTTGGAGGGTGACCGGATCATGGGGGAGCTATACTCATCAGTGAATTCATTCAGGGGTGAGTTCAGTGGCTGAGTGTGCGCTGTTGGGACTCAGGGTCTGGTAGGAAGAGGCCGATGGCTGGAGGTGTGGCCTAGAAAGGAGGCCTCCCTCCTAGGCCCCTCCCTTCTCTCCCTACTTCCTGGTTCCCTGAGGAGCGCTTCCCTCCACCAGAACCTCATTATGCTATCTCTGCCCTGGAGCCAGTCCTATGACCCCAAACTATGACCCAGTAGGGCTGGGGATTTAGCTCAGTGGTTCCTGTGCCTGCCTTGCAAGCTCAAGGTCCCTAGTTCGATCCCCGGTTATTGCCCTTCAAAAAAAAAACATAGAAAACTATGACCCAGTAAGACCCCTCTTCCTTTCAGTTGTGGGTGGAGAGCATTGTGTCCCAGTGACAAAAAAATGACTAAGATACTTGATTTCTTGGTTTTGGGGTGATAGAACAAAAAGAGCATTTCCTAAAATACGGTAACATAGCCATCATGGGGCCGAGGGGATTCTAGGGACGTATAGATGAACATTTTCTCCCTTCCCTTTTTCCATTCTTCTTTTTTTCCCCCAGCTGTCTTCTCTTCATAACACATGATGCTGGTTTTCTCTGCCTGATAATTAAAGCTAATCACAGCTACATTTTAGTGGATGCTTACCATGTGTCAGGCGCTATTTAAAGACTATGAACTTGCTTAATCCCCATTATAATCCTATGAAGTAGTCACTATTCTTATTATCACCACTTTACAGATGAAGAAGCTGAGGCACAGGAAGGTTAAGAACTTGCCTGAGATCACACAACTAGTAAATGAAGGAACCATGATAAAACCCAGCAAGTTTTGACTCCTTACAAGAAAGGCAACTCTACGAACTTGGATTCAAATCCTGCCTCAGCCACTTTCTAGCTGGGTGATCTTAGGTAGGATTTTTAATCTACCTGAGTGTCAGTTTTCATCTCTGCCTCAGTTTTCTCCTTGAGTCTAACACACCTATTCATGTCCAACTAAGATTTAAAAGTTTACATTCAGGCATGACTTATATGCTTCCTTATCAATTTCCTGGTGGATCCTGATAACAGAGAATGTTAAAATATGAAAAGAATAAACATCTTAGAAGCAAGGACATATTTCACACTACCAACCTCATGGTGTAACCAAGAAGAGTGCTCTGCCTTGGATCAAAAATGTCCTCCAGACTGCAGGTGTTGAAGTAGGGCATTTGAGGGTGATTGGATCAAGGGGTCTACTCATCAGTTGATAACTGGTTGATGAGTTTGTACTGGACTATGCCGTTAGGAGGGAGGTCGGGTTGGAGGAAGTAGGTCACTGGGGGCATGACTGGAAGGGTATATTGTTCCCATCCACTTTTTTCTCTCTTTGGCTCTCCCTTACTCTTTCTGTTTTCAGCTGCCATGAGGTGAGAGCTTTCTTTTCCCATACTCTTCTGCCATGATGTTTCTGCCACACCACAGCCCTAAAAGCAATGCACCAGCTGAACACAGACTGAAAGCTCTGAAATCATGAACCAAAATTAACCTTTCCTTCCTTAAGTTTTGTATGTCAGCTATTTTGTACCAGCAACAGAAAGCTGATTAATACAAAGGGCATATATTTATTCGCCGTTTGTACTTTTTTGTCTGAGAAGTGTGTATTCATTTCAGATGCCCATTTTTGGATTGGGTCTTTAAATTTGGGAGTCTCAGGCTGGGGATTTAGCTCAGTGGTTTTGCCACCTGCTGCGCAAGTGCAAGGACCCAAGTTCGATCCCTGGTACCCCCCAAAAAATTTTTTTAAAAAATTGGGGGGGGGATCTGATTTTTTGAGTTCTCTATATATTCTAGATAGTACTCCTTTGTCTGAGGAATGGCTAGCAAAATTTTTTTCCCACTCTGTGGGTTGTCTCTTCATATTGTTGGTGATTTCTTTTCTCGTGCAATAGCTTTTTTCTTTTTTTGGTACCGGGGATTGAACTCAGGATCTTGCACTTGTGAGGCAGGCAGCAGAACCACTGAGCTAAATCCCTGGCCCTATACAACAGCTTTTTAATAAGATGAGATCCCAGTTGTTGATTCTTTATGATATTTTTCATGTGATTGGGTTTTGTTCATTAAGTCTTGGCCTACACCTATGTCTTCAAGAGTTCGACTTATTCTCTCTTCAAGCAGATTTAGTGTTTCTGTTTTAATATTTAGATCTTTGATCTATTTTGATTTTAGGTTACTGCATGGTGAGTGACCTGGGTGTAGTTTTAGTCTTCAGCATATGGAAAGCCAGTTTTTCCAGCACCATTTATTAAAGAGGCCATTTTTCTTTCAGTGAAGGTGTTTGGCCCCTTTGTCGAGGATAAGGTGGCTGAGTGTGTTTAGAGTTGTTTCTGCATCTTCTAATCTGTTCCACTGATCCTCAGGTCTGGTTTATTTTTGCCAATACCATGCTGTTTTAACCACAGTAGCTTTGATACTAATACAAAGTGCAAATGAATCAAGTGTTGATTACAGTGCTGGTACCTGGCAGTCCTTAATAAGTACTAGCTATTCTGTTTGCTTAAATGATTGTGCCTGTGAAGTAGACGGAGCAACTGGGGCACAGTGACTAAACTCTTGGGCTGTCACACGAGGACACTGGTGGTGCTCAGATCTAGCCATGGTTTCTGAACCTCTGGTTGGCATGGGCTACCTCTCCGTGGGAGGGGCAGGGCCTGGCACGTGTCTGACATCAGAGCAGAGTGCTTTCACTTTGCTCTAGGTGCCCTGATGACGATCACAGAGCTCACTGGCTTCAGAACCTTCCATATGGTCTTTGTATTTCCAGTTACAAGAGTCTTGAAAGTCACAGAAATATACACATGCCTCACATTACCAAGAGAGTGTCTAGACTTTCTGACTCAAGGCAAATTACTAAAATGCGCAAATGCCCATTCTACTTAATGACTTTACTTCCACTTTTTCAACAGACACTCAGATGTGGCCAGAAACAGCCACAACCCTGTAATCATTCACAGAGCTGAGATAAGTTAAGTGGGTAATGTCTCTCCATAATTCCTTTCCTAAGCACTTAACACTGATGTACATCCCTCCTCCTTTTGCTCACAGAACAGATGTTTGAAAAAATGTCATTTGACTGAAGAAGGAAAAACCATTGCTAAGGCGTAGATTTACACTTCCACCTCCGTACCAAGTCCTTGAAGGCTACTGTTGATGCTGTCTTGTACGAATATCTGTCTGTTGAACATGCACAGCCCCTACACACACACACACACACACACACACTGATGATGTTCTCCCCACCCTCACCATTCACAGGAACCTGCTATTCATACAGATTTTCTAATTTGTACTTTGAATATTTTTACTCCATAGCCACAGCTTTGAGTGAGCTGCTTCATATTTGCTTAATAAATGCCAAGAGTGGCATCTGCATCTCGGTCTGGCAGTAGGCTCTCCGGGAGAGGGGGCAATCCAAAGGGCTAGTTTGGTGATGGCTACAGGATGGAGCCACAGAGCCCTGCTTAGTTTCTGGGCATTGACAGGCTGATGTGGAGGGAGCACTGCCTTTTGGGAACTCAGGCACTGGATGGAGGAAGCAGTGACTTCCACACAGAAGGACACAAGTCCCAGGGCGAAGGTGATGACTTGGTGTCTTAGATTCTCACAGTAGAACAAAGGTTAAATCTGACACTGATAACTGGAGCCTTTCTGGGCAATTATTTGCTCTTGTTCCCTGTCAGAGCCACTTAGACTCTCAGAGAAACGCTCATAGGGTGAGCTTTCCTTTCTCGTCACCTTCTTTTGTCTTCAGGGTACAGCTCCGATCATTTGCTTTCTCCTGCCTTTTCACCAGGACAACACACTGAGGGCATTTTGTCCTCTAGATGGAGGGATGGGGATGCATCCATGCCCAGGACTGGATGCTGAGGGTCATCTGTATCTCCAGCGGAGTCCTCTGTTTTACTGCTTTGAAGGAAGAAGCCACGACTCTCATTGGGGCCCAGCCTTTTTACTCTGTGGCCAAATCCTCTCTTGGTGGCTCTGTTGCCGTCAGCCACTCTTTGCTGGTGTCTGACACTCAGGCATCTGCAGGGAGCTCCCAGGAGGGACACGGACACACTCTTTCCTTACCTCTTTCCTCTGCAGCACAAGTGTCCCAGCTGCTAGATCATGTGGCTGTGCTTAGAGTCCCAGATGAAGTTGGTTCCCTCCTGGCCACTGACCAACCTCTTTGAGACCAGGATACCCTTTCTCCCAGCACCAGGAATTGCTAGGCTTCTTCTTTTCTGGGAGAAGATGCACAGTTGCCTCTCCAAGCCCAGAAAGAGGACTTAATCCCCTTCAACTCCACCAAGGGAAAAAAAAGCATTTAGTTATCTTACAGGTACAAAACTAAAAGGGTCCCCTAAAGGGGCAGTTCAACCCAAAGGGCGACTTTATTCCCCTTTCAAAGATACTTTTAAATTCCTTCATTTTATTTTACTTTGGCAAAATACATTTAACAATAAATTAACTGTCTTAGCCATTATAATGTACGGGCCAGTGGCATAACATACATTTATTGTGCAGTACATACATCCACCTCTGTACCTCTTTTCACCTTGTAAAACTGAAACTTTATACCCATCACACAACATCCCATTTCCCCCTTCCCAGCTCCTGCAATCAACACCTACTTTCTGTCACTATGGCTTTGATTCCTCTGAGTAACTCATATAAGCAGATTCATGCCGTTTGTATTTTTGGTGACTGGCTTGTTTCACATAGCATAATGTCTTCATATGGTGTAGCGTATGTCAGTATATATTTTTTAAAGGCTGAATTATTATTCCATTATATGAATATATCACATTTTGCTTATCCATTCATCTATCAATGCACACATGCCAAAGACAACCTTTTCATGGAAATTTTTCCAACTTTAAAATTCTAAAGATCCAATATACCCCAGGAAAACCCATTCCACATATATTTTGCAATGATTGAACAATATTTTTTAAATTTGCACTTTCTTATGTAACATATTATCTATACTTTAATGTAATTTTGTTTTACTACATGCTTTTTGTAGACTAGTATTCCATTGTTATCAGTCAGAATCACAAAACTGCAATAACAAACACTCCCAAGCCTAGGTGACATGAAACAACAAATTTTAATTGCTCACTCTGGAAAATTATACATTTCTTAAAATTTCTGCCTGTAAGCCACATTATACAGTACTTTCTTCATCAAAGCTAATCACATGACCTCACTTTGCATACAGTAGGAAGAATATGTAATCCCACTGCCATACAGAAGGAGAATGGGAAATATTTGCTCAATGGCACTAATGATTACCACATTAAGGACATAATATAATGAACTTGAACCTTATTTTTGGACATATTTTTTCATAAATTAAATAATGTTTTGGATGCCTAATTGTTTAAGATGACTAAAGCCCTCCAAAGAATTTAAGTGGGAATGTTAACAATGCCAACTATTAATGTTGGGTTTATGTAAATGTTAAACAAAATTTATTTTATTTTATTTTTTTCTTAATGATATTAGTTCATTTAAGGTATACAATATAATGACATTCATCATTGGAAATTTGCACCTTTACATAATCTCTCTTGGTTCTTATTTTTTCCCCATTCCCCTGCCTTCTCTTCAATCCCTCCACCCCTCCCTATCTACAAAGACTTTGTTTCCATTTTCTTATATTAATTCCATTCCCTTCTTTCCTTTCCCCGCCCCCTCCCCCTTCCCCTTCCCCTTTGCCCCTTTTCTTCCTATTTCACATTATCTATTATACTTTTTAATCCTTATTTATGCTTTCAGTTTCTCACACTAGAGAAACTATTCAGTATTTACACATGTGTGTCCTATTTATTTCACTTAGGGGCATGGCCTCAATGTGCAGCCATTTAGCTATAAATGTCTCTAATTTCTCATTTTTTATGGCTGAGTAGTACTCTATTTTATAAAAAGACACATTTTCTTTTTTGTTTTTTGGGTACCGGGGATCCAACTCGGGTCCTTGCGCTTGCGCAGCAGGCGGTGAAACCACTGAGCTAAATCCCCGGCCCAAGACACATTTTCTTTATCCAGTCTCCAGTTGATGGGTAATTGGGTTGTTTCCAAGTTTTGGCTATCAAGAATTGTGCTGCTATGAACATGGGTACACATATATCACTGTGGTATGATTCTTTTAATTCTTTGGGGAAGATACCCAGCAGGGAAATAGCTGGGTCAAATGCGACTTCCAGTCCTAGTTCTTTGAGGTATCTCCATACTGATTTCCACAGTGGTTGCACCAGTCTGCACTCCCACCAGCAATGGAGCAGTGTTGCTCTTTCCCCACAGCCCCGCCAGCATTTATTATTGGTTGATTTCATGATGGCAGCCATTCTTTCTGGGGTGAGGTGGAATCTCAGTGTTGTTTTCATTTGCATCTCCCGAATGGTCAGTGATGTTGAACATTTTTTCATATGTTTATTTGCCATTTCTACTTCTTTGTCTGATAAATGTCTGTTCATTTCAGATGCCCATTTTTGGATTGGATCTTTTAATTTGGGAGGTCTTATTTTTTAAAGTTCTTTATAGAATCTAGATAGTAGACCTTTGTCTGAGGGACAGCTGGCAAAATTTTTTTCCCACACTGTGGGTTGTCTCTTCACACTGCTGGTGGTTTCTCTTGCTGTGCAGAAGCTTTGTTGTAAGAAGAGATCCCACTTGTTGATTGTTTGTGCTAGTTGCCTTCACGGGCAACTGAGGTTTTGTTCATAAAATCTTTTCCTACACCAATGTCTTCAAGAGTTCTTCCTAACCTCTCTTCCAGCTGGTTTAGTGTTTCCATTTTAATATTTAGATCTTTAATCCATTTTGATTTTAGTTTAGTCCATGGTGAGAGATATAGGTCTAGTTTTAATCTTTGGCAAGTTGAAACCCAATTTTTCTAGCACCATTTATTAAAGAGGGTCTTTCCTCCAGTGATGGTGTTTGGCTCCTTTGTCAAAGATGAAGTGGCTGAGTGTGTCTGGAGTTGTTTCTGCATCTTCTAATCTGTTCCACTGGTCCTCAGGTCTGTTTCTTTGCCAGTACCATGCTGTTTTTATCACAGTAGCTTTGCAGTAGAGTTTCAAGTTGAGGATTGTGGTACCTCCCTACCTTGTCTTTATTGCTTAATATTTCTTTTGCTATTCTAGGTCTCTTCTTGTTCCAAATGAATTTTTGGATTGTTTTCTCCAGGTCTGTGAAGTATGCTGCTGGGATTTTAATTGGGATTGCATTGAATCTATATAGCGGTTTTGGAAGTATGGCCATTTTCACTATATTAATCCTTCCTACCCAGGAGCAGGGGATGTCTTTCCATTTTCTGATATCCTCTTCAATCTCTCTTTTCAGAGTGCTATAGTTTTCAGAGATGAGGTCTTTGATTTCTTTTGTTAGGTTGATTCCTAGGTATTTCAGTTTTTTGGATGTTATTGTGAAAGGAATTGATTGTCCCATTTCTCTCTCAGTGAGTCTATTTTTTGTGTACAGAAAAGCTATTGATTTTTGTGTGTTGACCTCGTATCCAGTAACTTTACTGAACTTGGTTATTAAGTCTAGAAGACTTTTGGTGGAGTTCTTGGGGTCTTCTATATAGAGTATCATGTCATCTGCAAATAATGAGAATTTGACTTCTTCATTTCCTATCTTTATTCCTTTTATTTCTTTCTCTTGTCTAATTGCCGTGGCTAATGTTTCCAAAACTATATTGAAAAGGAGTGGCGACAATGGGCATCCTTGTCTTGTTCCTGATTTGAGTGTGAAGGATTTCAGTTTTTGACCATTTAGTATGATATTGGCTGTTGGTTTTTCATAGATGGCCTTTATCAGATTGAGATAGGTGTCCATCTATTCCAATTTTTTGTAGGGTTTGTATCATAAATGCATGTTGGATTTTGTCAAATGCTTTTTCTGCATCTATGGAGATGATCATATAGTTTTTGTCCTTGGTTCTATTAAAATAGTGTATTACATTTATCGATTTGCGTATGTTGAACCATCCCTGCATTCCTGGGATGAATCCCGCTTGGTCAGGGTGTATGATCTTCTTGATGATCTTCTGCATTGTATTTTCCAGTATCTTAGTAAGGATTTTTGCATCTATGTTCATTAGTGAGATTGGCCTATAGTTCTCCTTTTCAGTTGGGTCTTTCTCTGCTTTGGGGATCAAGGTGACGCTTGCTTCCAGGAATGAATTTGGGAGTACTGCTTCCCTTTCAATTTCATTAAAGAGTTTAAACAGTAGTGGCAGTAGTTCCTCTCTAAATACCTTGTAGAATTCAGCAGTGAAGCCATCAGGACCTGGGCTTTTCTTAGTTGGTAAGTCTTTAATTACATTTTCAATTTCATTGATTGATGTTGGGTGGTTTAGAATTTTTAGATCATCTTTGTTCAACTTTGGTAATTCACACATATCTAGGAACCTATCCATTTCTTCTGTGTTTTCCATCTTATTGGCGTATAGGTTCTCAAAATAGGTATTGATGATCCTCTGGATTTCTGCTGGGTCCATTGTAATTTCAACCTTTTCATTCCTAATTGCATGGATTTGGGCCTTCTTTCCTTTTTTTGATCAGGTTGGCCAAAAGTTGGTCAATTTTGTTTATTCTTTTGAAAAATCAACTCTTGGCTTCATTGATTTTTTTGTATTGTTCTCTTAGTCTCCATTGCATTGATTTCTGTCCTTATCTTTATAATTTCCTCCCTTGTGTGAGGTTGGGGTTGTGCTGCTTTTCTTCTTCTAGAACCTTGAGGTTCAGCATCAGGTTGTGTAATTGAGCTCTCTCGGTTTTCCTAATGTGAGTATTCACTGCTATGAATTTCCCTCATAATACTGCTTTCATTGTGTCCCATAGATTCTGATATGTTGTATTGTCATTGTCATTTAATTGTAGGAACTGTCTGATATCTTCTTTAATTTCCTCTGTGACCCATTGGTTATTCAGAAGTGTGTTGTGCAATTTCCATGTGTTTATGAAATTCTTGTGGTTTCTTTTGCTATTGATCTCCAATTGCATCACACTATGGTCTGATAATATACAGGGGATAACCTCAATGCCTTTGCACTTACTTAAACGTGTTCTATGAGCGAGTATGTGGTCTGGTTTAGAGAATGACCCATGTGCACCTCAAAAGAACGTGTATTCTGATTTTGTGGGGTGGGAGACTCTGTCAACATCTGTTAAGTTCATTTGTTCAAGAGTTTGATTAAGTTCAAGTATTTCATTGCTTACTTTTTGTCTAGTTGATCTATCTATTTGTGACAGTGGGGACTGAGATCCCCTACTACTGTTGTATTAGTGCTTATTTGATTTTTCATATCTGTTAGTATTTGTTTTATACAGTTGAGTGCACTAGTGTTTGGTGCATATATATTAATGATTTTCATCTCTTCCTCTTGGATTGTTCCCTTTACAAGGATGTGGTGTCCTTCTTTTTCTGTCTTAATCAGTGTTGGTTTGAAATCCACTTGATCTGCAAAGAGGATAGCTACTCCTGCTTTTTTTCGGGTTCCTGTCACATGGAGTATTGTTTTCCACCCTTTAACTTTCAGTCTATGTGTTTCTTTTTGAATTAAGTGTGTTTCTTGTGTGCAGCATATTGTTGGATCTTGCTTCTTGACCCATTCTGCCAGTCTATTTCTTTTGATTGGTGAATTGAGACCATTAACATTGATGGTTATAATTCATATGTATTACTCATCCTTATCATGACTTTTTCTTTTTGTTGGATTCTCCCCCCTTTGTGTTTAAATTCTTGTCATGCCTGATGGACTCATTCTTCTGGGCTTCCTGGGGTTGTGATCTTCATTGTCTTTTCCTAGGATATTGTCTGAAATTTTTTGGAGTGCTGGTTTGGTATTTGTGAAGTTCCTAAGGTGCTCTTTGTCATGAAAGTATCTTATTTCTCCATCAATTTTGCAAGATAGTTGTGCAGGGTACATCAATCTGGGTTGGAGGCTGTTTTCTTTTAGGGCTTGGAATATGTCACTCCAAGCTCTTCTTGCCTTGATGGTTTGTGTTGAGAAGTCTTCTGTAATTCTGATGGGCTTTCCTTTGTATGTGATTTGTTTCTTTTCTCTGCTTGTAGAAATTTGTTCTTCTGTTGGGTTTCTGGAATCTTAACTATTATATCCCTATGTGTAGATGTTTTTTTGATCACGGCTAGTTGGAGTCCTATATGCCTCACTTATCTGTATGTCAAGTTCTTTTCCCCTGTTTGGGAAGTTTTCTGCCATTACTTCTGTGAACAATTTTTTTTATGTCATCTGCTCTCTCTCCTGTTTCTTTCTTGACTCTAATCACTCTGATGTTATTCTTGTTTGCATCATCTAGCAGCTGCTGGATTGATTTCTCATGGTCCCTTTCTATTTTTAAGAAATTTTTCTTTTTCTGGTCACTAATTGCAATCCTATCTTCTATATCTGAAATTCTACCCTCATATTGGCTCATTCTGCTGCGTAAACTTTCAATGGAGTTTTTAGTCTTCCGGTAATCTGTCTGCATCTGTTTTATGGATTCCATTTGTTTCCTATGTTGGGATTCCATCATATTCCTCAGCTCCTCTATTTTTTTTAATCTTTGTCCATTCTAGATTTATTAATCATGTCTTGTACTATGGACATAATTTCTGCTGTTATCTGAGAAATTATTTCTGATTTCATTTTTTCCAGGTCTCCTTTTGTTGCCGGTTCAGGGAGTTCAGGTGGTTGAGTATCAGATTGTTCCACCTTGTTGCCCTTTGGGGTTCCCTTAGGTGATCTGGAAGCCTGGTTTTGGGACTTACTTGCATGTCTTCTCATTTCAAGGGATCCATCCTGATGTGTCTTTGTTGAGGCAACTTTTTCTCACCCAGTGGTCTTGAATTCTCAGCAAGCCATTGAGCAGCCTTTAGTCTGCTGCTCACTGGTACACCAAATCCTGGGTTCAGAGTGGTGCCTGTCTAGATCCCTGAGCTGAAGTGTTGTTTTTATGGGCTTCTGGCTGGGTCCTGAGCACATTTGGGATGGTATCTAGGTGTGCCTCTCACTGGGGCCCCTATGTAGCTATTGTCTGGAAGGGCCTTTGGTTGGGTGCTGTGCACCCCAGTTTCTGTTGTCTCCACAGGCTTTGGGTAGGGTCTCCTCACACTTATCAATGGTATCAGCATGAGCCTCTGGGTATTGCTTTTATGCCTATACAGCTCTTCTCCAGGCGGGTCCCTAGCTGTGGTCAATGGTATGGTGAGCCTCTGGCTGAAGCCTGTGTGCCCATGCAGCCTCTTTCTGGGCAGGCCTTTGGCTTGGGCAGGTGTGCCCAAGCCTCTGGGTTTGGGGCAGAGCCCCAGCTGGGATCTGCCTGCAGCCACACTGGTCTGGGCCACACAGCTGCTCCCCAGGATCTCTCCGTTGCACTTAGGGATGGAATGGCAGGCCTCTGGTGGGAGCCCTGGCACCAGTGCAGCTCCTCTCTGGGCAGGCTCCTGGCCTGGGGCTAAGCAAAATTTAAATACCAAGCAGTGATATAAATTTGAACCATGACATCTGCCATTGCTCCAAATATCAATAGTTCAAGGTAAAGTAGGCAATAAAAGGGGCAAAACACTCAGATAAGCTTCTTTGATTGCCTAAAATCTGTTTATCTATTATCTCTTTATTATAAATAATGATCGTCTCTATCTTTGCATGTGAAGATTCCCAACATTAGCAGGTCTAACTAAAACTTCACCAGTTTGCAAATTATTTATCAATTGCTGTTCCTAATGAATCCACGCAAGACTTTGGATGCCTAGGTGAGCACATCTGGCTTTGAGTGCTGTTTCTCAGTCTTTTCTAGATGATCCTACATACAAATTTCTTCCAACGTGTTACCAGTTACCTGTTACCTTGAGCTGTGGACAGGTCCATCTGAATCATCACACCCTTCAAACCCAGTGACACTAGACTTATGTGAGAACAAATGGGCTAAATACCCAGCACCAGCTCAAAGGCTGTAACTACCCCAGGAAATCAAGACACCAGGGAGGAAGTAACACAAAACATTCTAGCAAAATCAAATCCAAGGACAGCTGTTGTTCAGAGTCAGTTGTCCAGCTGGTGTCTGGGTGCATACTGGCCACACAGACTCTATCAGTGGTTATTTTACAAAATTTATCTCGTGTCACAACTGCAGGACAAAGGGGAATATGGCACTACAGTATTTAGCATGTGAAAAGTTCAGACCACTTAAGCTCTTGCTATTCATACTGAGACATCCATCCACCTAAGTCATGTGCCTTCAGTTATCTTTATTATATCTTTTACTACTTAAGGGCGCTTTATGCAACTGATAGTCAATGAGTACTACTGCATGTGAGGAAGAGGGGGGGAGATGAAAAGGACCAATTTTGCAATCTATCTGAGAAACACTGGATAAATTGAAGATAAATAATATTCTTTACTGTGAAACTTCACAGAGTTTAATAGCCCATGTGATTGTAAATCTTCAAATGATAGCTAGTGTTTATCATTATAAATGACCACAGTACATCTTTTTCAGATAAAGAAACAAAATATTATTAATGTATAAACAAATGTTTTGCCTTTTTCCTGACCTGCACCTTCAATGAAAACTTGTAATAAAGTTTATTAGCATCTCCCCCTCAGTTTGATATTGATACTTAATCCAGTTCATGCTCCTTATTATATATACCCAACTAATCAGAGATGCAAGATTCCGAGTATCTGAAACGAGGGAATGTCTCAAACAGGCTAGGGTTTTCTCAAAAGAAATTTTAAATGATGGAAAGAAAGGAGGAGAGGAGGAAAAAAGATCCTGGAAAGGTATGGAGTGTGCAAGGTAGTTTGGTGGGGAGTTGAATATAAGAAATGGGAGCACAGGGCCAGGGATGTAGCTCAGTGGTACCGTGTCTGCCTGGCAAATGCAAGGTCCTGAGTTTGATCCTCGGTACCAAAAAAAAAAGGAAAAGAAAAGAGATGGAGTCACAGAGCTCTTAAAGAAACTTTGAGATGAGAGACAGTTTTAGAAGGAGAAGAATGACCCCACAAGCACAAGGACCTGAGTTCAATCCCCAGTACCAAAAAAAAAAGAAGAAGAAGAAGAAGAAGAAGAATGAGGAAAAGAACATTTTTGTTGTTGTTGTTTAACTTCTTTCATTGGTACATTTTAGGTATACAATACATTTACATATGTCATTGGGTGCCTGTCCCTGTACATGATGTATCTTGGTTCTTATTTTTTCCCCATTACCTGTGCGCCCTTCACCCCCTCCATACTTCCCTAAGAACGTTTTAAAAATGATGTGATTGTTACTAATTGGATCGCCTTTAAAATCTGTTGAGAAATGCAGGAGAAAAGCCAGGGGTGGTTGTGTACACCTGTCGTCCCAGCACTTTGGGAGGCTGAGGCAGGTGGATGGCAAGTTGGAGCCCAACCTGGGCAATTTAGCAACTTAGAAAAATTCTGTCTGAAAATAAAAATAAAAATGCGATGGGGCTATATCTTAGTGGGAAGGTCCTGGGTTCAATCCCCAATACAGAAAAAATGGAGGGGGAGGAGGAGGAGGAGGAGAACAAAGTAAAAGCTGGTGATTTCACTTGGATGTTGGAATGTGTCTTTGAAGTCTCACTTTGTAGAGTAGCCACGGGAGCCCTTGGGTTTCTTCAAGTTACAGCAAAACAACACACCAGCATTCCACAAAATATCCTTACAGAAATGCTGAGTAACATTCAGTATTTTCAATTTCTGCAGCCAGGAATAAAGATAAGGAATTTAAAGACATACTTACTGCTTTTGGCCCAAGGGCCTTTGAATATTAATAGAACAAAGAATAGAAATGATGGATTTTTTTAATCTTGAGGATTGACACAAAACTAGGAGTGACTTTCTGAGTACAAGACAAGGTTGCATTGTAGATATTGATTTCATAAAAGAAAACATCAGAGCAATATGTGCTCATACAAGTTTAATTGTTCCTTTGATTAAAACATGAATTTTCCAGTTCAAATAAAACTTTTAATAACCTAACTTTAATTTTCCATTAAGCCTAAGCCATCTGTTTGGCTAATTATGGAAATTACTTGAATTAATATAGCCTACTATATCAGATTGTTAGGATTAAATGAATTAAGGCATGGGAAACACTTAGAACACTTAGGACCTTTCATATAGCTACAGCTCCATAGTCAGTTATTACTTTTGTTACCAAATTTTACACTTGTTTTTCAATAGCTTTGAAGTTGGGTTGATACTGTTCCTTTCTACTATGATTGCAAAATACCATAGATGAGGTGGCTGATAAGCAACAGAAAATTATGTCTTGGAGTTCTGGAGGGTAGAAAGTCCAAGAGCAAATCACCAGCAGATTTAGTGGGAGGACCTGACCTTCTCACTATGCCTCACCTCCCGGGAGGCGAGGAAGAGAAGACGCTATCTCATTTGTAAGGGAGCCTGACAAAAACGTCACCTCCTGACCTAATTACCTCCCTGCCCCATTATTTTTTATATTTTAGCATATTTTTGTATTTCATAAATGATTGCATTCCTTTTGATATAATTATAGTAAAATATGTGAACCTCAGATATCATTTTAAAAAGAAACAAAATACCACTCCTACTAACTCCCATGAAATCTGTCAGGGTAAAGGTTATTTGTTGGTAACTGAAGTTTTAACCTTCTGTAAAGGTATGATGAAGAACCAAGACATGCTGTAGTGCTTGTTAAAGACCAAGGCAATGCAGAAGAGGTAGCAGAAGAAGGTGGTTATAAATACCAGCTTCGACCACGTGACCAGTTGTAACAGTGAGGATGATGATTGTCATGAGTACTTCTTTTCTGTTTTGTTAATATGCTCGTGCATTTATACACATATATCAACAAGATATCTTTGTTTTCTTTCTTTGTAATATCACATTGGTTGGGTTTATACTGGTACTTAAGTATTGTTAAATCTACATTATAATATTCAAGTAGGAAATGTCAAGAGAAGAATAAGCATCATCCAAAGAAAACCTTTATTTTCTATTCTGGGAAGAAAATTAACGCATTTCTGACTGTATGCAGGATAGTCGCATCATGTTAGGTATATCTATGAGCTTTGAGATTATATCCATAATCTTTGGAGATTAAGTGTGATTTAAGGAGTTGTGTCTGGTTGTCAAGTTGACAAGGGGTGGATTGTGACTGAATGGATGAAGAAACCCCTGGCAGATTAGTAAAGCCCCGTTTTGGGTGTGTCTGTGGATGACTGAATGTAAGGCAGCAAACCAAGGGGGGATGGCCCACCCTGGTTGTGTTGACACCAACTAATAGGCTTGTAGACTGGATGGAATAAAAAGGAAAGGAGGAGGAAATGTGCACATTTTGAAGAGCTCCAGTCCTCCTGAGTAGGTGCGCCCTTGCTGCTATTGCCTTTGGACATCTATCTTCAGGCCTCCCATTTCTTCTGCCTTCCAGTGAAGACTCACCAGTGAGTTTCAGGCCTTTGACCTTGGACTGGTGCTACATCTTTAATCCCTCTGGCTCTGTGGATCCTCAGGCTCTCCAGTGCACAGATGCCCATTGTGGACTCTCCCACCTCTGATCCTGTAAGCCCACCTCATAAGTCCCCTTGCACAATTACACATGTATTTTCTATTGATTCCATTCTTCTAGAGAACATCAATGCCATCCATTTATCATATTTTGGTAGTATTTGATAAAGGCGTCAAAATAAAAATTAATCCGAAGAGGGACTTCAAGGCAGGGAAAAGTCAAGACAAGGTGTTGAGTAATGAGCCTTGTAAAAATACATAGGCATTTTCTTCATCAACATTCATGTAATCAGCTTACTGGGTTTACAAATAATCTCCATCCTTTTGAACATCTGTAGTAGAAACTTTGGGTACATGAATCTGTGTCAAGTACAATTCTTTGGTTGCACGTAGCAGACACCAACTCTTGGCAACTTAGGCAAAAAGAAAAAGGATATTTTTGATAGGATACAAGATAGGCAAAAGAACAGACTCAAAGAGCAAACTCAGAGACAGCTGGATAACCAGTGTGGCACCTGGTTAATCTGGTGGATATTTATAGTGTCAGGAACCCAGCTTTCTTTTCTGGGATCCACTGCTGGGCATAATGAGTTTAGTCTTTTTCAATCTATTAGGCTTTCTGGTCAAGACTGAAAGTCCAAGGAAGGAGCCTGGATCATGTGCCTTCTCCTTGTCTGAGAGTCGTGCACCTTGACTAAAGTTTCATCAGACTGTTTCTGAGGAGAGAGGCAAATCCCCCAAAGGAACCTAATAACAGGCTCTGTTATTAGTAAGGGAGTATGGAGTAGATGCTGACCTGCCAGCGCTCAGCAGATGCCCACTACCAGTCTAAATGATAACCATCAGCCATTGGCCATCCTAACATGCTCAATTCTACAACCAGTAGGAAAATGGAGTCATAAAGACAGCTTTCAGTCCATGTATGCAGGAAAACACCCTCCCTGTCACAGCTGTGCAAATAAAAGAAGCCTGGAGGGAGCATGGGTGGGGGTAAATCCCATCCTGCCCAATACAGTGTACACATCCCACATGGAATGCCACATGGGCAAAACCACAGGCCGCACAGAAAGGCACTTTCTGGGGACACCTCCAGATTTCTCTTTTGTCCTTGGTGTACTTACTCAGCTATCAGAGCTGTCTGACCATTCAGGTCAATTTCATTAGCTCCTTTTCAAAATACTTAAATTTGTTTTAATGCACAGGATTAGCATAGATGGAGTCTTTCCTTCACATTAGATGATTCACTGTGTGCATGCAAACGATCTTAGCTGTCCCTGGGGCTGCATGAGTCAACTTGTTTCTGTGAACTTGAGTGATTCGAGCTGGCCTTGTTTCCATCACCTGGTGTTTTGCTCTGCTCCCAGGTGGTGCCTTCTTCCTCCTGCCTCACCTTCGTCTCCTTGGCTTTGCCTTTCCAGTCCTACTGATTCCACAAACAAATGCCTGGTCAGAAGGTGCATGTTCCCGCCAAGCAGAAAAACAAATCAAAGGAGAGCTGCTGAGCCTGTCACCTTCATTCTTGGCAGGGGCAAGATGTTAGTTTTTGCAGCTGTGGCAAGAGGCTTGTCCCCAGACTTGGCAGGAGCAGAGGGGAAACCAAAGCTTCATACGGATCTAATCTACAGAAGTGCCCATGTGGAGTCTTCTGTGTTCCCATCTGCTGCTTTCTAAGGCATGCTTTACTATTAGTGTACATAGGCAGCCATCTTTTCTAGTCTGGTTTAAATGCAATGTGAAAGACACCTAGAGAAACTCCAGTAATGTGAAGTTGTCAAGACAACATTCTTGTATAAAAGTGGGTACAGGGGACTGAGGAAACTACAGAGATTTCTTGTTAAGATGACATTTCAACATAGGATTAGGCAGCATTTCTTTGATTTACATTTTTGCTTATTTATGCCCTAGTGCACATCACACGCACAGCTCTGTTTTAATGGCTGATCCTGAGCAGAGGCAAGTCTGACAGCTCCCGGAAGCAGTTTCACAACTTCAACCCTGGATGCTTGGCCTTGTCCCAACTTGTACTCTGCAGCCCAACTTGCTTCCCCCTTCTGGATCCTGAGCTCTGGCTTTTTCATTTATGACCTTGCCTCACTCCTGAGACCTCACAGTTGGCTACAGCTTTCTGATTACAGCCTTTTGCTGCCTTTCTTGAGGAGAGTTTTTCATTTTATTTATTGCAGGAAGGGGATTGAACCCAGGGCCTTCCCACTGAGCAATAGCTCTACCCCTTTTTATTTTTTAAGACAGGGTCTAGCTTAGTTGTTAGTGCCCAGGCTGGGCTTGAACTTACAATCCTCCTCCCTACACCTTCCAGAGTGTGGGGATTACAGGTGTAAGCTACCATGCTCAGCTTCTTGAGGAGAGTTTAGCTTTTCTTCCAGGCCTTATTTCTTTCTGCCCTCAACTCAGCCCTCAGCAACTTCCACACCTCTTTGACTTGAAGATGCCTACAAATGGTATCTGCCTTGACTCTCCGAACAGAACCCAGTCATGTAAGGAAAGTAACAAAAAATGGAACAAGGGATGTATGTTCTATTTGAAGAAACACAGCGTGCATATATTGAACAGCAAGATTTGATATGCAAAAATGTTCAGAGATAGAGGGCTATCAAAGCCCAACTTTGGAAATAATTTTGTAGGCTAGAGATAATAAACAAAATTCATCTCCCCTGCCAATTCTGATCAGTTGGAAAAGGATTTCAAAGCTTCACCTGGCTTGAGCAGGAAAGAGTATCTGGACCAACTAGGGAGACCAGCCTTGAAGGACACATGCTTTTACTGTCCCTGCCATAACAGATGGCCTGCCTTAAAATTTTAAGTTGAAGGGTTTTAAAAAATGAAGTCATTATTGAAGGGGAATAATTTGGGTCTACATGGAATGGATTAGAGGAGGACAGAATGTTTTCAGAGAAATAAGTTCAAAGGCTCTTGGGGTCCTAGTAAATGACAAAATGGCAAAACATAGCTCCTGGGGTAGGAGAAGAAAGGTGACATAAACTGGAGGAGCAGTGAGAGGAAGTGGGGCTGAGCCAAGGTCAGTGGGAATCAGCAGCCTGGGCAGGAGGGCATGGTGGCAGAGCGGTGATGCCTTTTTCCTCCTGAGAAGGGATCAACGGGCCAGAATATCAGTCCCCACCCCAGCTTCAATTCCGAATGGGCATCAGTAGGAAGTTATAGAGTGCCAATGGACAGAGGCCTCTTCTCCCATCCTGCCGAGCAGTCAGCAGAAAGAAGATGATCAGTTTGGACCACGGGACTGGAGAAACCAAGGACTGATGGGAGTCTGTATTCAGGTAGCATTAAGGGTAAAAATAGAAAGGGGTAGATAAAAAAATATTTTAAGAAGTAGAACTGACTTGATTAAAAGAATAAAATGAATAGGATTTTGTGAGTAACTATAAAAGGCATGGGAACAGCAGAAGTGACTCTAGTTTCAGATCTGAGGGAATGAAGAAGAACCCTAAGAGGTTTAGAGAGGAAGTGAGGTTGAAACATGGCAGAGACTGCTAAGTTTCCTTCAATCTCTGTTTTGCCTTTCCCTACCGAACCAGAACTGCAAATTTTTAGCTGGGCCTCTGACAGCCCAGTGCAAAGATTACCTTTCCAGACCTTTGCAGCTCAGCGTCTATTTGTAAGCTCTTGCCTATAAAATAAGAGCAAAGCTGCCAAACAGGCTTGACACCACCCGCCCCCATACTCCCTTCGTAGAAGGTACAGTACATGACAAGGACAAAATTGTACTGATCCACTTGCACAACTGGAATCTTATGTTCTATTCGTGCTGCCTTGAAATAGACGTCGACAGATTGCCATTCCTCCAGAGCAGGGCAGCAAGGATAAACTGGGAATAAAGAAGAGAGAACAAGAGGAAGACATTTAACTGAAACAACTGTAGGGTTGGGAGGAGGGTTATGTTATGGCAACTGTCCTCAACTATCTTAAGAATTATCCCTTCCGGATGTTCTGTGTGGTTCCATTGGCTGACCAGTTTCCCGCAAGGTCACAGCACAAGTGCCTGGAGTTGGAATTCAGGTTTCCTAAGAGTTGGCTGTGCAACCTAGAGGTCTCCCTGAGGGGCCTCCTGACAATGGGCCACTGGAGCCGGGAGCTCTTGATTCTGGATTTGGGTCTCTTATACTTCAGTGTGAATGCATTTCATTAGACTCTGCAGAATGAAGTGAGGATTAGGAGGAGCTTGGAGACACATTTTCCACCTCCCCTCTTCCTCTCACAGCTCCTCCTCTTTTCCCTTCCATGCATCATTTCCCATCGCCCCCACCCATGATGTCACCCCCACCTAAGGTAAAACCTCGATTTCTCCTGCTCCATCATTTCAGCAGCTCATTAAGAAAAAATGAAATTCCTTAAACTATTTAAGAGGTGTTTTGGTAGATGGTAAAAGGATTGTGGAATCTGGGTATATAGTCACTCTTGCCAACTAACCTGGTGACTTTGGTCAAAATATTTAGTTTTTCTGAGCTTCTTATTTACAGTTCCTTTCTGGTTTTAAAGTGTGATGATAAAAATACTAGCTCAAGTGCAATCACATTTTTTCAGTGGGAAAATCTCCAACATTTCCCTACAAGGCCCTGTAGTCACCCAAAACTTTACACGCTGTCTTTGATCATGCACTGGGTTGTCCAGCCCCTCTCTTTTATCCCCATTATCTAGGTCATCTTCTCCTTCCCACCCTACTACCTAAATGCCAGCCACCCTCCACGTTCAATGTGGAGTTCTTCCCCTTGAGGTTCAGTGGTACTTCCTGTCTATATCTTCTGGAGCAGGAAGTGAAGTGAGTCTCCTGCTATGCTCTCTGAACTTTTTCCTAATTAGTAAGTACTGACTGATGGCTAACATCAAAGAATACGCCTGTGATGGCAGGATTCGAGCAACATTCCAGGCGTTATTGTAAAGGCATGGAGAGACCAGCATATTCCACCATCTTCCTCTGTCTGGGCAGGCATTGGAGCATTGTGTTTTGGCACTCCAGAATGGTGGGAGGGACTCAGCTCTGTTTATCACATCACCACTCATTCCCCAAATAGTCACTGACCTCTGACATGCTGTCTGTCACCTCAGGGGACCCACACTGTACTTCCGTGGGTTAGGTATGCTATTGTTCCTGCTTGGAGATGAGAAAACAAAGGCTCCGAGGAGTTCAGCACCTTGTCTGAGAGCACGCTGCATGGGGAGGCCAAGAGCCAAGTCGGGGCTGTGTGATCCCCGCACCCGGGTTCTGACCCAGGACACCAGGCAGCTCCCCACTTGGCTCCAGGCTTCTTCCTCTTGCAGCCTAGGAGCCAGGAGGAGGGAGAGGCCAGAAAATGATGTGAACACAACCAGGCAGCATAAGGCAAGCATAAGGTGCCACGAAGGACACAGCAGGCAGGGAAGGCTCCTGAGAAGTGCACTTGTGGGGCTGAGTAAGCTAGAGGAAGCAGAGTTCTCCAGACAGAGGGCCCAGCTGGGGCCACCAACCGAGTGACCGAGGGGAGAGCACAGCAGATGTATATAAACACACGTCTGACTGTGGAACAGAGGATAGGCAGAGAAACAAAGCCAGCCTGGGGTCTAGTGTAAGACGGGTGCTGTTGAAGGATTTCAGGCAGGAAAATGATAATGATCAGATTTCTGCCTTAGGAAGATCATTCAGCTTGCTGTGCAGAAAATACATGCATGTTCCCTTTCTTTTTCTCTTTCCTTTCTCTCTCTCTCTTTCTTTCCTTCTCTTTCTTCTTTCTTTCATAGAACCCCCAGCATGTTCAGGGGTCACCTCCTCTGATGGCTCTGTGCATTGGGAGACTCCTCTGGGGGCTTCCACACAGGTTTCCTCTTGACTGAGTGAAGCCCGGGAAAAGAGACAGCTTTCTCTACCTCTGGACGCCACAGAGCCTGGATACACCAGGGATGGATACGGTTATCATCTAGCAGCCTGAAGATGAAGCTACCACTTGGGGGAGTGTGAAGCTAAGAGATACAGAAGGAAGTGGCACAGTCTTGATGTTCTGCCCCGGTTCTTGCCCTCACAAGGAACTTGCAATGTCATAGCCAGCTGACCTCAGCCATTTTCTCACTGCCAACGGCATCCTAACTAATACTCGAGACAAGCCAGAGGTAGGGAGATCAGGTGGGCCTTGTGGAAATCTAAGCAAATGTGATGGTGGATTGCCATAGGCAGTTAGCTGTATCAGTCACTTTTCTATTCACTGAGACGAAACACCTGACACCCACAGTTTAAAGGAGGCTCCCAGTTTCAGCTCATGATCAGCTGGCTCCAAGGTGGAGACATCACGGTGGAAAAGCAGGACAGAGCAAAACTGCTCAGTTCACAGCAATGGAGAAACAGCAAAGAGGAGAAACAGTGCTGGAGAGGGAGGCCTGAAGGATCAGACACAGACCTCAAAGCCACGACTCCACGATACCCAGACACACCTGGAAGTGCTGGAGGTGGATTCCCCCCAAATTATCAAGTTGCAGCTCCACATTGGCCACCCCAGCAGAGGCTGTGGGAATGAATAGAAGTGGGCAGATCCAGGAAACAGGCCCCCACAGAGCACCGTGCTCCGTGAAGATGCAGATGAGGACGGGGAGTGAAGTGGAAGAGTTCTCTCTGCTGTGCTTTCTGTTCACTTCCACAGAGATTCAGAGATGGGCTCTTGTAAGAGGTAGTCACTCTTCAATGTGCAAGATGACGTTGGACTCGAGAAACCTGTGCTCACTCCAAGGCAAGCCTCCGACTCAGACTGTAACAGCAGAGGAAACCAAACTCCCTGCGGAGAGTGGCAGAGTCTGCATCATGCCCTCTCTTGCCTGGCATCCGAGTTCCTTCTCTTTTGTATGTTTGTGAGTAGTCATGGCAGTGTAATTCTGAATTTACCTTATCAGTCCATTCTGGGCTTAGAAGATGTCCTCTCTCCTAGTGACCTTTGGGGGACTACATCATGAATTCAATCCTGAGAAAAACACTGTGTCCTGAGGCTAAAATACCAGTGGCCTCTTTTCACCAGCCTTGGCTTTACTGAACAAAAGTCAAGCTAGGTCCTGTCTTGGCCCAGGCAGATCCCCAGGACTGGGCTTCCCAGCACAGTCTTCGCTAGCTCTCTCTTTAGCCCAACACTCCCTCCAAGGGAGTCTGTCTGTGACAGATTGGGGCTCTCTTTTGGTATTGCTGCCACAAGGGATCCTCAAAGAGAGGCTTGATGCCACCACACAAAAGCTCATTGTTGTCCCTTGGCAGGTGATGTCCCTCCTGCCTTTTCAGGGCAACCTCCACTTTTCTCCTCCTTCTGTGGGGTCTCTGAGACTGACTCATGGTGATCAGTAGGCTCATGTTCCCTGCAGTTCCAGTGGGGTTGGACCAATGCATGCACCAGCAAGACGGAGGAAGGTGAAGGAGGTGTCGAGTCCACTCCTCTAAAGCATTCCTTGATGTCTCTGGATTCCAGGATCTGCCCCCTTCCTTCACCTTTTCAGGCCAGGAATGGAGGAACAGTGATTCACTACATACTTCCCCCGCGGTTTCTCTATTTCCTGCTCATACCTTTGAAAATTATCCTTTATTTAACTCTACCCATATTGAGTGTGCTCTTTTTCCTACTGGAATATCCGTGGTGCATGCCTTTCACTGTGCTCATCTGGGGCACTGGAGAAGCAGATGCCAAGCCAGGACCAAATATATGAGGAGCATGATGAAAATATGACCCCAAGAAAGAAACAGGGTGGGAAGGCTGGGTGGAAGCATTCTAGCCTTCCGTGCAATCTCGAAGAGGCTTGGCAAGACCGGCAGGGGTTCTCAGAACAAAGTTAGCCATCAGAGGAGTCCTGTGTCCCCTAGGATGGGCTGCCTTGGCATTCATGGGCTCATCACTGGCTGGGAGCAGCCATGGGGAGAAGTATGGTCCCTGAAAGCCTGGTAGCAGACATCAGGTGGGTGGTGGTCTGTGAGGCATGTTCTCGTGGCCACCACATTTATACTGTGAATGCTCTGGGCACCACTCCCAACCAAGTCTGTTTTTACTTTCCTTTAGCTCTTTCCCCTCAAGGCAGGTTGTATTAAAATTCAAAAATGTGCTGTGTCAGTCAAACAGTAATGCCAGGATACCTCACCATGAAAAGACTGGCTGGGCATCTCCCGAATGGCCCGAGAGGATGTCATTTATCACTTTACAAATTTATAGCTGTGGGCAGTCATATAATTAGTTCAGTGTGGTCCGAACCTGATTTTGTCAGCATCCCATGCATTCCATCTCCTAGCCAGGCTCTTGTTAATCATGTGTGAGAGGCTGATGAGAAACTCAGATTATTCACTTTCCGTGAAGAAATTCCTTAGGAAGGATTAAGATGTTATTTCTTCACGGAAGCTAGATCATGGTTGAGGGTGACATCAAATCAAGGAGAACTGGAGAAGCCACAGGTTTATGAGCAGCAGACAGCTGCCCAGTGCCTCATTCGTGTCACACAGGGATGGTCTTACAAACAGGACACCAGTGCTCAACACCATGGCTGTGACCCCTCGCTACCCACTAGGAATGGTGTTGCTCACTCAAAATCCACTGGCTAAAACCCCTTCTCTCCAGACAGGGTTTGAACAAGCACTGTCAACTTTGGCCTCTGTTTTTCTCTTTCTCCCCAGCCCCCTTTTTATTAGTATATGTTTCCCATACAAAAGAATACATTCATCACATAGTATTGGTATTGGTACATATGTATACTGCATCTTACTCTAAAGGTCTATTATTATTATTATTATTATTGTTATTATTTTCAATATTGAGGCTTAAACCCAGAGCCTTTACACTGAGCTGCATCCTTAGCCTTTTTTCTTTTTTAAAAAAATTTTTGAGATGGGATCTCACTAAGTTGCTAAAAGTCCCAGGTTGGGCTCAAACCTGTGATTCTCCTGCCCCAGTCATCCAGAGCTCTGATACAGGCACGCACTACCAGGCCTGGCTCTTTTCTGTTTCCATGCTTGACTATTACAACCACTGTTCTCCTTTGCACTGTACCCTACCCAGTCCAAAGAAATCATTTTGTCTTTTCCACAGATCTTCCATATTTAATGCAATAGAATTGTTATTAGCTTAGGACTCAAAAGCTCAGTTCTGTTTCCTCTATTTCCAAGTTTTGAGGATGCTTAAACAACAACAGTAGTGAAATAGTATCAACAAAGCTTCTTATCTTTTCAGGACTTTGAGCAGGAAAGTGGAACCTCAGGGTTTATATTCTGTGCCTACTTGATTTTATCCCTGCAGTAGGTGCCTTCCAAATAGGTTTCTTTTTCCTACTAACAGAGTCTCAATGGTTCCTTTTCCCAAGTTTGTGGATAAAAAGAGCAGAACAGTCATCAGGAAACCCTCATCCTCTCTGACCTCTCACCCGTTGGAAGAGGAAATGTAGTTGACCATGTCCAGTCCATTAATTCTGGAATCAAACTTCTGGTCCAGGAGCCTGCCTGGCCCTCCCAGCTGGAAGAAATGCCTTTCCTGGGATGGAAAATGGTCTCAGTATGACATGAACCTCTGCCTCTATGTAGATGCAGAAATATATACTTTTTGGTTTTCCTCCGGTCACACTGTTAGCAAACCTGGGGGACAAAGGGGAATCCAAATAAGCACGCTTTGCCAGTTACAGTTAACTGAAGAAACATAGACTTCAGTGTATAATACATATACAATCATTTATTCGGTCTCAGACCCAAAGACACGTGCCCTCTATTTCCAGAACAAGGCATATGGCAGTACTGATCGCCATGACCTATGGCCCAATGATATCAGGAAAGGAAATGTTCTTTAAAGCCCCACCCACCTAGGGCTGGGATCTGGTTTAGATTAAGAACTCATCTTTCGTAAATTTCTTTCCTAAGTTTCTTACATGATTAAGGTCCCTGAGGGAACATTGACCATTTGAAAAGGACAGGAAGACATTTTGCAATTCCAAAGTAACTTCTAAGAAAAACGTCAGTAAGCATCTTAAAAACATGTCAGGAGCTGGAGGACCTCTGGGACCTGTGTGGATTTGAACTTTGTTCTCTTGGAGGTGTTACTCTCATCTGATACCTGTGATTCAGGGATGGAGAACTTATTTGGGAAAGCTCTTTGATCATAGTTTGCATCACTACTTGCATAATAATAAATTTCATAGCTCTAAAAAAGGTATCATAATTATCTTAGTTCTCCTGAACCCACATGCATAAAAAGGGATCCAAACTCACATTGGTGAAGATGCCTATGTGACACAGCCCAGCTTCAAGCTTGAAGGTGTAACTCTCTGTCTCTACTTTACAATAAAGTCTACCTGTGAATACTTCTGCATGGCTGCCTCTGTGTCTTGATTGAATTCTTTCATCAAGGGCACAACGGACCTGGGAGGCTCACAAGGCTTCGGGAGCTGGCTTCTGGGTGACAGTACTGTCCTCCCTGGCTCTAGCACACATTTCTCCTGTAATGTCCAAAATGTCCTTCACCAGACCATGTGGATAATGTACAACTTACTCTCTCATTCTGTTGCATGAGAAGGCAGCAAAAGAGCCTTGTCCCCATGCCCCACTGTGACCTGAGGCAGAAGGACATTTCCCAGCTCCTGGCATCCACTGCCTTAGACTAAAAACCAGAAAAGTCATAAAACTTACTTGTTTTGGGTTAAATATGGATAGAATAGGGATAAAGTTCTGAAAGTTATGAAACCCCACTTTCAGGCTGGTTTGGTTTTTTTTTTTTCCTGGACTAACTCCACAGCATTAACAAAACATTTAATCCTGGGATGTAGTTGCCGCCTCCTTTTAAAATGGTGACATCACATTGGGTCCCACTTACCCTGAAGAGTTCTCAAGACATAAAATATGATAATGGATGAGAAAGGAGATGGAGAAGATGGAAAGAGCTCTGCCAAGGCCAAGGATTGCTCATGATGTAGGTACTTTAAAAAAAAAAGTAAGAAAAAAAGAGAGAGAAAGAAGAGGAGAGGAGAGGAGAGGAGAGGAGAAGAGAGGAGGAGAGAAGAGCAGAGCAGAGGAGAGGAGAGGAGTGATGTCAGTACCCCAAAGGAATGCTTGTGTCCAACCCTGGCAGGAGTGACCAGCAGATCCCAGCACACTAAACAGGACATCTCCAAGACGAACTCCCTGGGTCCCCTCAGCACAGCCATATCTTAAAGGCTTTGTGACTTCGTGCCCACAGTGGGGGCCCTCCTAATAGGTTGCTCAGACTCCTAGCTTATCTCAATAAGTTTCAGACTTGATGGTGTCAAAATCACAACAGAAAGGGTGGGGGGAGGTATATTAGATGAAACTCTTTTGACTTTGAGGGACAGAAACTCATCTGTAAATCACTTCATCAAGCAGTGGGAGTGTACTGAGGTGAATTCTCGTAACTGCGGGAAGGGTTAGGGAGCAGCTGAACCATGGAGACAACTGCGTTTGGAATTCGACCTCTGGCAACAGGCTTTCTCTCCATCTTTCATGTACCATTCCACACTTCATTCTCTGGAAAGGATCTCTTTGAAGAGGTACGGCACATGGCCACAAACAGATGCCAGCCCTCATATCCCACACTGTCACCTTCAAAATGAAATTAAACCTCTTTTCTTAGTTCCAGTTTGAAAAGTTCTGGAGAATGACTTGGATTGGTCTGGTTTGGCTAAGACAACTACCTTTGGACCAATCGGCATGGCCAGGAAGAAAAATTACTTTTACTGGCCAAACTGAGTAAGGCTCTACCCCTGAACCAACAGCTGGAGATATGGTGGGAGTAAGGGTCAATAAAGGACACGATCACTGAGGAAAAGGAGCATCCTTGGAAATTGGACAGCCAACCTGATTGTGGGAAGTGAAGGGCAGGCTGCCAAAAAAGCCTCCGTGTTTTGTCTTTTAATCTAAATTGGAGTCACACTGGTCCAAGAAATGCAGAGGCTGAATGCAGAATCTACTCAACACATTAGGTTGTGCTACAGAGGGGTATGAGCTCTTGGGGACTTACATGGTTCTGTCAGATTATTGTAGAGTCAACCTCAAAATACTTATGGGAGGAGTAAAGGAAGAGAGACAGAGAGACAGAGAGACAGACAGAGAGAGAGAGAGAGAGAGAGAGAGAGAGAGAGAGAGAGAGAGAGAGACAGAGAGAGAGAGAGAGAGGGAAAGGAAACCTCCAGGATCCAGGATTCTGGCTTTATGGTGATACATATGTATTGTCCTTCTTCCTCCCTCTTCCCAAGCATCTCAAGTCATAGTTCACACCACCAGCTTTGCTTCTATGACAACAAATTACTACTCTGTCTTTTTTCTTGACTTCTACCACTTACACACAATATGAATAAAGCAACAGATATCAACATATTTTCACACAAAGAGTAGGGACTTGTGCTAACAAAAGATGTGCCTTATTAACTTCTAACTGTGGAAAAAAACAAGTACATACACAAATAGGTTGACATTTAGCCATCAGAGATCAAATTACATTTAATTCTTCCAAAAAGCAGTAGAGCAAATGCAGCTTATTTTAAAATACAATTAATCATAGAGTGTTTTCTTTGGAGCTATAATGATTTTTCTCATTGTAGATGGTCTTACATAATGACTTTGTGTTTCAGGTACAGACCGCACCAGAGAATTTCCTAGAAGACCTTAGTCAATTCAGTTATGAGGAAATTTTCCATTTATTTTCAAAGGTGAAAAAAAAATTTGACTTTTCTTACATGCAGAACCCTTGGGAAACATCAACATAGACTGATGAGAGCAACATCAGCAAAAATTTTATACCTGGTGAGCTATTGATGCCACCAAGAAAAAAAAAATATATATATATATATACACATACATATATGTATGTGCATCAGTGACCCATAAGCCTATGGTGGTAATATATTTCTGGTTTTCAATAAATTACTAAATCATGGACAGAAAAATGTTGTGTGTAAAATCAACCTCATTCTAAAGTAACCGAGGTCTGACTTTGAAATAGTCAAGAGCACTCCCCTGGTAACTGCAGTTGGTTGAATGCTGGCCCTTCAGGATGTTCCTGTGTAACTCCCAGAATCTGTGAATGTGTCTTTAGGGTTCTTGGAGACATGATTAAATTAAGGACCTTGAGATGAGATCATCCTTGGTTATCTGGGTCTGCCCTGAATCCAGTGACAAATGTCCTTATAAGACACACCCAGAGGAAACCTACAGAGGTGGAAGAATCAATGTGACCACAGAAGCAGAGGTTGGAGGCATGTGGCCAATAGTCAAGGAATGTTGACAGCTAGCAAAAGCTGTAAGAAACAAAGATCAAATTCTCCTCTACAGCCTCTAGAGTGAGTGTGGCCCTGTCAACATTTTGATTTTAGTCTTTGTACTTGTCCCTTTCCCATCACTGGGACACAATATCCAATACTCACAACTTAAAGGAGGAGAGGTTTACTTTGGCGATCAGTTTTGGGGGTTCAGTCCATGGCTAGCTGGCTCCAAGGTAGGAATATCACAGTGACAGAGCAGGGAGGAAAACTGCTCATCCCATGGCAGCCAGGAAGCAGAAAGAGAAGGATGAAGCCAAGGATGAGAATACACCTTTCCATGTCACACCCCAGTGACCTGCTTGCAATCAGGCCCCACCTTCTACCAGCACATTTAGCTACTGAACTCAATGGATGGATCCTCTGATGAGTACAGTGCCCCTCCCCCCCCATCCATTCACCTTCCAGACACATGAGACTTTCAGGAGACATTTTAGATCTAAAGCAGAAGTCTTGTACTTCCAGAACTGTGAGTGTATAATTTTTTGTTGTTTTAAGCCACCAAGTTTGTGGTAATTTTTATGGGTTTCCCCAGGAAACAGAGATAGTAACCGGTTCAAATTGTAAAAAGAGACATAAAAAAAATGTGATCATTCAAAAGAGCCAGCCCACGGAAAGGGGATTGCAATATGGTTGCCATCTGCACTCCAAACATCCTGCAGCAACAGCTTCACATAATAAAGATTTTGCCAGCAGTGAGGATACATTCCAGGAGAAAGCATTCATTCAGCACCTGCCACAGGCAAGCTACTGGGTCAGACGATTCCTTCCATTGTCTGCGGGAGACTGTGCTGGCCAAATTCGCTGGCCCACATCCACCAGCATCTGAGGCAAAGCCCCTCCATCAGCCTGAGCCCCGGAGTGAAGATAATAAACAGGCAGTGAGCCATAGCATGAATGAGAACAAATCAGAGTTTAGGGACTGCTTATTATAGCGGTGAAATGGAACTTGTCCAAGCTGACAGACACTCTGGCCTAATTCTCTTAATGACCTCATGGAGTAATTACAATCCTCTTCGTTTTAGAAACAAGAAAACAGAGGTTCAGAGAAATGAATTACTATGCCCAAAACCACACAAGAATTGAAGGGCAGAACTGGCATTGACATCTTAAACACCAGAGGAATCAAGAAAGCTTTGGAGTTGAAGTGATATACCAAAACATGTTTTGGAAATACTAATTCATCTACGTGGAATGTGGAATCGTTTGGCGAAGAAGAGCCAGAGACCACATAGGAGGTTATTGTTGTGCCCAAGTCACAAAGTCCCCAAAGACCACCAAGGAGCCGATTCCGATGCAAACACACAAGGGTCGTTTATTCAAGCTCGAGCAGGGGCTCACAACCGTCACCGATGCAGCGGATCAGGATTGAGAGCCCCCAATCCCCAATCAGTAGGGTTTTTATTGTGGTTACAGCAAGGTTCAGGGAATTCCAGCTTAGCAGTTACATGATTGGTTGGCATTTAGCAAGTAGCGGGTGGTTAAACCTGATTGGTTAGGTCCGGCGGGCTAAACCATAAACGTTTGTTTAAGCAAGCAAAAAGAACATTTTGGAACATTGGATGATTTCCAAGTATCTACTGATTGGCTATTGCTAGGGGTGATGGCTCAATGTTGCTGGGGGGAGGTGGCCAGGGTACATCTTGTGGTTTTTCTCAGAACTGGAGTCCATGCTCAGGCCATCTACTCTAAGATGGAGTTGCTCAGGCCTCTCATTCCCCCCTTCTCACGAGACTATAGAGGCCCAATCATGGGTCTCGGGGAGTTAATTCTATTGGGTCCTCTGGAATGGGTCTATACTGGGACGTAAGCACCATTAGCTGTACGGTACTGACACGTTCCCTAATGAATGAGACCAACCTGTTAAGTATGCAAGGCCCAAATGTTAAGAGAAGCAGTAAAATGAGTAGGGGGCCTAACAGCATGGAAATCAGAGTAGTCAACCATGGAGAAGAGTTAAACAATGACTCGAACTATCCTTGGGCCTGTTCATGTTCGCGCTTTCATTTGGCTAGGCCCTCTCTGACTTTTGCCATGAATTCTTTGACCACACCTGAATGGTCTGTATAGAAACAACATTCTTCCCCCAGGGCGGCACAGAGCCCTTTCTGTTGTAGGAAGATCAAGTCTAAACCCCTTCTATTTTGAAGCACTACCTCTGCCAAGGAGGACAGGGACTCCTGTAGGTGAGAGATCAAAGTCTCGAGCCTCTCAATGTCTATATCTATGGCTGCCCTTAAATCATTATAGTGCTTGTTCTGCAAAACCAAGGAGGAGACCCCTGTCCCAGCTCTGGCTATGCCTAAACCTAAGAGCACCATCAAAGTGATGGCTGTTAGGGGTTCCCGCTTAACTCTGGTTGGGGTTTTATCTAAATGAGTAAAAACATCTTCCTCAGAGTGATAGATCAACTTGGGAACCAATTGTACTAATATACAGAAGCCACCAGTCTGATTGAGCACATTCCCATGTGCACAAGGGGTGAGCCCTGTGGAACAGGCCCACCATCCATCTGGGGGGGTACAAGGTATTTTTTTAAATTAGGCTGGTAGGTTTGGTTGCAAAGGTGTCAATGAGTTGTCGGGACATTACCAATACAAGTGCCATGTCCAGTCACCGATTGTAGGGTCAGTCTAGCCGTTCCCTTCTGCTGCCATCTACATGGGGTGGGGACATCTGACCCGTTGAAGTTTCCTGAGAAGGCTATCCCTTTGTAGTAAGGGGGCTTGATGTCATAACATAACCAGCAGGACTGGGTAAGGTCAGGTCTGGAGGCATTTAGGGTTTTAAAGGTGTGGACCATGAGCTCCCAGAGTGGGTCGTCTGGGTTCTGGTCCTGTTCTGCGACCTCAGCAGTTTTAGTAACATTTGGAGTAAGAAGCTGGGGTGTGATTGCTGCCTCTTTAGGGGGACTGGTTAGTCTTGGTGGGGCCGGTGGTGCTAGCACTGAATTAGGTCCTATCAGATGCGAGGCTAAGGGGATCCCTATTAGTTGGAGAGTGAACAGGAGCCCAGGGTGCAATCCTCCTATGACCTGAAGACGGAGGCCCCAGGTCTTACCCATCTCCCATCCAGAAGCCTGTTTTCCCTGAGGGGTAAACTGCAGCTTGAGCTGAGACGATCCGGGGAGGCGGGCCAGAGTGATGAGATCTCCCCCTTTAACTGGCCATCCCCCGGACGTGCTAGTTTCACAACCCCAAGCAGCACAAAAATAGGCTTCGGGACCTCCACATTTGGAGGTCCTTTTGCCTCCTGGACATGCGTAGAAGGTTCTCCAATGGCACTCAGGATATGAGTAGTGCTTGGTTCATCGGGTGTGCTGCCAAGATCCCTCAGCCAACTGACAAAGGTCAAATGTCAGGTGAGGGAACCAAGGTAACTGTGGCCCCATAGTACGTGCTAGGGGCAACCGAAATTCTGTCCCTGGGTTATAGATGATCCAAGTCCAATTAAAAGGGGCATGAGGGTTAACGGCCGCTCCCTGGGCACAGCAAAAAAAAGTAATCACCCAGACTAGGAGCACTTGAATTTGAGTTTGAGGGGGTTGTTTTTGTCCTTGGACACCTGCCATGTGGGGACAAAGTCTTCTTGAGCCGTGAAGGGATCCGCCGGTCTGACATGAGTGTAGTGCACCCAGGTGGCCACCCTGTCAACCTTGAGAGCGGTGGGCATAGTCAGGATCACCACATAGGGTCCCTTCCAGCGGGGTTCGAGGTTTCCTTGACGATGTCTTCGGACATAGACCCAATCTCCTGATCGATAACAGTGAGGCTCAGGAGGCGGTCCAGATTCGTACAGGGCTTTCAGCTTGGGCCAGATATCCTTGTGGATCAGTTGAATGCCTCTTAAAGAAAATAACAGCTCTTGATCATCAAACTCAGTAAGTACTTCAGACTGGAGGTTAGGAATACTGGGAGGGGGTACCCCGTACATAATTTCAAAGGGAGTTAGTTCCATTTTATAGGGTGAATTGCGTACCCTATAGAGAGCAAAGAGAAGGAGAGTCACCCAGTCACCGCCAGTCTCTAAGGTTAATTTAGTCAAGGTCTCTTTTAGGGTCCTGTTCATCCTTTCTACCTGTCCTGAACTCTGGGGTCTGTATGCACAATGTAATTTCCAATCTGCCTCCAATGCCTGTGCTAAACTTTGACTCACCTTGGAAATGAAGGCGGGTCCATTGTCTGATCCTAACATTATTGGGAAACCATACCTTGGCAAGATGTCTTCCAGTAGCTTTTTGGCCACGACCTGTGCCATCTCATGCTTGGTAGGGAAGGCCTCTGTCCATCCTGAAAAAGTATCTACAAAACCCAGCAGGTATCTCTAACCATACCATCCAGCTTTTACCTCAGTAAAGTCCAGTTCCCAGTATAAGCTGGGTCGGTCTCCTCTCAATCTGTTGCCAGGGTTAGTTTTATTTTGGGTAGCATTAGTGAGTTGACATGCTTTACAAGTAGTGATAATGCATTCAATTTTGGAGTTGGCATCTCGGATCCTGATTTCAGCATGTCTTAAGAGGTCCTGCATCTTGCAGATGCCCATGTGAGTGGATCGGTGCATCTTGGAGAGAACTTGCTCTCCCAAGGCCTCAGGTAGAATGATTTTACAGTCAGATGATTTCCACCATCCTTTGAGGCATTGGGTCATGGGCAGTTGTTTTATCCATTTTAAGTCTGCCTCAGTGTACTGAGGTTTTTTTGGTAAAGCAGCACCCCCCTGGATCAGGCAGCTGAGTGGTTAGTGTCAGATCAGCCTCTAAGGCTGCTTTTTGCGCTGTCCGGTCAGCCAAATTATTTCCTCAGGCAATCAGAGCGTCACTCTTTTGGTGCCCAGGGCAGTGGATAATAGCCAATTTCTTTGGCAGCCATAGGGCCACCAGTAGGGCGAGAATTTCTTTTTTGTTTTTTTATAGTCTTTCCTTCAGCTGTTAACAGTCCTCTTTCTCTGTAGATGGCCCCATGTATATGAGCGGTAGCAAAAGCATACCTGCTGTCCGTGTATATGTTTCGCTTTCGGCCCTTTCCCAGAGTCAGTGCCTTGATTAACGCTATGAGCTCTGCTCGCTGTGCTGACGTCCCAGTGGGCAAGGGTTCAGCCCAAACGACCTCAGTCTCAGTGACCACAGCCGCCCCGGCATACCTTCAGCCATCCTGAACAAAACTGCTCCCATCAGTGTACCAGGTATCTTCAGCATCTGGCCATGGTTGATCTTTCAAATCCGCTTGGGTCCCGTGTACCTGAGCCAAGATGCCAGCACAGTCATGCAGTGGGGCCTCCAGGTCTGGGTCAGGCAATAATGTAGCCGGGTTTAGGGCAGGTGGGGTCTGGAAGACAACTCGGTTTGGGTTTAAGAGCAGGCCTTGATAGTGGGTTAGGCAGGCATTGCTGAGCCATCTATCTGGAGGCTGGTTTAGAACCCCTCCAATGGCGTGGGGGGTGGTCACATACAGTTCCTGGCCCAAGGTCAACTTATCAGCATCTTTGACCATCAGGGCCACTGCAGCAATCATTCTCAGGCATGGGGGCCATCCAGCTGCAACAGGATCAAGTTTTTTGGACAGGTATGCTACTGGTTGGTGCCATGGACCCAGATATTGGACCAGGACGCCCTTGGCAACTCCTTTGTTTTCATCAATGTAAAGGTAGAAAGGCTTAGTGACATCAGGCAAGCCCAAGGCTGGTGCTGCCAACAAGGCAGCCTTAATTTGATCAAAGGACTTTTGTAGTTTTTCTGTCCATTGAAAGGCCTGATTGTCTTTAGTTGCCTCATAAAGGGGCCTCGCAAGTTCCGCGAACCCTGGTATCCATAAGCGGCAGAAGCCAGCCAATTCCAAGAATTCTCTAACCTTTTGAGGGGAATCTGGTGCAGGTATCTTAAGAACTGTCTCTTTTCTAGTGTCAGATAGCCATCTCTGCCCCTCTTTGAGTATATACCCCAGGTAGCTTACCTCAGGTTTGCAGATTTGGACCTTTTTGGCAGACGCCTGATACCCTAGTTCCCCTATGACTGTTAGGAGCCTTTTGGTTCCATCCAGGCAGGCATTCTGCATCTCAGCCGCTATGAGGAGGTCATCTACGCATTGTAACAGGGTCAGGTGAGGGTTTTGGAGACAGAACTCGCCTAAGTCTTCATGCAGAGCCTCATCAAAGATGGTGGGTGAGTTTTTGAACCCCTGAGGCAGGCGGGTCCAGGTCAACTGCCCATTTATGCCTAGTTCCAGGTCACTCCATTCGAAGGCAAAAATGTGTTGACTCTTGGGGCCCAGTGGGAGGCTGAAGAAGGCATCTTTGAGGTCTAGGACCATGTACCATTGGTGGTTCGGGGGTAAAGAGCTCAGGAGGGTATAGGGATTGGGTACTGTAGGGTGGATATCCATGACCCTCCGGTTTACTTCATGGAGGTCCTGCACGGGTCAATAATCATTTGAGTGAGGCTTAGGTACCAGCAGTAAGGGGGTGTTCCAGGCCGAATGGCATGGTTTTAGGATCCCTTGTACAAGCAACCTTCTGATGTGTGGAGTTATCCCCTTACGGGCTTCTAGGGACATGGGGTATTGGCGGACCCACACAGGGTCCGCTCCTGGCTTTACTTCAACAAACACAGGTGCTCTGTGCTTGGCTACTCCCATGCCTCCGGTCTCTGCCCATGCTTTAGGGAACATCGCCAACCATTGGTCTATGTCAGGACCTGGCAGGGGTTGCTCCTGGTGCAGCCTATACTCGTCCTCGAGACTTACTGTCAATATTTAGATAGGTTTTCCTTCTTGGTCAAGGGCCTCCATTCCCCCAGGTTGGAAATGAATCTGAGCTCCTAGTTTAGTAAGCAAGTCTCTCCCCAGCAAAGGGTAAGGACAATCAGGAATGACCATAAATGAGTGGGATACCCGACCCACTCCCAAATCCACTGCTCTTCGGGTAGTCCATGAATACTTTTTCATGCCTGTGGCTCCTTGGACCCAGGAAGTTTTGTCAGATATATGGCCATGTGGTTCAAGCAGAACTGAATGTTGAGCTCCCATATCTACCAGGAACTCAACGGGTTTCCCCTCCACTTTAAGGGTTACCCTGGGCTCGGGGAGGGGTGCCAAACCCCATCCCCTCTAGTCACTCATCTCATCCATAGCCAGGATGGGGGCCTTTGGGCAGCCTCCCTGCTGCTTTTTGGGGCATTCCTTAGCCCAGTGGCCCTCCTCTTTACAGTAAGCACATGGATTCTTTCCCAACCGGGGGCGTTCCCTGCATTCCCCCTTACCTTGTCCTTCTGCCGCAATCTTTCTCAGTCGACATTCACGTTCCTTCGGTTCTCCCGCAGTGGTGGCCAAGAGAATCCGAGCTAAGTTTTGGGTCTGGCGGTTGTCAGCCTTTGCCTGTTTTTCCTCTGCAGTCTCTCTATTATTGTAAACTCTCTTGGCTACTGCCACTAAATCCTGAATGTTTTTCTCTCCCAGCCTGTCTATTTTCTGTAATTTCCTTCTAATATCTGGCGCCGCCTGGTTGACAAAGTGCATTATTACAGTTGCCTTTGTCTGGGTTACTTCCGGATCCATAGGAGTACACCTAAGGAAGGCTTCCTGAATTCTCTCTAGGAAGGCTGCAGGGCTTTCGTCTGGCCCCTGCTGCACATCCCCTACCTTGGCCAAATTGGTGGGTTTCCGGGCAGCTGCTTTGAGACCTCCCAACAGAGTCTGGCAATAGATCCGGAGCCTCTCCTTACCTTCTGCTGTGTTGAAGTCCCAGTCGGGTTGGGACAAAGGAAAAGACAGGCTAATGGTGTCGACATTGGTGGTGGGTTGACCATTGTCACCAGGAACCAATTTTCTGGCCTCATTTTGGATCCTCTCCCGCTCCTCTGTAGTGAATAGAACCTGGAGGAGTTGCTGACAATCATCCCAAGTGGGCTGATGGGTAAACAAAACAGTTTCTAAAAGGTTAATCAGATCTCTGGGGTTGTCTGAAAACTTGGTGTGCTGGGTATGCCAGTTATAAAGATCACTGGTGGCGAAGGGCCAATAGTAATGAGGCTGATTGCCATGCTCATCAGGGGGCCCTGCTGCCCTCAGCGGGAGAACAGTGGAGTCCGCCGGCTCTGCCGGCGAGGCTGTGTGTCGATGTCAGGTGTTCTGAGTGGGGCTGCCTCCACCGGTGCTGGCTGGAGTCAGTGGCCCTCCCTCAGCCTCGACCTGCGCCAGTCCTTCACCTCCGGTCTCCCCCTGGTACTGTGGGGGAACAGGGGTAGGTTGGTAGGGAGGGGGAAAAATGAGGTCTTCCTCGGTTCCCTCTTGGAGGACCAGGTAGAGTGGCGTGGTCAGCTTAGTTTCAGTTTGCCTTTTTCCGCCGCATTCTCTAGGAGTCATTTCACAGGTTGCCAGGACTACATCAGGTTGTCGTTTCTGTGGAGCCAAAAAGGGCTTGACCCAGGTAGGAGGGTTGTAAATTAGATTTTTCCAGGTGAAAATGTAAGGAACCTGGTCAGGGTGTCCCGAATGAGGACGAAAGATAGCTTCTTGGACTCTCCTTGTGGTCCCTAAATCAAAGGTCCCCTTGGGTGGCCATCCTACCCCGAAGGTGGGCCACTCTGAGAGACAGAGGATGATGAGTTTAGTCTTCTTAACTTCTAAGCTTAGGTTATGAGCGCGCTCCCTGACTTCCTTAAAATGTTCCATCATGAGAGTCAGAGGAGTGGTCACAGTCTGTCCCATCGTCTCAGTCCAGGTCAAAAGACAATAATACACGACAGACAGACAACTAAACACAACAGACAGACAGAAACTAAGACAGAACAGCCCTCCGCTTGATCGGGGGTGAAACCGAAAGTAGAACGACGGCCTCACACCGTGCTGCGGGAGAGACCCACATCGTCCCTTCCAGAAGTCACAGAATCTCACGGGGCACTCCGTCCCCTCCAGAGGGGTCTGGAACATCTTCCAGGACCCTGGGTCGGTGGCCCTTCAGCGCGTCCGCCTAGATCGTTTGCCGACCTGCTCAGAAAATGGGCCTCAGACTTTTACACAGACAACTTCACAGACACAGAGACACTCACCGGCTGGTGTTAACCCTCCAGTACGGGGGTCCTGGGGGTCTTGGGGATCCCGGACGAGCCCCCAAATGTTGTGCCCAAGTCACGAAGTCCCCAAAGACCACCAAGGAGCCGATTCCGATGCAAACACACAAGGGTCGTTTATTCAAGCTCGAGCAGGGGCTCGCAACCGTCACCGATGCAGTGGATCAGGATTGAGAGCCTCCAATCCCCAATCAGTAGGGTTTTTATTGTGGTTACAGCAAGGTTCAGGGAATTCCAGCTTAGCAGTTACATGATTGGTTGGCATTTAGCAAGTAGCGGGTGGTTAAACCTGATTGGTTAGGTCCGGCGGGCTAAACCATAAACGTTTGTTTAAGCAAGCAAAAAGAACATTTTGGAACATCGGGTGATTTCCAAGTATCTACTGATTGGCTATTGCTAGGGGTGATGGCTCAATGTTGCTGGGGGGAGGTGGCCAGGGTACATCTTGTGGTTTTTCTCAGAACTGGAGTCCATGCTCAGGCCATCTACTCTAAGATGGAGTTGCTCGGGCCTCTCATTATGAAGTAAGGAGAATTTCACACAAAAAACCCTAAAACTAAGTGTAAGGGTGAGGCAGATTGTTGCCCAGAAACCTAGAGAGCTGTGGCAAGAGGGGGTGAGTCATAGACATGGGCCAGATTGAACTGACAAACAGGAAGAGAAAAGCAAAGATGGGGACTCCATCTTTGTGGGAAATTCTCAGAAGGTTCTAGAATGAGACAGACTTGCTTAGAATCCTGCTGCTAAGCAGCCCCGGGTTCTTGTTAAGGGTGGGGGAGATCTTATCACTTTCCTCCTTGGGTTGCTGGGTGAACTGACTGAGAGGAGGCAAGTGACAGGCTTATCACAGCGCCAGGCACATATAAGTGCTCATTAAATACTAGTCGGAGCTGTTACAATTTCTCAATTTACCTCAGGTGTGAGTATTTACATCTTCATTCTTGAGAATGAATCCAGAATTTCAGGCCACAACTTTTCTAGGGTTTGCTGACCAGGTCTTAGGAGGCTTGAGCAATTTCACAGAGCAATGCTCTTTACAGTTGATTTTTAAATGTCATTAAGAAACCTTCTCTTGATTTCCTAAAATGAGGGGAGAAGTGTTCCTTCTTTTTTCTGCTTTAAATGTTTGATATAATTTATCAGTTAAAATGTACACGAGCCTGTTGTTGTCATATAGGGAGGTTTTCAAGCTAGGAATATACTTCCTTTAATAGGTGCTATTCAAATTTTATATTTCTTCCAGAGTTAGTTTCATTTATTTGTCTTCCAAGGTACTTCTTAGAAGTTGTCAAATTTATTTCAAAACAGATTTTTGAAATATGCATTCTATATCTTTTTAAATTCTGTAAAATCTGTGGTAATGTCTCCTAGGTCTTGATATTTTAATTTTAAAAATGTATAATTGATAGTGTAATAGGAAGTAAAGGTCTAAAGGAGCAGGGGAAGTGGGAGGGGTAGGGGATAGGAAAGAAGGGAAAATAATATGAGAAAAGGAAAAAAATGGAAACAAAATCTTTGCAAATAGGGAAGGGTGGAGGGGGTGAAGGGAGGGCAGGGGAAGGGGAAAAAAATAAGAAGCAAGATACTCATGTAAAGGTACAAGATCCCAATGATGAATGTAAATGAATGTTATACCTAAAATGTACCAATAAACTTAATGGGGCGGGGTGGGGGGGAGAAACCCTCTTTCTTTTTATTCCATGGTTTTTAAGAAAGAGAGATTCTTTAGGGTATTAAAGTCTTATCACAGTCAGCCTTTGTGGGGACAAAGGATAAGCAGGAAAGAAAATTGAGTCAAGATAGTTACATGTTTTTCTTAGGGTAGCAAGGAAGGAGCTAGGGAGGGAGGGAGAGGTGGTATATTATTGTCACGTATTTTCATATACTTCATTTATTCCTCACAGTAATACATCTAATCTTCAAAAAAATCAGGAAGATGTTTCCTAACTCACTTCTTTTTGGAAATTATGTAAATGATCATCTCAATAAGCATTCATTTAACGATAATTGATTAGCATTATGACCTAAGAACACCACAGGCAAAGTATGGCCTCTGTCTCCAAGAAGCTTTTAGTCTGGTGGAGAAAGACAACTTACAAAGAGACAAACAACACAATTACAGCTTATGATGCATTATCTGATGGGAAATAAATGATGCCATAATTGGAGAATAAGAAGATGGCATAGGTAGGGAAGTTGAGGAAGACCTAGGAGATAGGATTGACATAATCATGTAAGGAGCATACAACAGGATGTGTGTTAGGGTGATGATGAGAAGAAGGGAAAGCCTTCTAGTGGAGTGCTGGCACGTTCAAAGGTCCTGAGGTATGAAAGGCCCATAATGCCTGAGATATACAGGCCTGAGGAGGCACAGTGAAGGTGGAGAGGAGAGAGCTGAGGAGGCTAAGAAAGCACAAATCTCACAGGACCTGGGGGAGCCTGGTAATGAGCTTGAATTTTATTCTAAATAAATGATATAGTGATCAAAGATGTTTAATCATGGCACTGAGCTTTTATTTTGAAGGGTTTTTAAAAAATTCTTTTATTGGTACATTTTAGGTATATAATTCATCTACATTTAACATTGGGTGCTTGTACCTGTACATGATGTATCTTGATTCTTATTTTTTTCCCATTCCCCTGCCCTCCCTTCACCCCCCACTCTTCCCTATTTACAAAAGCTTTGTTTCCATTTTTTTTCTTTTCTCATAATTTTTCCTTTCCATTCTTTCCTTTCCCCTTCCCCTCCCACCTATCTTGCAGGTTTTGAAAGTACACTGTGGATGCTGTGGTGAATGACACAATTGGAGAGAAACCCGTACAAGAGGAAGTCCTGTCAGAAGATGACTGTGGTCCTCCTGATGAATGATAGTTGTGGTTTGGAAATGAAAGGTGACAGCAGAGAGGGGAAGGAGTGGATCAATTCCAGTCATACATAAGAAGCTAATGTGAAGAGAATGAGCGAAGGAGGTGATAATCAACAATGCAGTCCCTCAATTAGTAAGCGATATCTGTGGTATTCATTGTTGCATCCAAAGAGCTGCTTTGTAACCCGGGATATAAAAGCCTCTAATAAAGAATGAGCTTGATGGAACTGGACTTGTTCCTATGAATTCCAGAGATATTTCTCAGTTTGCACCCAAGTTCTTGTTATGATAATTTCCTTTTGTTTGATTCATCCCACAAACAAGCACCTTGGGCATGGTTTCTGGATGTATTAAACAGCCCTGCTGTTGTCTGACCTGGACAGATTATGCCTGGGGCATCAAACGCCACACAGTCAGTGAAACTGTTGTGGCTGGACACGGGCATTGAATAATGTGTCCTGCGGTAACTAACCCCAAATGTCTCAGGGGCTGTTGCAGCAGCTCTTTGAGTGAGCCTATTTCTGCCACTCACTAACTTAGCCCAACACTTTCACTATGCCCCTCAGAGCCTGCCCTCATTCTAATCATAATTCTACACCATGAGTTCCCTGTAGTTTTGAAGGGCAGGGTTTTCTCATCTATTCCTTAGGGCCAGACTGCTTACCTGATCTTTTCCCTGAGTCCCACTGGGGTGGCCAGGGTTCCATCTCATTTTCTGTAAAGGTCTTGGCCAACACCTTGACCATGAGTTCCTGAGGGATCTGAGCCAGAATCACCTGCACTAAACTGCCCCAAAGTTGCTGACTTACGGAATTGAGAGATAATGAATGCTTGCTGTTTGAAGCTACTAAGTGTTCAAGTCATTTGTTACATAGAGAAAAAAGCCACACAAATGTTGGCACCTAGATGTGGGGTGCTGGGTAACTAACAACTGAAATCTAGGAGTGACTTTGAAACAAGGAAGTAAACAGATGTACAAGGGCTCTGAAGCATTTGAGGACATTTGGAAACCCTTGAAATAACTGGAGAAGCATCAGTATCCTTTGAGGAAGCTGGGGTGAAGGCCCACAGGAAAGGGAAGAGATGTTTACTGGACACTGGAGGAAAGGGAATCTTATTATGCAATGGCAGAAAGTTTAGTAACACTGTCACCTACAATTACAAGGAAAGTAGAAAATGTGCCTAATTATAAACATCCAGCTAAGGAGGGTTCCAGTAGGCATATTGAAGATGCCACCTAGTTTCTTTGTGCTATTTATGTAAAATGTGATAGTAGAGGGGGAAAAATAAAAGACTATTAAACATAAAATAGCTTAGAGTGATGGTTTTGAAAATTCTCATCTTCCAAGATACCAAATGATACCAAAATTTAAAATGGCTTCTAAGCAAAGATAAAACCCAGGGCACTATCAGGAAAGCTTGGTCTAAAAGTGAAGCCAAAGGTGAGACCCTAATTTCCTTTTCTAAGGTCTCAGGAAGACCAAAGGTCTACCTCAAGTTCTGTTCAATCAAGCAAAATGTCTCCCACAAGAGTTAGTTAAGCTTGGTCCCCACAAGTCCTGTTAATCAAATAATAGGACTTCCAAGAAGCTTAAGGTCATTGACATCTAGCCATCTCAGCAGAAGCCCAAAGCAGAGATGTTTATTTCCAATTGATTTGTGAGTTTAGCTTTTGCCAAGTGGAGTGAATCCCAAAAGATTAACTGTATTTTAAAGACAATTATATTTTGAAGACAGAAAGACTACCAATTTGGACTGAAAGGGTATCCCTTCATACAAAATGAAGTTTGGTCTCTCAAAACCTGGATAAATACAAAGTAGGCTAAGAAAACTGCCTGCTGCAAAAATGGGCTACCTTCCATGGAAAAGAAAAGATGCCTAAGAAGGCAGAACTAAGAACAGAGCTAAATGCCATGGAGGCTTATTCTCACACTGTGAGTCCTGGCCTACTTCTAACATTTCCCAACTGGATTCAAAATTGCTGCAGATTATGACTCTATTGTGCTTGTTTTCTTCCTTTTTGAATAGAAATATCTATTCTCTTGTGTCTGTCTTGCCGTTTGTATTTGGTGTGTGAAGATAACTTTATACTTTAGTTCTCAGGGCTTTGGGTTAAGAACTGTACCTAAGGAACTACAGCCACAAAACCTCATAGACAATGGTCCTGAATTAAATGACGATTCTGAAAGTTCAGCTGATTTAGAATGGGATGTGACTTTTGGGAACCTGAACAAGGGGGTGCATATATTTAGCATGTGTGTAAAATACGTTATTTTTGAGCAAAATGTAGTAGCTTAAAAATATCCACAGATTTTCTGACTCCTCCCTTCTAGAGGAGTCTCCCTTCTAGCCTAATAGTCTCCTCCTCCCCTTGAATGTGGCTGGACTTACTGACCTGCCTCTAATACAGAATAAAGAAGTCATGGTGATGATACTAGGAAGGAGTGTGAATATGCTTGTGTTTCTTTACCACAGAGCAATGAAAATTGACGTGCTATAAAGATAAAGAATCTCTCCTTTTCCCCAAGAGCCTTTGGCTCTTCATATTTTAAAAGAAATAGACTGAAACCTCTTGTCTCCTCTTCGGTGGAGCCATCTACTTCCACTCAAAGAATAATTAAACCTAAGATCTTCCCCTAGAGACAAATGATTACAATCTTGTGTAGCATCCTTCCTCTTTTTCCATAGAAGCTTAGTTTACGGGAATTGGAGTAGAAGTTTCAGCATCTACCCAAACATTGAAATGCATAATGCTGGGCCCGAGATTTAGCTCAGTGGTTCTGCTGCCTGCCTCACAAGCGCAAGGTCCCAAGTTTGATCCCCAGTACCAAAAAAAAAAAAAAGAGAAATGTATAATTTCATAATTCCTTTCCCATAGTACAGACCCTCTCACCAACATGCAGAGGCCCTACCTGACTCTCACCGGGTCACTCCAAGTAGGCCCGAGCAACACCACTAAGGTATTCCAGAACTAGTCTGTCTCTGTTTAGAAGCCTTGTGTCTGCTGTCAGACATAAGATATATAGATATTAAAAAATCTATATATAGATATAAAAATATAGTAGGTCTACGGATAGTGAGAGAGTGCCTGCTTAGCATGCATGAGGCCTTACACACACACACACACACACACACACACACACACACAAAACAAAAACAAAAACAAAAAAGTTATTAGTGAGTTCAAATATTAGGTCATAAAAGGTACTGTGATTTTAGTCTCTGACTCTCCTCCCTTCCCTCCCCCCTCCCCCACTCTCTCCTCTCTTCTCTCTTCATCCCTCTACTCACACCAGGCCAACTGACATGCTGGAGATGTACAATGGAGAGCTCTCTGTGGCAAAAAACCGACAGCTCTGCCCAACAGCTAGTGAGGACCAGAGACCTACCATCACCAAGTGAGGGAGTTTAGAACAAGCCTTCAGATGACTGCAGCCCTGGCAGACATTTTGACTGAAACCTTGTGAGAAGCCATGACCCAGAAGTACCCACTAAGTAGTTTCTGAATTCCTGGCCCACAGAAATGGTTAGGTAATAAGTATTTTTTAATAATATTTTTTAACTACTGAATTTTAGAATAATTTATCATGGGACAGATAGCTAAAAGTTAGTCAGAGTTCATTTCTGTTGCTTGCAACAAAAGAACCCTGACTAATACAGTGTATAAGTCACTTGGTAGAGAATCTAGCAAGCATTCAATACATGGTAGCAATGACTACTGTTGTTTTTTTGTTTTGTTTTGTTTTGTTTTGTTTTATTTTTTGTACCAGAGATTGAACTCGGGTCATTGTGCTTTTGAGGCAGGCAGCGGAACCACTGAGCTAAATCCCTGGCCACTACTGCTGTAATAAGAAACTAAATCTACTTCTTTTGTATCTCCATGGGGCAGAACCCGGAACTAATGGGAGAAAGTTGTAGGGAGGTAGAATTCAACCCAATAAAAAGGAAAACAGCTATTCCAATAATTACAACCAGAAGCAGCAGTTTACCTGGTCAATTAATAAGCTCTCCTTGCCTGGAAGGGTTCCAGTAGAGGAGGGAATTATGAATGCTGGAGAATAAATTCGTGCATTGGGAGGAACATTGAACTAACAAAACTCTCGGTACCTCCTAGCTTTAAGATTCTGCCATTTTACAATTCAGTATGGCCTACGCATGCTTGCCCAGTGTTATCATATCCAATCTCTCCCATTTCTTGGGGCAACCAGCCCAAAGATGACTTATCTGAGAAGATTGCTGAGAGAAGGGGAAATAAAACAGAAGAATTTATGAGAAAAGGACCAGAGCAACAAGCCAGAATAAGATTCCTACATCACATGGGAGGTCTTGAGAGCTACCAATGAGTAGCAATTCAAAAAACAACAATCTTCGGGTAAAATGAGGAAATGAAACTGATAGAATAACAGGTTAACAAGAAACTTAGAGAAAAAAAGAGGGAAAAAAGAATCCTTGAAATAGGCTGCAGAGTTTTGGCCATTCAATCCCTGTAGACGAATGGGAAGGAGAGTCAGGAAGTCTTACAATGATACAGTCAGGGAATGAGCCAGAACCTTGACGGGTGCTACAGGCAAATATATCTGAATTCTGCAGAGGTTAAATAAATTATTATGGCAGGATTTCATGAGTGCAGTAATTACAGCTGAGAACAGATCACTCCATATTTGGGGAGTTCTGTGAGCAAACTTTACTTCTTTTGGAAAATATGAAGGCACCGATTGCCAGGATATCTCTGTCCAAAATCAGAAGACTACAGCAAGGAAGCTGAGCCAACAGCCAGAACCAGGAAGAAATGATAACCCAATTATAACGTTTTAATTACTGGGATAGGAAATGTCTACTATGTAATCTACAAAAAGACAACATAATTATTACAGGGACTTAAAAAAATACAAGTCCTCCAATGGTAGTGGAGTAAGCTTCAAGGGTCAAGGTATGTAACCAGCCCATCTTGGTGTGTGTTTGCCTTCCCTTTGCTCCCTTAGAGGGTACTTGAATCATTCCTTAGGAACCCAAAATTGCCTTTCAGCTGAATTCCCTTTGGGTGAAAAGGTTTAGTCTCCAGTTGTGATTGTAGTACAGTTACAGAGACACAGCTAGACTGTTTAAAATTTAGGTAATGTTTGGTGTGGTCCAACATTGAAGAAGACCCAGGAGGTCATAAATCATGTCCACCAGCTGACATCGGGAGCCTCGGGAGCCACTGGAGATTTTTCCAGTTCCATTGCCCGAGGCTGTGTATAAAAGATTCTGAGAAAACTTAAGAAGATTTCTCAGGGATCTGGCCAGTTTGGACAAAGATCTCCAAACTTGGACAGAGGTGACATTTTCAGCCTTGCTTCGGTCATCTGTACTATGAGGACTTCACTTTTTATTGCAGTGTATAGTTATTAAGATGACAAGAAGAGGTGCCAGATTGAGGGGAAAATTATGAAATGATATTTAAATGTGGAGAAGAGCTTCCTTCCTCCCCTCCCTCCCTTCCTCCCTCCTTCCTGTATGGTGCTGTGAATCAAACAGTGGGCCTCATGCATGCTAGATGGCTATCCCAGCTGTTGCTGGTATTCTCAAATGGCTAAAAAGAACGCACAAAAAGCTGACCATTGACCCTTATGAAATCAGTGGATATCCTAAACCCATATACATTCTTGCTGGTTGCATTATGATAGCAAAAGTATACCAAGAACTAAAAAAGAATGGGAGTCAAGTGGTTTTGTTGAAAAAACTCACTGGGGGCACTACACCTGGCCAAAGAGTATGGTTGTTTATGCTGGTGTGCAAGAGCAGCCTAAGCTTGGCAGAAGCAGGGAGGATATGACAGAGGCCGAACAGATTATATTTTATCATTTTTCTGATCCTAAATTTGTTGAATAGTTAATTACTTTTCTATCTTTAGAAGACAGAAAAGGAAAAGATAAATTTAATCCCTGATGTTTTTGCCTCTTTAAGGGGCCATTTAGAAATTTTGATGGTGCCTTTCTGCCAGTTCTGAAGCCCCATTTAGAACGATTGCTTGCAGATTCTCATGAAAGTACCCAGAGATATGTTGTGGAAATTATAGCTGGCTTCATCAGAGGTTCAGAGGCTTGGACATTTGAAAAGGTGGAGAAACTTTGGGAGCTTCTGTGAACCTCTGCTTGGAACATAATAGTAGAAACTTATAATGACTGGGGAACTTGTATAGCCACATCTTGTGAAAGCAGAGTTCTCCAGAAGTTCATTGGCTTTTTGAGCTGCTATTAGAATCACCACTGAGTGGCGAAGGAGGATCCTTTGTAGATGCATGGTGGCCTTGCCCAACAAGAACGCAGAGTGCCTGAGCTGTTGCACAGACTACTGAAGTACTTGGAACCCAAACTCACTCAGGTTTACAAAAATATCAGGGAAAGAATAGGGAGTGTACTCACCTACATATTCATGATAGATGTTTCTTTGCCAAATACTACACCGATAGCACCCCCTTGTATCCCTGAGTTTACTGCTCATATCCTAGAAAAATTAAAACCCTTCATAGATGTGGATGAAGAAATTCAGAACCATGTTATGGAAGGAAATGGAATTGGTGAAGATGAACGAACTCAGGGCATTAAGCTCTTAAAAACCATATTGAATTGGCTGATAGAGTGTTCTGGAAGGTCCTTCTCCATGGCAGTCACAGAGCAGCTTCAACTTTTGCCTTTGTTTTTTAAGTGTTAAAAGTCTCTACAATGGTTTCCAACTAATATCTGCAGAAAGTCATTTTATTAATGAAAGACATAATCTGAAGTGGTTTTAATTACTCATCTATTCAGAGGATGAAGCTAATAGAACTGAAGTCATGGGGTTGGGGATATAACTTAGTGATAGAGTGCTTGCCTAAAATGTGTAAGGCCACAGCAAGGTTAAAAAACAACAACAATAAAATTAAGATCATAAAAAATAAATAAAAATGAATGTGGAGAAGAGATTTGCCCTATAAAACCATTGTGAAAGTTTTTGCAATGTTGACTTGTGATATCTCATAGTCTACTATGACATAGTCTCTGTGGTCTATGTCATAAACCACACATACTATCAAGTTGCACAATCACTGTTGATGGATAATATGGGGAACACAAAACCCTTTTAAGCTGCTGTGTGCCATTATGGGGTCAAGTGAGTCTTCTACAATTCTGCTATCCAAGCTGTATCCATTTTGTTTTATGCCAGGAAGACCAGGTATCCAAAGGAGGAAGGTTCTTAGTAATTAAAAAAAAGAATAAAAAAAGATCAAGAACAAAAGAGATCAGAGGCTCTAAAGAAATCCAGTTTTCACATGAGATAAAAATTGCACTACATTTCAGAAAAATAACACTCCTATGAGTTCCACAGGAGCCCATGGACTCCCACAGGTTTACAATGGAATCTTGTTTTCACATTCTTCAAAACAAGAGTCAAGTAGGGCTGGGGATTTAGCTCAGTGGTTCCGCTGCCTGCTTCACAAGTGCAAGGACCCAAGTTCAATTCCCAGTACCAACCCCCCACCCCAAAACAGGAGTCAAGTAAATGACATAGCTCTTCGAGGCTCAGTCTCCTATTCTATAATATAAGGAGGAAATATACTGCCTCTAAAGGCTATCATGAGGATTGAATGAGTTCAAAGTAAAGCACTCAACAGCACTTTGCAAACAGTGCGGGCTGCCTAAGTACCATCTGTTATCATTGTCACTATTAGGTACCTCTCGCAAGCTTAGTGTGGATCTGAAGGGACACCCCTGTCCACAGGGGGAAGTCAGATGCTGACTCACCTGCAGATCCCATTGACCACTGGACATCCAGGGTTGAGAAGTAGATACCAGCAACTTAAAAATGTGTTCAAAGAACTTTCCCCAACTCTCCATTTCCTTAGTTTGAGGCTTTTCTAATGTCTACATTTTTAGTATCCTAGTATCCTGCCAGGGAAGAAAATTAAGTACAGTAAACAGTATTGGAGTTTATAATTATAATTTGCTATCTCAAGGGAAATTCAATTATTATGGATCTTTGAAAAAGGAACTATTAAAGCCAACTCTACCCAATGGAAATAGTTTTGCACAATGCATAAGCTAATAGTTTTGACTTTGGTTTTGACTTCCTACATGTATTACATAACTATAACAAGTTTGACTTATAAATCAGATACAGTAAGAGATTAACAATAATAATTAATAATACGATAGAATAATTATAACAATACACTGTAATAAAGTTATTTAAAACTTCTGGATCATTTATTCTGGGCTAGAGTATCTCCGTTCCTAACATTTGGTCATTATGGAATCTCAAGTGATTGTTGTGATAAACCTTCTGGTTTATCAGAACTGAAATATATCTGGATTCCTCATTTGGATTACATTTCAGTCGTCCTCATTCTCTGTCAGGCTGTCACAAGACCAGATGCAAGGCTTGCTCTTGATAGGTTCTTGACTCATCACAGAAGCATTTCAGGGCACATCAGTGGAGATGTGGGGAAATTTATCAGGCACAGTGAAAAAGTGAAAGAAAAGAGGGGAGGGACTTCAGCCTGAGGAGCTGAAAGGGGCACAGCTCTGCTGGAGATCAGACTGGCCAGGATGAAACCAACTTTTATGGATTCACTGATGTGGGCTAGGGTCTGGTTGAGCATTTTCTCACTTCTGGTTCTAAGATGGCTCTGGAGAAGTCCTTATCACTTAATCCACTGTCCATGAGATGATTGTTTCTGCTTGGGGAAGTCTCAGTTTTGTGGCAGTTCTGTTGAAATCCAAGGGGACCATGGATTTAAGGCAATGACTGGAGACTTCTGGTGCTCACTAGTCACTGAACATCCCTGTAAATCTCCAGCTTGGTATCCTCAGACTGGAACAGGGATGATACAGGCTACGTAAAGAGCTAAGCAACCTGTGTCAGCTTGTAGACAGACACCACTGAATGATTAACATGCTTATAAGCAACCATGTGCAAGGATTCAACCCAACGTTTTAAGGTAATAAAGGACACAGATACAAAATAAAGGTCAAGCTTTGTTCTACTTTTAGTTACCTATTGGCATCTACAGGCCCAAGTGAAGAGTCACTGTTTTGTTTTGTTTTTAAGCCAGAGACACTTTCAAGTCCCTGGCTGCCTCAGAAGCAAACACAGGTCAGACTTCTAATGAATAACAGGTGAAGGGCCCAGAGTTTGTCCTCTGCCCCTGTGGTGGTCTCTGACTGTCAAGACCTCACAGACTCTCACCCTGAACACATGCAACTCAGTATCCAGCCAAAGACTCACAGAGACCCCTGTTCGGAATCTGGGGCCTCTCTTCTCTCAGGTCCCTTACACTGAAAATTACAAGAAGTCTCATCATTCCCAAACTCTGACCTACTATTTCTTTGCTGAGAAAACCACTGTATTTGCTTTGGGTGCCACTTCCCTATACCTTCATTTCCAGTGTGCACAAGGCAATTTTTTTTCTCTTACATTGTTCTTCATAGGAATAAGTAGGAGGCTCTCCTTGTGTGTTTTCCTTCTTTCAAGGATTAAGACCCTCTATTGACTGTTCTTTAAAGACACGGTATCGCCGCCTGCTACACAAGCACAAAGACCCAAGTTCGATCCCTGGTACTAAAAAAAAAAAAAAAAGACACGGTATAACTGAAAAATATGATGAATGTCAAAATATTTAAATTTGTTACAATAAAGGATATATTATATTAATTCCCCTCAAAATACTTCCCTTTGCTTCAAACATACTTATCTCATCATTCTTTCCACTTTCTGAAGCAGTTCTGGAAGTCCTCTTTAGTGTGTGTCTTTAGTTGGGCTGTCATGGCTGCCTTGAGGTCCTTAATTGATTCAAAATGTCTACTTTTCATGGTGATTCTGACTTTGGGGAAGAGCCAGAAGTCACACAGTGCCAGATCAGATGAATAAGGTGGATGAGCACTGTAATGTTTTTATGAGCCTGCTTTTCCATTGGATACCACTCAGCAGCATTCACTATATTTTTGATCATATGTTCAGAAGACACTCACAAAAGAGGACATCCAGAACGGCTTCAGAAAGTGGCAAAAATGATGGGATAAGTGTGTTTGAAGTGAGGGGGAGAATTCAAGGAAGACTAATGGCAATGTTTTCTACTATAATAAATTTTTTAAAAATTTAAGCATCCACCATATATTTTGATCACTCCTTGTTTTTTGTCCAGTGTTACAGTTGCAAAAAAAGGCAAGTCTGATATTTGTTTTTCTGTCATGCTGGGATTGGAAGTTGCAGCACCCAGTAAGTCTTTGCCGTGCTCTAAGACTCTAGGAATTTTCAAAGTCCCTAGGGGTGAAGGGCCGGGAGAAGAAGAGAGGGAAGCCATCTATAGCTTAGGCTCCAAAATTTCAACATTGGAAGACCTTTAAGAACAACAGTCAGATTACAAAGAAGGAACTTGAATTTGTACATAAATACAATTGTTGCATGAAAAAGTCAAGAAAACAGCTACTGTTTATTTGAAAGAGTGATAGAATGGTTGTTGATGGATAATACGAGGAACACAGTCTTTTTAACCCCTTTAGCCTACCCTGGGGCATGACTACTAAGCACTTACGTTTCATCAGTAAAGTGGGCTAGCGTTTGAAGTAAAATTTCAATTGATTCACGAAAATAAAGTGATCTTTCTTATACGTAGAGTTTAGGAAGTTTCAAATCCTCTATAGAAGCTCTCCTAAAAGCAATTAGACAAGTGAGGGTTTTTTTCTTTTTAATGCTCATAAGATTCTTAGCTCTAATCTTTATCAGGAAATTAAAGGGATTAGTAAAACTATAAAAACCAACCAAAGTGCTCTGGGCAAGCTCTTGATAATCATACTAGCAATAATTAAGAAGGGGCATCCTCCTCCCAATGTAAAGCTGTGAAATATAAACACTGAGTGAATTACACTCTCCAGTGTACTTAGAGAAATGAAAGAGAGAAACATGAGAATGGCCTCCCTTCGTGACACACATTTATCCATCTGCAACAATTATCCCACTGGTAATTGCAATAAAATACATTTTAGAAGCGATTAGCTAAGTATCCTCTTTATAATTCATAAAAGGGAATTAATTTTTTTCATCTCAAAGGAGAAAAAAATGTTCTGTTTGAAGGTGTTCCATCCCGATCACAAGTTTTTGTGTTCCCAGACGACAAAGAAATCCACTCTGGTCCATTTCAGCCATAAAAAGATTATATTTTAAAAAGCATTGCTGAGCTGAAAGGCTCTGAGGGAGGCCCATGGATGCAGGCTTAATGGCCGGCGGGCAGCAGCAGTGCCTCCACCTGTCCTGCAGAGCTGCTCAGTAGAGTCTTTACCAGAGTTTTAGGGTGAAAGTCCTGAGTCCAGGGCCCAAACAGACTAACCCCAGCCACCAGAGCAAAGATGTCAATAAAGAACAGGAGCAGTGAGGGGCAGGAAAAGAGCTTTAGTTACCATGGCCATGTGGGAAGCACAAGTTCAAGACCTGTCTTTGGGGAACCGACAGAAGCTTTGAGATTTTGTAGCAAAGGCAAACTGTGGGCAGGGAGGGGAGAGTTTTGCAGCTGGAAGTCAGGTGATGGTAATCCTGGTTGGTCCTGGTCTGATTGATCAGCGTCTCAGGACAGGATCTGTGTGGTTGCTCCAGAGAAGTCCTGGAAGTCCGATGGTGCAATCCAGGTCCCACGAGATGTGCATCGCTGAGTGACCCCATTCCAGGGTGGACTGTGAGGTTCTGCTTTTCCTGGAATGGAAGGTGACTGCAGGTTTGGGACAATGCCTGGGGACAGCGAGGCACCACTGCAGGGGGTCTGGATCTGGAAGATGTGAAGTTGCCAAGTGGATGTCTCTGCAAATTCTGAGAATTTCTTTATTTATTTTTCTCCTTGGTGTCTTCAATCTTAAAGAAGGATGAGGGAGGCCATAACAATTTATTACTAAGGCTAATAAGTAATGTATTAGTTTTTAGACAGATACTCTTAGTTCTAATATGACTATGTGCAGAGCTGAGCAGGGATCTGATTCAAAGTTTTAAAGTAATAAAGGAGACAAATATAAAATGAAGGCAGAGATGCGAAGTTTAATTCTGCTTTTAGCTCCACATTGGGCATCTTTTAGGTAATCTTTAAGGAATCTTTTAGGAATTTTTAGGAATCTTTTAGGTAAGTTGTTCGATGAACTCTTTGAGAGCTAACAATGACTATGCAGGTATCTCTCTTTGATTACTAGCACAAATTCGTCATTTGCTTACTTTCAACTCATTGTTTTCCTGCCAACAATAGCACCCCCCCCATTTGTTCAGATGAAGATTTTTCCTCTTTGTTATTGTAAAATGTCAAAGAGGGTGGGATTACAGTGCCTGAAGTGTTTCTTCCTGGCACGAGATGTGCTGGAGCTCAGAAAATGACATGGCACTTGATATGCTGAGACTAAGGTCTCTCTGAGCTTCCCACAGTTTCTTTGGAAACTTTTTCCGAAAGAAAATGCAATAGTCTTAAACCTTCTTTCTGGGAATCTCATGAAATAACCAGGAAAGATTAACCACTGGAGAAGAGATGAGACCAAAATTCATCACCAGACCCAGATACTTTTCATCTATTCTCTGGGGTTACACGGGAGATTTCATCTGCATAATAAAACTTCTCTTATTTGCAGTGAGAGTCTGCCCCCTCACCTTTCAGTAACTTATGGCCACCTCCCTAAGAGCTGAGAAAAAAACATTTCCACAGGCCATTGTCTGCTCTTTGGTCTAATTAGGTTCTCCTACCAATTATTTACTACTCCTTTACAATTTCCTACAACAACCCCCATTTCCCTTTCTCCGCTGAAGCTTCAACCATCTGACCCTTTATTCTAAAGTTTCATATTTTATATGGTTCCTGTGTTTGTGCATGCTAAATAAACACGTATGCATTTTCTCATGTTAAGCTGCCTATTGTCAATTAACCTCAGCAAAACTTCAGAGAGTTAGAGGGGAAACTTCCCTGGTTCCTACAGGGACCTAACCGCAAAGATGCTGCTGGACTCCTCTTGCTTCCCTTTGGAAGTGCGTTAAGGGCAAACCAATTCTCTGGCTCCTGTCACTGCTGAAATCCAGTGTGAGTTTAATTATACCGTATGAGTGTGTATCTAATGCAAAGGTGACATAAGAATATGCTATGGTTTGGACATGGTTTGAGTGTGTCCGTGGTGGTCCTTAGTGTGGCAATGATGGAACAAGGTGGAACTTTTAAGAGTTACAGATTAGTGCAAGATAATTAGGTTGCTGTGGTACTGCCCTCGAAAGGGGCTAATGTAGTTCTCACTGGACGCCAGTTAGTTCTTGAAAGAGTGGGTTGTTATACTGAAGTAAGTCTGTTTTCTCCTTGCTTTCTGGCTTCCTGTCCCACCTTTTGGTCTCTCCTTTAGCAAATGTCTTCACCATAGTGCATCTACTATGATGTGATGCATCTGATGAGGCCCTTATCCAATGGCAAGCAGATGTGGACACCTGATCTTAGACTTTCAGCACATAAAACTGTGAGATAAATGAACTTCTTTATATATTACCTATCCTTGGGCATGTGTGTGTGTGTGTGTGTGTGTGTGTGTGTGTATTTTTTTTTTTTTTTGAAACAGGCTCTCACTATATAGTTCAGGCTGGCCTCCAACTTGAAGTGATCCTCCTGCCTCAGCCTCCCAAATGCTGAGATTACAGGCATGCACTACCACAGCTGGCTCCTCTTGGGCATATTTTTATAGCAATGAAAGTAGACTAACAGAATGATTCCTGCTTAGATAATCCAGGGAGTCTAATGAAATTTGTACAAGGTGGACACAAGTTGTTTTGCTTTTGGATGCAAGTGACAAACTTCAATTCAAATTGGCTTAAGAAAAAACAAGGAATTAAGTCATCTCATTGACAAAAACATGGAGGAGTAAATCTAAATTCAGTCTGTCAAAGGGACTCAAACAAAGTCATTTCTGGACTTTGCCTTCTTTGATGTTGGGCCTTGTCCTGAAATTTCACATAATAGTTTTGCAAGATTGAAATCTATGCTCTCTTGGGCTCAAATCTAGGAGAGTAGACAGCACTTCTTGACAGCTCCTAAGTAAGGAACAGTATTATCTCCAATTGAAACAACTTAGCTCATGTGAACATTCTAGAACCAATTCCTGAGGACTGGGTGATTCAGTGCTCCAACAGGCCATGTCTGGGTTGGATTCTCCAACCTGGATATGAGTTTGAAACTAATACTGTTACATCTAAAAGCTATGAATGTCTACCACAAGGGAATATTTAAAATAAACACAGTCCAACAGAGAACAGATGGCACTCAAAGAAACAGCTGAAGATATTAATGAAAGAGCCAATCATGAAGTATGGGCAATATTAAGGAAACAAGTAAGGGATGAAGAAACACCAAGGCTAGGAACAGTAGGAAACTGCATTCATCCCTGGGCTGAAGGTGAAAGGGGGAGGGAGTTGTCACCAAAACTGGATAGGCATATCCATGGATATGGGACACCAATGACCATAGCTGAGAGCAATATGATGACTGACAAAGCACAGTACAAGGCAGACTAGAGAGACCAAATTCTTCCACCCCTCCCTGCTTCCAATCTCTTGCCAGTGCTTCTGATTGGCTCAATCTAACCAGAGGCCAGAGGGCACAGAGCCTGGTTGATTCAGTCTGCAAAGACCATATTCTTGGGACAGAGAAGAGTGTGGAAAATCTCTAGACTTGGATCTGGAGAGATAAAGAGAGAATAGCTAGCACACTTTGTTTCTTTAAACCATGGGTTGAAAATTTTTGGCCCACAAGGCAAATGTGGCCCACCAATTGTTTCTATCAATAAAGCTTTATTGGATACATCCAAATGAGCAAACATTTATTTATTTATTGTTTATGGCTGCTTTTGCACTGCAACAGCAGGGTTGTAACAGAAATCATGTGGCCCACAAAACATAAAATATTTACTACCTGGCCCTTTACAGAAAAAATTCACTCACCTCTGACCTAATCCAGTAGAGACACTGTACCTGACACACAGGCTGTGTGCAAACAACATTTCATTGAATGAAAAAATAAATGACTGAGAGTATTATTGACAATCTTAATGTGAGTTAACTTGAGACTCAACCATCAGATCACTGGGATGCAAGACTCCCAAGCCATGTGCCTTCATATCAGAGTCCCTGAGGTGGCTTACTCCTTTCCTTTGAGGCTACTGTTATAGTCCAGATGCCTCTGGACCTCCTGATTCCTTCTGCTGCCTTGTTCTCATAGTTTCATTAGTAATAGTCATTTTCTTTGGTTGCTGTGAGTTTCATTATTGCCCCTGTTAAGATCCTGGAATTTAACTCAGACTGCTCTCCTTTGACTTCTAAATGGGACAGTGCTATTTTCATTTTCAGATCCCTTCTTTAGGATAACTTGAGGAGACCATCTCAGAAGATAAGAGGCCATTGTCTAACATCACCAGGCATCATATTTAAAATGCTTTTCTTCATTCCAGCAATTGTGGTACTAGTGTGGGTACTTCAGGAGGAGTTTCTTGCCCACCCAGCCCACTCCTCACAAAATTCAATCACTTAACATAATGTTCTCCTGGAAGGCACTAACATTACCTTTAATTGACACCTAATAGTCATCTTTAATATCCCATAGTTTTGGAGATGGGCCCCTACTTTATGCCCTGACTGTAAACCTTGCTGCATATTTTGCTTAAAGCTATGTAAAAACAGCCAAGCTACATAAGCAGCAACATAAACACAGTGTGATGATTAATTAACTTAAAGCCAGATTAATCTAACACACCTAATGATGTGCACAGTCATTATTACTGCACTATATGGTAATTAGGCAGAGGCGGTACAGAAATACTACTATAATTGCTGGTTTTTGTCCAGCAGGAATGAGAAGGGCAACTAGAAGAAGCTGGAAAAAATCCTCCACAATGATTTAAAAATTTCTGATCGGGGTACTTGGCATGCAGCTCAGTGGTAGACCACGTGCTCAGCATGTGTGAGGCCCTGGGTTGGATCCCCACCATCACTAACAACAAGAGACTTCTGACAACTGGAGATGGGGGCCAGTTGGGGTGACTAGAAAGACAAGAAGGGCTATAAAAGGGAGGAAGTCAGATGGAAGTGAGAGTAAGAAAGGAAGCTGGGGGACCAATGTCATCCATGCTGACCCTGGTCAAGAGCCAGGGAACTCACCAGGTCTGGAAGGGAAAGGAAGGAAGAGTCGGAAAGAAGGACAAAGACTCCTCCAAAGAGACTTCTCAGAGAGGAGCAGACAGTTGACAGAGCACAGGAGGCAGTGCTGACATTACATTGGCTTGAGTACCATGTAGTAATAATAAGCACACTGCTACTGATTGACCAATGATGTCTTGAAATCTTGTGAAATGGAGATGAGCGCCTGTTGACTATCAGAGACCGCTACTCACTCATCTTATCCAAATGAAGAATGCTAGTGCAGTTCCTCAGTTAAAAGCAATTAAGTTTGTGGCTGAATAATAAAAATAGATGCTGGCTTTGCAGATAGATTATCTGATTTACCAATATGTGTGAGTGTGTGCATGACACACACCCACGAACACATGCATAAGCACACACACACATGCACGCGTGCGCACGCGCGCGCGCGCGCACACACACACACACACACACACACACACACTGTCCTCTCCTGGAAATCCTCAAAAACAAATCCATCCACGTTGATCTCCTTCTTAAAATCTTCTCATGCTCTCCCACTCTTCCAGAGCAAACTCTATTGTAGCTTACAGGGCTCTATGTGATCTGACTGCTGCCTCCTTCTCAGTCCCTGTGTTTGGCAGTGTCATCTGGCATCTTGTGTCCCACCCAGACTGAACAGCCGCTCCCTGCCTGCTAGGAGCCATATCCTCTCTCATCTCGTTTATTATGCTCCGTTCCACTGTGGTACCTCACTTACCACCTGCCACTCATCTCCCAGGTGTTTGTTCACTTCCTGTATGTCTGGGAGAGGAGGGTAGGGGTCCTTCCTTGTGCTTCTTACTCTATATCTACATCCCTGGTTGTAACACACTGTGGTTTAAGATAATTGTTCACACAACTGCCTATCTTCCCAGCCAGACTCTAGGAGGACAGGCACCTGGCCTGACTTTGCCCATTTGGCACACATCTGAAACAACATAAACTCATTGATCCAACACATGAGGCTCACCAGAGAGGAAAGAAAAAACACAGGCTCATTATTCACAACCACACCATTTCTTGGCACAAATGTTGGTTGGTGGCTGGATAACTTGTTTTCTCAGAAGCAAGAAGGCAGTTTTACCATAAATACTTGGATTCCAAAGGCCTATTTTCTGATGTTTAAAGATAAGCCACACCCTATATCATGTGAAACAAAAATTTTCTTTGATCTACTTGCTGCCAGGGTCTGAAACACTTTGATCTTTGTCATTCTCTGACAAATGAGTCTGAATCTGTATAAACAGTCACTAAACTGATCATAATTTTCTGTGCCCAGAACAACAAACCAACAGATGTTTAGAAAGGGCACCAGAGGAAATAAAAATGATTTATAGGAATGTAATGGAGCCAACAGATTAGTGCCCTCAAAATAATCATCTTTAAAAACCTAAAAATGATTGTTTCCTACTATGGAAAAAATTGTAAATGCCACCTTCTAGAAAATACATCTGTTAAAAGCTGAACTTCTGTCTCATTGCCCCTCATATTCTGTGTGACTCTTTCCATTCATTTTTCTGACATGTCCCCTTAAATCTGCAGGCTCACCAGAGCCGTGTTAAGCCTTCTGTGTCACTTTCTCATCAATAAAGATTTTTCTCTTCAACTGATATAGACTAGATGCCTTAACTAAGCATTCTACCTGTATAAGTCCATTTTTAGGTACTATAACAAAATACCAGAGGCTGAACACTTTACAATAAAAGAGGGTTAGCTCACAGTTTAGGAGGCTGAAAGTTCAGTCAGTGCCCTTGGGGTCCTATTCCCTTCCTGTGTCACATTATATGGCACAGGAAGGGAATTATTAGATGACATCATGGTGGGAACAAGTGCACAAAGGAGAGATCACTTGGTGAGATGGGAAAACAAAGAGCAAGGTGGGGTCAGGTGTAGCCTTTAACAATGACCCACTCTCGAGGAAACTAACCGAGGCTCCATGAGCACTGTGCTAGTCTCTGCCAAGGATAGCCCCTCCCAGGAGGCCCCACCTCAACCCCAGCACACTGAGAACCAGTCCCTCCAACACATGAATCCCCAGAGGACACACCCACACCACAGACCACCTCAACTAGGTCTCTTCTCAACATGTTGCACTTTCTTTAATTTCTAGAATTTTAGAACTTTTTAATTAGCATGATCATCAGAACAGTATTCTTAATATCTAGCCCAATTTCAGTTAATATATAAAACCAGTTTGGGCTATATCTGAGGTATCATACCATTTTAGCTCATGTGTGAGGTAGAACTTTGAGAGGTACAGATCACAGGACTTGGGACACATACTCTGTACCTTTGAGAGTATGGATGTGATGTCAAGACAGAGCTACTGAAAGATCACAGAGCTTCTGGAGCATAGGTAACCTCTAACTCTCAGGTCTCTAAGAGAGTAAGGAACCAGTAAATGGTTCCACAGAAAGGATTCATAAAGCAGTGAAGATGGCCAAATATGGATCTATAGGTAGCTGATTTTGTAGTAACTGGGAGATATGATTATATTATAGTAAGCATTGGGCTTAATTAATGATTGCTAACGTCTAGTGCTGTTTTGTCTTCAAAAGTTTTTACGTGTGCTATTTGACATTCAGTTATTTGAAAATGTGTTGCAACACAAAGAATGAGAACTATGACTTTCAAAAGATCATTAAGCCCTTCTTCCCCTATTTAAGGCTAAGGAAACTAAAGTTCTAAGAGAGGAGATTTGAAATTAACTCAGTTTGATTGAGAATGTAGTCCCTACAACACCCAGTCAAATGCTATTTTCACTGTACCTGATACACTCTCTGAATGTACAAACCTTGATCACCACAGTTAAAAATGAGTAGGAAAAAAAAACACCTGAAAAAACAGGAACATAATCAGAACCCTGCTTGCACTGAGAATGTCTCCATTTGGTTCTTAAACTATCTGGGGCACTGTGAAGCTTCTCCAAGAGCAATCAAATTAGTGAAGACTGAGAGTTGGACATTTTGGATAATTATGACTCCAGTTTGCTTGTCCTTATTTAGAACTTCACGAGACTCTTCCACAATGGATAGTAGGTCTTCATTAGCAAGAGTGAGCAGGAAAGAACAGGCTATTTGGGAACCTGACATTGGCTGGAACAGGAATGGAGAACTGAAGAAATTTACCTGGCTACAGTGCTAGCCCCTGAGGGGAAGTATATTGTAGAGTGCTCATTTTGACCTTAGGTATTCTGCCTGCAGGTGTTGGGATATAAGGGATCCAAGCTGGCCTTTCAGCTGAGGCAGTGGGAATCCAGGTGAAGGGAGGTATTAAGGGCAGGTGGGAATCTGTGATGATTCCAAGTGATGATTTCATTCATGGCAAATCCACAGCATATGGTTGAGGAAGGGGAACAGCGTTCGGCTGCAGGGAAGAGGCCTGGGAGTATGTAGACGGAAGGCTACTAACCAGAGAGGGTTTTGAAAAGAGCTCCAGTTCCAGCAAGATGGCTGGGAGGTGAAATGGGGTTGTGAGACAAGGCCGGTAGGGCATGAGCAGGGAGTTTGCAAAGAGACCTTGTGCCTCAGTGAACATATTAGGCCCCAGGATGCAGGTGAGGTCTTGGTGGGGCCTGTTGGCCTGTTATATGCTATATTTGCTTAAAATTTCTGAAGTTTAACAACATGTATTTTGGAGTGTAAAAGCCTACAAACGTCCACATGTACAAGATACAGAAATGGTTTTATCAGAATTTCCCAGTCAAGAAGTCTTTTGTGTGCCTCTCTGGTGTCCTCTCCCCATCTCATCTTCCATGGTTCCCCCTTCCCATCCTCCTCACTCCCAGCACAACCTCCTCAGATGGCCACAGCCAACAGGTCATAAGCCCTTGCGCTTGTCACCTCCAGCCTTTTGGGCTCTTCCTTCTCCCTGAAATGGCTCCCCTTTCCCTCTGTGGTTCTGATGGTCTGATGGATCGTTTTGTTGGTGCTTCTACTCTCCACCTGAGCAGATCTGACCCTTCCCATCTTTCTCCTACTCTCCCATGTCTTGGTATATTTATGACTAGGGCTCATTTCAGCCATTGTGCATCAAGTTGGCTACACTGGTCATCAAGTTTTTTAAACATTCTGCACAAGTTGAGAGAGCTGCTGTGCCAAGACCTCCACATCTCTCCTTCCTCCTGCTTCACTCTGCCTGGCTCCAGACCTCCCCAGGATCCAGAAACTGAAGGGTTAATGCTAGGAGCGGAGCGGTAGGACCCGCCCCAGCACTCTGGGCAAGATCATCTGTTATCCTCACCTACCCTTAGGAATTCCCAAGGGTAGATCAGAGTATCCAACTTCAAGTCTGTCTCTGATTTGTACTTGCTAGGGAGTACTGGGTGAATCGTTTAATTCCTTAGTTTCTTAGTTTTCTAATCAGTAAGATGGACATAGATGTCTACCTTGTAGGGCTTCCAATAAGATAACTGGGTTGACAGGCATATAAGCTTTAGATTTTAATAACAAGGTTGTGATAATTTTGAAGAAAACATTAAGCTGAGCCATGATGCTGAGAAAATCCAGATGAAGGAAGCCACATCCTTCAATATGTACAAGATTAAAAAAATGGTTTTATCAGAATTTCCCTTCAAGCCAAGTGGCTTCAATAATCTGAGCCACTTGGGATGATAGACTTTACTGCTGGCCAACCCTGTAGCCAAAGTGGAGAGAACAAAGCAGGACTTATTTTCCAAAGCCAATGTAGTGGCCTAACTGGCAGCAGACTTCTGATCTGATTTTACTTACCTAAATCTCACAGGGTGTGTGAGAAAGCCCAATTTTCATTGCCTCTAGTTTTCTCTTGAAAAACTCTTCAATGAGCAATGAGCTTGAAGGTTGTAAAGTCTTCTGAGAATTGGAGCTTCTTGGAAGTTCTTCAGAGCCAGGCACTAGTTCCTGGAAAATGTGACGTTCCTGGGGGTTGTTAGAAGCTTAAACTTTCCATCAAAGTCAAACCTCTCAAAAACTGTTCCTGGGAAGTGCAGTCGACACCTTCTTAATTGGCAGCCTTGGCATTAATTCAAGGCTGTGGCTTCTACTTCAGCTCCTGGAGCAACAGCAAGCCCTCCTCCAGGATTAGAGTCTCCTTCTGGGATGGAAGATAATTGAGACACTCCAACCTGGGGAAATAAAAGGAACCTAGCTTCTGGGCATTGCATAGATCATATTTACATTGCTGTTAGAAAGTGCTGTTCTCTCAGATTATTGGCCTCAATAATCCCTTTCTCCTCCTTCCCCTTGGCCTCCATCACCACAATGAGGATAAGAGTGAGATAAGACAAATTGATTCTTCAGCAATGGACATATGTTCTGGGGCCCAGGGGTCAGGGTCACGAAGGAAGGAAGCAACTGCGTTTGTGTTCAGATGGGTGACAACTTGGACAGCAAGACCCAGGTGGAAGGAACCACCAAAGGGTCACCCACGTCCTTCTTGAGATTAGAGCAGGTGTCACTTGCTTTTCACATTCTCCAGATGCATGCGTCAGCCAGCTCCCTACGAGTACAGCAAGACCTACAGCCCAGGGACTTGGTTCTAAAATTGTAGCTGGAGTTCTTACACTCTTTTAAAAACAATATTTATTGACACACCACAGTGGGGTCCCGGGAGCAGCTTGGAGTCCCACCTCCGCTTAGCCGCACAGGCGCCTGTAAGGCCCAGTTCCACTCCCCCCCACCCCTGCCTTCCAGCTCTTCTGCTACCTGGTCCTACACTACAGAGGCACAGGGGATTATACTTCACATAGTTAAATGTGATAGATTAATAACTACCACAAATTGTCATTTTCTAAGCTGCGCTTAATGCTATGGTATTGCTGACTGTATCATTTGGCCTAACATGTTGTAATTGATCTAATCAGTTTTCCTACCTGGTATAAGGAAAATAATATAGCCTCAGAGTCATTAGAGCCTCAAAACCTAAACACAAGCCATATCTGGAAGACACCTCTAAAAAGCAATCATTCCACAAGGGTTTTAAACACAAGCAACAAAGATACCTGCATTAAGCAATTTTGAAATATCAACCCAGGAATTAAATCAAGGACAATAGCAAAAACAAAAATGAGAAGACATTTAAGCAAGGCACAAATGCAGGCTTCCATGTCAGAAAAAGGAAATTCTGGGGGAAATGAGGTGGAAAAGTCTGATAATCAACCACCTGGACACCCTGAACTGATAGTACAGGAAGTAACAAAGCAGATGCATGAGGCTCTAGAAAAATTCAAAGCAGAAATAATCTCCCAGATAAATATAGAGATGGTGAGTAGAGTGAAAGACATGATTAGAGGCTCTAGAGCAGAAACAGATAAGAAAATAGATGAGATCAGAAACATGCTGGAAGCCATGAATGCCCAGCATAAGAAAGAAATGGAAACCATGATTGCCCAACATAAGAAAGAATTGGAATCCATGAAACAGATTCAAACAGATATTCAGGAGATCAAAAACTCCATTGAAAGCATTCAGAGCAGACTAAGAGAATCTGAAGACAGAATATCAGATACAGAAGACAGGATCATGGTTAAGGACCATGAAAACAGAGATTTCTGAAAGATAGTAAGGGACCATGAGAAATCAATCCAACAGCTGCTAGATGATGCAAAGAAGAATAACATAAGACTGATAGTCCATGAAAAAACAGGAGAAAGTACAATAGACATTAAAAAACTGGTCACAGAAGTAATAGTAGAAAACTTCCCAGATAGTGGTGGAGAATTGGACACACAGATAAGTGAGGCATATAGAACTCCACTCAGCCACAATAAAAAAATCTACACCTAGATATATAATAGTCAAGATCTCAGAAGCCCAACAGAAGAACAAAATTCTACAGGCAGTTAGAGAAAAGAAACAAATCACCTACAAAGGAAAGCCCATCAGAATCACAGCAGATTTCTCGACACAAACCCTCAAATCAAGGAGAGCCTGGAGTGAAGTATTTCAAGCCCTAAAAGAAAATAATTTCCAACCTAGACTGTTGTATCTGGGAACATTATCTTTCAAAATCGATGGGGAAATTAGATACTTTCACGACAAAGAACACCTGAGAAATTTCATGAACACCAAACCAGCACTCCAAACAATTTTATGCAATATCCTAGAAAAAGACAATGAAGGTCACAACTCCGTTAGGGCCAACAGAGAGAAGACACCACGCAAGGTAAGGCTCTAAAGGGAAAGGGGGAAAAATAAGAAATAAAAGAGCCAACAACAATAAAACATCATGGCAAGAATGAGTCAATATCTCTCAATTATAACTATCACTGTTAATGGCCTCAATTCACCAATCAAAAGAAACAGACTGACAGAATGGATTAAGAAGCAAAACCCAGCAATATGCTGTGTACAAGAAACACACCTAACTCTAAAGGCAATTCATAGACTGAAAGTAAAAGGATGGAAAACAGTTCTCCATGCCACAGGAACCCAGAAAAAAGCAGGGGTAGCAATCTGATTTGCAGACAAAGTAGATTTCAAACCAAAACTAATTAAGAGAGACAAAGATGGTCACTACATCCTTGTGAAAGGAACAATCCAAGAGGAGGAGATAACAATCCTAAATATTTATGCACCAAATATGAATGTCCCCAACTATACAAAACAAATATTAATGGACATGAAAAACCAAATAAACAATAACATAATTGTAGTGGGGGACCTCAACACCCCTCTATCACAAATAGACAGATCATCTAGGAAAAAATTAACAATGAAATTCTAGAACTGAACCAAGCTATTGAACAAATGGACTTAATAGATGTTTACAGAGTGTTCCACGCCACAAAATGAGAATACACATTCTTTTCAGCTGCACACTGGTCATTCTCCAAAATAGATCACATGCTAGCTCACAGGGCAAATCTAAGTAAATGTAAAAGAATTGAAGTTATCCCCTGTATATTATCAAACCATAGTGCAATAAAATTGGAGATCAATAACATAAGAAACTGCGAAACACCCACAAACACATGGAAATTGAATAACACCCTCCTGAACAACCAATGGGTCACAGAGGAAATTAAAGAAGAAATTAGACAGTTTCTACAAGTAAATGATAATGCCAGTACAACATACAGGAATCTGTGGACACAATGAAAGCAGTCCTATGCAGGAAATTCATAGCAGTGAATGTCCATATTAGGACAACAGAGAGAACTCAGATAAATAACCTAATGCAGAACCTCAAACTCCTAGAAAAATAAGAGCATAACAAACCCAAAGCTTGTGCAAGAAAGGAAATTATAAAGATCTGAGCAGAAATCAATGCAATGGAGACTAAGAGAACGATACAAAAAAATCAATGAATTGAAGAGCTGGTTTTTTGAAATAATAAATAAAATCGATAAATCTTTAGCCAACCTTATCAAAAAAAGGGAAAAAAAGGCTCAAATACATGCAATTAAGAATGAAAAAGGTGAAGCCACAACAGATCCAGCAGAAATTCAGAGGATCATCAATACCTACTTTGAGAATGTGTACTCTAATAAAATGGAAAACACAGAAGAAATGGACAGATTCCTAGATACATATGAATTGCCAAAGTTAAATGAAGAAGATACAGAAATTCTAAACACTGCAATAACAATGAGTGAAATTGAAAACGTAATAAAAAATTTACCAAAAAAGAAAAGCCCAGGTCCTGATGGGTTCACTGCTGAATTCTACAAGATATTTAAAGAGGAACTATCGCCATTACTCTTTAAACTCATCAAGGAAATTGAAAGGGAAGCAAGGCTTCCAAATTCTTTCCTGGAAGCAAGTGTTACTTTGATTCCAAAACCAGGGAAAGACCCAACCAAAAAAGAGAACCACAGACCAATCTCCCTAATGAACATAGATGCAAAAATCCTCAACAAGATACTGGCAAACAGAATACAGAGTGTCACCAAGAAGATCATACACCCTGACCAAGTCGGATTTACCCCAGGGATGGAAGGATGGTTCAACATCCATAAATCAATAAATATAATACACTATATTAACAGAGTCAAGGACAAAAACCATATGATCATCTCAATAGATATAGAAAAGGCATTTCACAAAATCCAGCACCGATTCATGATAAAAATGCTACAGAAAATTGGAATAGAAGGTCTTTATCTCAACCTGATTAAGGCTATCTATCAAAAACTAACAGCCAACATCATACTAAATGGTCAAAAACTGAACACTTTCACGCTAAAATCAGGAACAAGACAAGGATGCCCACTATCACTACTCCTGTTCAATACTGTTCTTGAAACATTAGCCATAGCAATTAGGCAAGAGAAAGAAATAAAAGGAATAAAGATAGGAAAGAAAGAAGTGAAACTGTCATTATTTGCTGATGATATGATACTTTACATAGAAGGCCCAAAAAACTCAGTCAAAAGTCTTCTAGACCTAATTGACAGATTCAGTAGAGTAGCTGGATATAAGGTCAACATTCAAAAAACAATAGCTGTCTTATATGCAAATAGCAGACCCATTGAGAGAGAAATTCAGGAAATAATTCCTTTTACAATAGTATCTAAAAAACCAAAATATCTAGGAATCAACCTAACAAAGGAAGCAAAAGGCCTCTACACTGAAAACTACAGCACCCTGAAAAAGGAGATTGAAGAAGATATAATAAAATGGAAAGATATCCCTTGTTCCTGGGTAGGAAGAATCAGTATAGTGAAAATGGCCATACTTCCAAAACTACTATATAGATTTAATGCAATACCGATTGAAATTCTAACAATAGACTTCACAGAACTAGAGAAAACAATCCAAAAATTTATTTGGAAGCAGAATAAACCTAGAATAGCAAAAGCAATTCTAGGCAACAGAGACATGGCTGGGGGTATCACAATCCCTGACTTGAAACTATACCACAAAGCTGCTGTGATAAAAACAGCATGGTACTGGCAAAGAAACAGACCCAAGGATCAGTGGAATAGATTAGAAGATGCAGAAACAACTCCAGACATACTCAGCCACCTCATCTTTGACAAAGGAGCCAAACACCCTCACTGGAGAAAAGATAGCCTGTTCAATAAATGGTGTTGGAAAAACTGGATTTCAACTTGCCAAAGATTGAAACTCGACCCATACCTATCACCGTGCACTAAACTAAGATCGAAGTGGATTAAATAGCTAAATATCAAGACAGAAACAGTTAACTTGCTGGAAGATAAGTTAGGTAGAACTCTCAATGACATTGGCATAGGAAAAGACTTTATGAACAAATCTTCAGTAGCACAGGAGCTAACACAAAGAATCAACAACTGGGATCTCATCTTATTAAAAAGCTTCTGCACTGCAAGAGAAATCACCAACAGAGCTAAGAGACAACCTACAACATGGGAAGAAATTTTTAGTAGCTGTACCTCAGACAAAGGTCTACTATCTAGAATATATAAAGAATTGAAAAAAATCAGACCCCTCAAATTCAAAGACCCAATCCAAAAATGGGCATCTGAAATGAACAGACATCTCTCAGATAAAGAAGTAAAAACAGCAAATAAATATATGAAAAAATGTTCAACATCACTGGTCATTTGAGAGATGCAGATGAAAACAACGCTGAGATTCCACCTCACCCCACAAAGAATGGCTGCTAGCATGAAATCAACCAATAACAAATGCTAGTGGGGGTGTGGAGAGAAAGGAACCCTTCTCCATTGTTGGTGGGAGTGCAGACTGGTGCAACCACTGTGGAAATCCGTATGGAGATACCTCAAAGAACTAGGACTAGAGGTCCCATTTGACCCAGCTATTCCCCTACTGGGTATCTTCCCCGAAGAATTAAAAGAATCGTACCACAGCGATATATGTGCACCTATGTTTATAGCAGCACAGTTTGTAAGAGCTAAAGTTTGGAAACAGCCCAAGTGCCCATCAACTGGAAACTGGATAAAGAAGATGTGGTTTTTTTATAAAATGGAGTACTACTCAGCCATAAAGAATGAGAAACTAGTCTTTCATAACTAAATGGATGCATATTGAGGCCATACTCTTAAGTGAAATAAATAGGACACACATGTGTAAATACCAAATAGTATCTCTAGTGTGAGAAACTGAAAGTGTAAATAAGGATGAAAATGATTAAAATGAATAATTAATAATTTGAAACAGGAAAAGGTCCAAAAGGGTAGGGGTGGCAGGAGGGGAAGGGGAAAGGGAAGAATGGAAAGGAAAAATTATGAGAAAGAAAAAAAAATGGAAACAAAGTATGTAAATATGGAAGGGTTTAGGGGTGAAGAGGGCACAGGTAATGGGGGAAAAAATAAGGACTAAGATACATCATGTTCAGGTACAAACACCCAATGATAAATGTAAATGTATTGTATATCTAAAATGTACCAATTAATAGATAAATAAAAATAAATTTTAAAAGTATTTATTATTTATTTAATAACAAACACACTCTTTAAATGAGGCCGTTTTAAGCTTTCTCTGAGCAGCAGAGTTGAACAGCAGAAGAAAGAAAATAGAAGCCCCACCAAAAATGGAGCCCTTCGGAGGAACAAAAACAGTAGATTTGGAAGAGTCTATAAGATAGGAGAAAACTCCTTCTATGTTCTTCTTGTGTTGAGTGAAGGAGTGAAATAACAGGGGAAATCATGAAGACATGGATATTTGAACTACCTTAGAGGAGAGGAGGCTGTGCTTCTGCCCTGGTAGAACCCAAGGAAGTGGCAAGACCAGGAAGAAGAAATGGCCCAGAGACGAGGTGCATTGCTTAGGTAAACAGGGAGCATGTCCCAGGCTCCAGTGTGATATGCATCAGCAGTTGGACCTATGTGGCTGAGAGTGACTGGCAATTGGCAGGGCCTTGGACAAGTTCCCTGCTTTTCTCAGCTGAGCAGGAGTCAAGAGGGGACCCTGACACAGCTGAAAGAGCCCTGGAGGGGCCAACAGCTGGAAGCAAAAGTGCATCAGCAGCCCCTTGTATTTACCAAAGACTGAGCACTCACCAGGCAGATGACCAGAGGGACAAGACGATGACCACATGAATGGTAAGGACACAGCCCAGGATCTGGGATGGTTGGCACTGCATCTGGCCCCAGGAATGAAGATGCTTAGGGAGCTGAGGTGGGAGTTGAGGTAGTGGAGGCAGCGTCACTCTGTATTGAGATTATTTTTCCACTCCCCCAAGAAAATGGAGGGTTATGACACAAATTAAGTTACCTAAGTGAGGAGACTGATCTTCTTATAGCTTACTGCGGTGGGATTTCACAATGGAAGAAAATTAATAGTACATGGATCTACTACAACTGAAAAGATATACAACCAACATTCATAGTGGTTACTTCTGGATAGTAGAATTTTTGGGTCCTTCTTTCTTCTTTCCCTTCTTCTCTCTTCTCTCTTTCCCTCCCTCCCTCCCTCTCTTTTTTCTTCTTAGGTATTTTTTTGTCTAATTTTCACAATAGACTATTTTTTTCTACTTTTCTACAACCAAAAAAAAAAACAACAACTAGAATTCTATTGATTCTGTGACTCTCAGCAATTTTCCTTTTGTTTATTGGTAGATTTATGGGAATACAGAAGGAAACAGTGTACTTCTCATTACCAAGAAGCTGTAAGTTTTCAAGAAGCAGTCGCTAATGTAAATGGCCTTTGTTTTCAAAAACTACGGACTCAGTTAAATGCACAGGACTTTGCTGAAAATATGCAAAATATGAAGAGGCTGCAGAATGCAATGCCATTTGTTCTAAAGAATATTATCATGGCCCCTGGGTGTTTACCAAAGAGAAAACTACCATCTGCAGATGGTCTAGCTGCACATTTATCCCATTTCCACATGTCACTAATGCAGTGCTAGGAACAAATCTAATCAAAGTGCTATTTTAGAAGGGAAAGAAGGTATCTTTACTTAAATCCAGAAAACCATTTTGGTCATTCCCAGATTTTTAAAGTCAAATGCTAGCTGAATTTCTGTGAGATGCTATTTAAATATCTTGGAAATACATATATTTTGGGAAGTATAAGTACCATAGAAATATATGTATTTTCCAAATTTATATATATATATATTTTATTACATACATTAAAATATAATGTTATATATACAGTAATAGCACCAATGGATAATCACTGAATATTATAAAATATCTTGCAACATGATGCTATATTACAGAAGATACATTTGCAATTTTCAAGAATTAACCACTTAACCACTTTTTTAACCACTTTTTTCTTCTTTTTATTGATTTAAAATCTAAACTATTTCAGAGCCATAAATGTTGCAGTTTCAAACAAATCAGAGAATCATTTTTCCTTTTAGGTTGTGTCTACACATGAAGCTACTATGCAATTCACAACTTACTCAAATTTTTGGCCTAACTATATCTTAATTTTGTTTCGATTCTTCTCCAGAGGTTAGTAGGATCTGATGGTTTAGATCTAAAGTGCTTGTAAAAAGTCTCACGTGTTCAGAGGTGGGGATTTTGGAAGGTGATTTGATCATGGATTAATCCACTGATGAGTTCCACTGCTATTAGGAAGTTGAGCCAAGTTGGAGGAGGTGGGTCAAGGGGGCATGATCTGGAAGGGTGTACTCTTATCTCCCATCCATTCCTCTTCTTCTGACTCACTTGCTTTCTCGGTGCTTCCTGGTTGCCATGAAGTGAGCAGCTTTTTCACTAAGACCTTTCTCCATGAAGTTTCTGCCTTGGAGCCAGCTGACCATGGACTGAAACATTTGAAACTGTGAGCCAAAATAAACTTTTTTTTTTTTTTACTTTTGAGTGTCAGATATTTTTTCCCAGGAAAGCTGTTCAATAGGTAGGACTATCAAATAGTTATAAATTATCAAACAAAAGCACCACCTCTATTAGGGAAACAATACAATGGTTTCACCTTCTACACTCTTGGTAGGAATTTAAACTATTACAACCACCATGAAAATCAGTATGGATATTCCTCACAAAACTAAAACTAGAAATTCCAGTTGACCCATCTATTCCCTTTCTAGGTATCTTCCTGAAAGAGTTAAAAAAACATCATACTGCAATCATACATACATACATAGCCGTGTATGTATAGCAGCACAACTCAATAGCTAAATCTTAGAAGTGGCCTATAAGTCCATCAACAAATGAATGGATAAAGAATGTGGCATTTCTAAACTAAAATCAAAATGGATTAAAGATCTAAATATTAAAATAGAAATGCTGAATCAGCTGGAACAGAGCTTAGGTAGAACTCTTAAAGACATTGGTGTAGGAAAAGATTTTATGAACAAAACCTCAGTTGCCCGTGAACTAGCACAAACAATCAACAAGTGGGATCTCTTCTTATTAAAAAGCTTCTACACAGCAAGAGAAACCACCAGCAGTGTGAAGAGACAACCCACAACGTGGGAAAAAATCTTCACCTGCTCTTCCTCAGACAAAGGTCTACTATCTCAAATCTATAAAGAACTTAAAAAATCAGACCTCCCAAATTTAAAGACCCAATCCAAAAATGGGCATCTGAAATGAACAGACATTTCTCACACAAAGAAGTAAAAACACAAATAAACATATGAAAAAATGTTCAACATCACTGGTCATTTGAGAGATGCAAATGAAAACAACACTGAGATTCCACCTCAACCCAGAAAGAATAGCTGCTGTCATGAAATCAACCAATAACAAATGCTGGCAAGGCTGTTGGGATAGAGGAACCCTGCTCCACTGCTGGTGGGAGTGTAGACTGGTGCAACCACTGTGGAAATCAGTATGGAGATACCTCAAAGAGCTAGGACTGGAAGTCCCATTTGACCCAGCTATTCTCCTGCTGGGTATCTTCCCCAAAGAATTAAAAGAATCATACCACAGTGATATATGTGCACCCATGTTCATAGTAGCACAATTCGTAATAGCTAAAACTTGGAAGCAGCCCAAATGCCCATTAACTGGAGACTGGATAAAGAAAATGTGCTTTTTAATAAAATGTAGTAGTACTCAGCCATAAAAAATGAGAAATTAGAGACATTTATAGGTAAATGGATCCACATTGAGGCAATACTCTTAAGTGAAATAAATAGGACCCACATGTGTAAATACTGAATAGTTTCTCTAGTGTGAGAAACTGAAAGTATAAGTTAAGGGCTGAAAGGTATAATAGATAATGTGAAATAGGAAAAAAGGGGCAAAGGGGAAGGGGAAATGGAAGGGGTAGAGGAAAGGAAAGGAGGGAATGGAATTAATATGAAAAAATGGAAACAAAGTCTTTGTAAATAGGGAGGGATGGAGGGGTTGAAGGGAGGGTAGGGGAAGGGGGAAAAATAAGAACCAAGAGAGATTATGTAAAGGTGCAAATTTCCAATGATGAATGTAATTATATTGTATACCTACAATGTGCCAATAAAATAAAAATTTTTAAAAAAAGAAAAAAAAAGAATGTGGCATTTATACACAATGGAGTACTATTCTGCCACAAAGAAGGATAAAGTTGAGTCATCTGTAGGAAATTAGATGTACCTGGAAATCATGTTAAGTAAAGAAATCAGACACAAAAGCTCAAATATCACATGGTTTCTCTTATATGAGAAACTCAAAGCATAAATAATTGAAGAGTAAAATAAAAGATAGATAATAGGAAATAGGAAGATAGATCTTTTGCAAAAGAGAAAGGGACCAGGAGATGGATAAAGGTGATGAAGAAAAAGAATGAAGGTGTGTTATCCCCATGTACCAACTCCCCGTAATGAATGTAATCATTATGTGCTGCAAACATATACCAATAAAAGTAAAATATTTATACAAAAATAGAATGGAGGGGTTCAGAGGTCAAGCTTTGAAAAGCAAGGATCTTCAGCGAGAAGCAGAGGGGCGAACCTTAGTAATAGTGTGACTAGTTTCATCTTGTTCAGTGGGCCAATCAGTTGTGAGGTACACTTGAGAGGTCCCCTAAGTCAGGGACAACAAATGATGGATTTCACTGCAGTCACACAATTGTGCTGCTTCACATTCTGTCAAATAAAAACATAATTCAGCGGATGTGGCGCCACGTGACTTCTGGCTTTTTCCCAAAGTCAAAACGACAATGCAAGGTCACTGTTTTGAATCAATTTAGGACTCTGAGACAGCCACCATGACAGTACCCCCAAAAAGACTTCCAGAGCAGCTTTAGAAAGTGAGAAAAATGGTGGGAGAAGTGCATTTGAAGCAAAGGGTAGTATTTTGAGGGGGATTAATGGCAACGTGTCTTTTACTGTGATAATTTTTTTTAATTGAAGCATTCACTGTATTTTATGATCACACCTCCTAAGTCATCATCATAGCTACTGGCACATAAAAGGTATCATTTAAGCTCTGTTATTGTTATTATAGATTGGGTTCATGAAATGCTCCAATAATGAAATCTTTGAAAATTCTGCTCTGCCACTGACTGCCGGAATCTGGAATGTGCCCCTTGGATCACCGCTGTCACTGGCTGCCCACCAGTTCCCATGACTTCATGGAACACATGACTGGACCAATTCTCAGAAGGGAGACAGCTGCAGAAAATCAACGGTGGTATTACAGACGGCAACTCACTGTGAAACACGAAGGGACATTAGCTGTCCAATCATTTGTGCGTCCAAAACCCAGCCAAGGCATCACGCCTTCCAGATGAAGGGATCGTCGGCATCCAGGAGGCTGCTGACGGCAAATTACCTTGGGTCTGGGAGCATCAAGCCCATCATGCGCTGTTCCCTGGGGCTGTCATACCATTTGGAATCTAAAACACAGAGCCAAGAGACTCATGTGACCTGACACGGAAAGAGTCATGTTCTTCTCCCTCTCTTCAACACCTGGCTTCCTCCAGCCCTGACTTTCTGCAGCATCAACACCCACCACTTTGGATACTTACCAAGTAGCCAGTCGTGTCTGCCCCGTATATTCAGAAGAGGGTGATTATTTTCTCCCGGACATAGCCAAATATCCCGTGTTCTTAGAATTATCCTCCATTACAGTACTTACACAAAAGCAGGTGAGAGAGTGTGTTCTTTCCACCTCCCCAAAGGCCCAGCACTTAGGGTGGACAGAGAGAAGCACAATTTCTTTATTGTGATCTCCATATCTAAATCCTTACAGGTTAACACCTTCTTTCATTCTTCAGGTGTCTACAATCAATTTTCCCATAAATTAGCAAGAATTGGTTTCAAGTGATGAAATATAATAAGATAAATAGAAATTCAATGTTGGTGTTTTAAATGACAAAAGCTGAACTAAACCTAGTTGTGTGAGTTTGGAAGGGTGAGAGCAAAACTCTTACCTCAACAGGAAATCATGTGTAAAGAATAAAATTGACAAACTGTGAAAAGTCAGCACAGCAAATTATTTATCACTATGGAGAAAACCACCGGGAAAATTCAAAATTTAAAATTTAAAAAGAGAACCAGTTTCTGGGGGGGGAAGAGAGGGACCAGTTTAGGGAGAAGCAAAGCAGAAGACGGTTTCTTTTTATTATAATCTCATATTCTCTTAATTTTTTCCCATTTGTACGTATTAACTGACAATTTTTTAATGTTTGGGAAAACATTTTACTGTTTGATTTTTAACTGTGGGAGGAAAATGATGGTCGGTCTGTCTATATTGGAGATGGTTCAGGATTTCAAAGCCTAGTCCGTTAGGAATCTCTGCCTGATTGTTCTGGAAACTGGAGTACTACCTGACATCTATTCTCAGGCTCCAAAGCAGGGAGTTCACATGGAGGCCATTGCCTCCTCAGAGCGCACCCTGGGGACCCCACTTGTGGGCCACCTCCAGTTTGTCCCCATGTTTTCTTGACATATCTGGCCACATGTAGAGCTGTGGGCACAGGACTCAGAAGCTTTGGCTTGGTCTCTTCCTGCCCCCTCATCACGGGTTGAGGCTGCATGTGTTTCCCAAATTTAACCCACTGCAGGCACGCTGACTCCCACCACAGAAAAAGAATTTTTAGGGTCCCTCAGAAAGAGGCTGGAGTAGGGTTCATTAGGCAGACAGAAAGTGTCCTACGCAGTCAGGAGGGAAGTGGGGGTGCTCCAAGAAGTGAGATGCGTTATAGTTTGAAACTGAATGCTACAGTCATACTTCTCTGGAGGGGGTGAAAATCTAGGGGGCAAAGTGCCAACCCACTCCTATCCCCCTCCAAAGGGTACCAGCCCATTAGCATACGTGTCTGTCTATCTGTCTTTTTTGTCTTTTGAAGAGGTGATCTAAACAGTCTCTAGAGTTGCTCAATTTTTGTTTACTTTCTTAATTAGGCCAATTTATGGGCTGCCAAGAACCATTGACACTGGGACTGTCCTTATCTGGGGACCAGGCTCCTATAACTTAACTTTCTCTTTTTTTTTTTCCGGTACTGGGGATCAAACTCAGGACCTTGTGCTTGCAAGGCAGGCGCAGTGTCACTGAGCTAAATCCCTGGCCCTATAACTCACTTTCTTAATTGAGCCAATTTATGGCCTTTTCGTAATGGATCTGGTAGGGAAAGAGGTGTAAATCTAGCCAAGGAATGTTGGCCTGGGCCTGTCTTGGGTAACTTTGGCTAAGTCTGGGAAGTTGCAGTCTTATGAAGTACAATTTTTTGTTATGATTTCCTTGTCTCCTTTTTATCCATCTTTTATTTCTTCTCTCCTATCTCATCCTTACTCAACCCTTTCTTCACTTTCGTGGAAAATATGAATTAGTCTTATCTCTACTCATAAGGGATGAAGAAAACCACATACACCTCTGTTCCTTTACAGCATGAGATTTATTTTGAATGTGAGTCATAGATGTTGTCTTGTGGCATTTCACTGATAAGGCTAGGGGAGACCTGGATACTGAGGGTGTGGAGATGACACCTGTTCTGGGATTGAATTACAGGAAATCAGAAACTGTAATAAGGTGTGTTTCTCTGCAGGGTGACCCTGGAGGTGATTGAAGACAGGCGTGGAGACTGTTAGTTGGGCCCTAGGAAGTAAATGAGAGAAAACGAGAATCCCACGGTTCTCTGGCTAAGCATCCGGGGAGTTGGACTGGTGACACAATATCAACATTGAGCTCAACCATCCACAGAATCTCTCTTCATAATGGGAGGCCAGAGGTGGCCATGGGCATGCTTTTCCCACCTTCACTTTGTTGTACCTTTGGATGAGAGTAACATGTCATTTTCTATGTGCCTTATTGTGCCTAAGCCTAGGTCTGAAAGACTTAGGGTGTTCAGAGATGAATGAAGGAATCCAGTAAGATCAGTTAGCGCTCCTCAGGCTGGGGACAGGCAAGGGTCAGGTGAAGAAGGCAAGCTGCCCACCTCACTCACTGTGTCCCTGGGTCATATCCTGGGATTCCCAGACAGTGTCTCACGGGTGCTCATGACTGGTCCCCTGGTCTTTTATTCTGTTTCTCCCACCAAAATGTTTGTTTCCTCAGCTCAACTAATAAAGTAAAGCCACTAATTCTGCCTCATATAAAAGAGATTTTAATCTCTAACCATGTAAGGGGCACATGCTCTATAAAAGCAGGTATTACAGTCAGGATCACAATCCAGTACCTTGGATAGTATGAGGAAGTACTGATATCAACATATTGGCCTTATAAAATATATACAGCATACAATTTGGACAGATCATGAGGAGATTCCAATCCCAAACTTACGGACCAAAATCAGTCCACTGGCAAAACTTCATGTGCCATTTAGCACCATTTTAATAAGTTGCAATGACTTGAAACTCAAAATTTAAATTTACATCTGAAATGATTTCTGTTCAAACTCTGGCTCCAGTAGTTAGCATTTGTGTGAGCTACAGGACAGATCCTGATTTCATATGGCCTGCAGCTGATACTGGGGCATCCTGTAAGATAAGATCTTGAAAGAGGTTCATGTAAATGAGGGTCCTGAGCTTAAACTGTACTAACTTCATGATAGATCTGTCTCCAGGTACCTAAGAAGTTATATGACAATTTTGAGCTTCCTTACCTATAATAAACATCATTGTGCAGAATTAAGGAATAAATATAGGACCTCATATTAAATGCCAGCCAGTATGCTAGAACTCAAAAATAAAATGGAAATTTGCTATAAATGATAAAATGTAAAGATGCCATATAATATGCTGATTAGATTGGGGTTTTTTCCTGAATTCTACCTTTTTAATTATGTATGTGTGTGGACATATCCCAGTGGACACTAAGACCAGATAGTGACCAGCCAATAACGTAAGTTCTCAAAATTAGCAAAAAAGTACTGCAATGCAGCAGTCATTAGATGGGAACTTGGCAAAGACCAGGGAAGTAGTTTGAAGAACCAAACCATATACGGGGGATGTTACAGGTTTGAATATTGACAATGACTTCACCCCACTGCCAAGTCACCATTGTTAAAAAGTGTTTTAACCAACACACCCTCATTTGACCTTCACAGCAAATATGAGAGGCAGGGTATTACTGGTGATTACAACCTTCTGAGGGACTTGTTTGGCCAATTCGTACCACAGCCACTTCCCAGAGCAGCAAGGAATCAAGCCTAGGCCTTCTTCATTGTCATCCTCATCATTGTCATTGCCGATGTCATTGACATCAAAAGCATTTATTGTCTCCTAAATGTCTGTACGGTGCTAAGCACTTTACATGTATTTTCTAGTTTAGTCCTTTAGGCACCATTATTTCCATTTGAAACAACTGGAAATATTTTGCTAAGAACTTGCAATTAGTGAGTACCTCAGCACCTATGACACTTTTGAGCACTTCACTCACTATGTTAACAGATTGGAATCCGTAGAAGTTTTGGTCCCTGCAGAGCAGTCATTGAAGAGCCCTGGTGTACTTCTGGACTGCATCCATATTCTCTATTAGCGAGTAGATCCTCCCCAAGGATTAACATGGATAACGTCATCAAGGATTAGGTCATCTCTGGGGCTGTATTTTATTTATTTCCAGATTGCTAATGTCTAGTACTGTTGCTCACAAAGTGCAGTGAGATAAGAGAACAAATAAATGCTTTGGCCATGAAGCAAATGAGGGATGGAGCTAGTTAGGAAACATAGCTCTCCTGACTCCTAGCCTTAGTCATTTCTACCAACACTGCCTCTCTCTCTCTCTCTGTGTGAGTTTGGCTGTTATAACAAAGAAACCCAAAAGACAATGGTTTACACAAGACAGAAATTGATATCCTTCTTACATTAAAGTTCATGTAGTCATTCTAAGAGATAAGGAGCAACAGAAAGCAGGAAGCTTATTTCGTATTTCTTATTTCTCTTGCATATTTCTCCTTGTAAATATGCAAGCAGGAAGCTTCAAATATCACTTCCACGTACATGCTACTAGCCACGCTAGTTATGTGACCATAATTAGCCACGAAGAAGGCTGGGAAAAATAGTCTTAGTTGGGTGACCCATATAGCCATGTAAAATTCCTGTTACTATAGAGGACAAGGAAATGGTAGTACTGGCTGCTGATGGCAAGCCACTGTATACAGTAGGAAAAGTACTAAACTTGGAGACAGCTATCTCAGCATTTCCTCACCTGCAAAATATAATAATTATTATAATTACACCGAGGCTTAGTTTGTTTCAAGCCCAAATAATGACAGTAATGGTAATTAGCATTTGTTGAACACATACTATACTCTAGGGGCCTTCCGTACAGGGTACTTTACCTCAATCTTCCCAACACCCTCCATGTGTCATCATTATCCTTTTTGTTTCCAAGGTGAGGAAAGTGATCCTCAGGGAAGCTAAGCTTCAGAGTGAGTCTGGGAGTGACACAGCCAGATCTGGGCTCTTTGACTCCTGGCGGTTGCTGCAGTATCTGCATTGCAAGGCAGTACAAGCGTGAAATGTAACCTGGCTGATGGGGAACATAGTAGGTCAACTCTCCCCAAGGAGTGTCCAGTGTCTGTGTTGAATAAAGAATCTGGCTTGGGAGTGAAGACTGGCCAGAAATAGTTCCTGGCTGCTGGAAGGAAGCTGGAATAAAGAGGAGGCAGAATCCAGGTTTGAGAGAGAAGAGGAAAAAGCAACAAATGGAAAAATCAGAGCTCTGCAGGCAACAGAATCTATTACTCAGAGATTATAATGTCAAAAGGAGTATATGTCAGCTCCAGACCTTGCAAAATGTTTTTTCCATCATAATTACTCGTCACCAACACAGAGGACTATTTCCTCTCCAAGGGAGGAGGTTGTCCCACTTGGTATCTTTCTAAATTTCAACAGATCTCAAAAGTTAGCTCTTATTTACATGTATTCATAATATTAACAATGGGCCACACCAGTGAGCATTGCCCATTGCTAGTCCTTCAATGACCTTGTGAATGGGCACACTGTTTCACCCCTGTGTTATTGATAAGGAAACTGAGGCACAGAGATATTAGGTAACATGCCCAACCGCATTTGGCTGGTAAGAGGAGAACTGGGATTTGAACTCCACTGATCTTTTAGGAAGGTGAACTCAGTCACTCCTTAAAACTTCCTCCACATAGCCCGATTCTGTTCATGAAAAACAGGAAACAGTTGAAGATCTCCCAGAAGGAATAGAGTGGTCTTCCCTTTTTTCTTTTAGATTGAGGCACAATATAATGAAAAATTTGAAGTATTGGACCAAGGAATGTTCAAATCAAACCTCAGCTGGGGTTCATTAAATTATGGTGATCCACATCCACTGGGATATTTGTTCATTAACCTTTAAAATGATGTTGTAGATTATTAAATAGATAAGTTCATACATAGTATGTATATTATGATCTCCATCAAGAAAATAAGTTTATACCCATAAACACCTACAAGATCACACATCAAATCATGATGAGTCCTTCTACCTGAGTAGCAAGATGAAGTACAGAAAGTATTCATCTGTTATCCATAACTACCACTCTCATTTCCAGATCCCTATAGGAGTTTTCAAGTTCTTCTCTTTTTCTTAAATTAAAAAAAAAACTTTGAGATAAAACTATACTTAAAGAAAAGTGGGGTAGGAAGTTGCTGATATCATGCTTCATCACCTTGAATACTTCGGAATGTCATTCTTACCAACAAGGACCTTGTCTCACATAACCACAGATCAACCATCAAAATCAGGAAGTCAGTATTACTGTACTACCACTGCTGACTCCTCAGAGCTCCTTTGAGTTATGCCAGTTGTTCCCAAGATGCCTTTTCCAGAAGAAAAGACGCTAGTCCGGAACCAAGCTACAGTTGGTTGGTTATGTGTCTTATGTCCTTCAGTCTGGAACAATTTCTGGATCTTTGTCTTTCATTAGTCTGACACTTTTGAAGATTGCACAGCCAGTTATGAGGCAGAATGTCCCTCAGTTTGGATTTGTCTCTGTCTCCCACGACTAAAGTGAGGCTATCTATCTGTGGCCTGAGGGGAACCGATGTCAGGTGACACAGGGCCTCAGTGCATCCCTTTACTGACAATGTTCACTTTAATCTCTTGCATAAGGAAGAATCTTCCAAGGCTTTCCACTGTAAACTTACTCTAGAATTCATCAGTATTTTGAGGAAGGCAGTTTAAAATATATGTAAATACTCTATTCTTCATTAAATTTTTAGTTCACTCATTTAGTTTTGTGGACAATTATATTTAATGGATTACAGTGGGCTTCTATTGTTTTTTTTTTTTTCCCCTTTGGTACCAAGGATCGAACTCGGGTCCTTGCACTTGTACAACTTCTATTATTATTAATACCCACACTTTCCCCAGTTCACCAATGGGAGATCCTTTAGCGGCTTTCTGCAAAGTCTCTGTTTCTTCTTAGCAATCTGGTTTTTTGGTGGGATCCTGTCCTGCCAAATAGAAATGTTCCTCTCTCTGAGGACACACCAGACAAGTGGGACTGGACTCTGTCACAACCAGGTCTGTGGTATAGCCCTTGGCAATTATACAGCAGGGTGAAGGGGGCACGACATGGCTGTCTTCAAAAACCCTTCCCATGAAAGGGCAGATTGCAAGGGCCAAACCTCAGGTCTTGGGTTTCTCAGGAACAGAGGCAAGAGGCCAGCAAATCCAAGGTGGTCATGAGAAATGCTGCTCTGATTTTTTGTTGCTGTAGAAAGAATCTGAAAACTACTTTGGCCACCACTGAGGAAATGTTTTCTTTTTGTATGTGATAAAGGAGCAGACTCAGGAGAAGTTGGGAAACAAGATTAGAAAAAGTCATTAAAAGAAACAATTTCCCAGGGAATTCAGTCTCATACTTGGAAATCATGTGCTACTCAACCCCATTATTGATAGAGGCAGTAGTCCCTGTGTCTGTGGGAGTCAAGCATTCAGAAGTAGGAGGGGCTGGGACAGCTTTCATCTGGCAATGTGGACAAATGTTCAGACAGAAAGGAAAGGTAAAGTGGCCCTCATCCCTGGGTTCTGCCTCTCTCTTCCCCATTCCCTCCTTTTCCTCCAACTCTTTTCCTTCATGCCTGTGGTAGTCAGGTTTCTGTGGCTGTGACAAAATACCTGAGAAGAACAATTTAAAAGGAAGAAAGGTTTATTTTGGCACATCATTTTAGGGTTACAGTCCATAGTCACTTGGTCCTGTTGCTTTGAGCCTGTGGCAGCACAGAACATCATGGTAGGAGTGCTTGTTGGTGGAAGTTACTCAACTCATGGTGGCCAGGAAGTGAAAGACAGAGAGGAACAGGCTGCGGTCCCAATACCAAGGGTACATTCCCCAGTGAGCCAACCCCCTTCTACAGGCCCCTCCTGTCTCCTAAAGGTTTCTCTAACTCTCTATGGCACCACAGGCTGTGACTGAGCCTTTAGCATCTGGGCTTTTGGGGAACACCTAAGATCTAAACTATAATACCCCCAAAACAACTAGCCAATATTTCAATGGAGCTGAAATTTTGGAAAGTCAGAGCCTCATTGGGCTTTTTTAAAAAATATATATATATATAACTTTTTTTGTTTTTTTAAATATACCAAACAGCAATTCGCCATTTTAACCACTATTAAAGTGTCATTAAAAATATTCTGTGGCACTAAGTCTACTCACTATTATGCAAGTGAGTTAGTCAGCTTTTCTTCCCAGCGATCAAATACATGAGAAAATCAAATTCAGAAGAGGAAAAGTTTATTTTGGCCCATGGTTGTAGAGGGTTCAGTCTGTGGCAGGCCAGCTCTGTTGCTTTTAGGCCTGTAGCAAGGCAGAAGCATCATGGCAGAAAAATATGGCTGGGAAAAGCTGCTCACTTCATGGCAAGTGAGAAGTGGAGAGAAAGGGGAAAGGCCAGAGAAGAAAGAGCTAGAGAGCAAATATAGTCCTCAAGGCCACACCTCGTATCCATTCCCTTCAACTAGTCCCTACCTCGAGTTTCCATTATCTTCCAATGATGTCATCACATTATGATCTCATCAATGGATTAATCCACTGATGGACTTAGAGGCTTCATGGTCCAATCACCTTCAAATGCCCCACCTCTGAACACATGAGACATTTGGACGACATCTCAAATCTAAATCATAACAAAAAGTATTCCATCATCTCCACAGCCTTTTATGTAGTGCCAAACTGAAACTCTGTACCCACCAACCAATAACTCCTTTCTTCCCGCAGCCCCTGGCAACCATGCTATTTTGTATTGATATGAATTTGAAACTTCAGGTATTTTATGTCAGTAGAATCAGAGTATTTGGGTTGAGCTTGCTTCTCTTGGTATAATGTCTTCATAGTTCATCCTTGTTTTAGCACGTGTCAGAATTTTCTTCCTTTTTCTGTCCCCAAGCTTTTAAAAGTTACACTCTTCTTGTTGGCTAGGGCTGCCTTAACCAATTCCATGGACTGGATACCTTAAAGAACAGAAATTCATCTCTTCTTTTTTTTTTTTTTTGGTACCGGGGATCGAACTCAGGTCCTTGCTCTTGCACAGCAGGCGGCAAAACTACTGAGCTAAATCCCCAGCCCAGAAATTCATTTCTTATCTCCCTGGCAATCAGAAGCCAAGGTGGAGGTGTCAGTAGATTTGTTGCCTTTTTCTGGCCTCCTTCCCTGGCTTGCAGGTGGCTGTTTTCTTGCTGTGTCCCCACGTGGTCTTTCCTCGCTGTGTGTCCACATGGCCTCTCCCTCTGAGAACATCAGTCAGATGGGATAAAGGCCTACCCTAATGTCTCATTTGAATTTAATCACATCTTTTAAAATCCTGTCTCCAAATCTAGTCCCATTCTGAGGTCCTGGGACCTCAACATATGAATGGGGGGGGTCATAATTCAGCCCATGCCAGTCGCCTTCCTGAAAAACAGATCCCTCAGCTATTTGGTAAGCATTCTGGCCATCTTGTAGGTGCTGGTCAGATTACATCCATGGAGGACTCAGCACAGCACTGCAAGATGGTGAACTTTCCACAGGGTTGCTTTGTCTTCCAGGTCCTGGATGAGTCCTTCTAGCAGGTACGAGGCACCCACTTCCAGTTTGTTATGCATCTTCCTTCATTCACCTTAGACAGGCTGGGGGTGAGCAGCTAGAGGAAGGCGAGTCAGGACCCCATTATTGTGAGAAAGAGAAAAATGGGGACTTAACTTCTAACTTCTCCTCTCCAGTCAACCTGGGATCACAAAGCCCCTGACTGTCATGATGAATAATTGTAACAACTTCTACTGACTGGCCAGCATTGAACTAGCCACTGTATAGATGTTGTCTCATTGAACCCTCAGGGAGGTACTGTTATTACTCCCATTTCTCAGATGATAAAACTGAGGCCCAGTGAGTTTAAGTAACTTGGCAGATCACATAGATGCCAGGATCGCCGAGTCAGCATTCAGCCCCAGAAGGTCTACGTGGTGAGGCTGAGGGCTTCACATGACAGTTGCATAAAATTTGCATATGTAAGCCTGTAAGAGTTATAAAAGTATTTATATAGTAAGGGCACAAGATCAGAGGACAGGATACTATTTCTCTTTCATCTAAAACGTTCACTTCTTTGATAAAATGCCTTACATACATTAAACTTTAAATCAAAATTGACATTAGTCTAAGAAAAGACTTTCAATGCTTGGGTCATCTTTCCCTTAAGGATTGAAAGAAAAATGCGCACACTACCTCTTGGGTAGAGCTGCATAAAGGGTTATCCTGTTTGTACTTGCCAGGGATTTTAAGACCAAGCATTACTGAAGCCTTAGAGTTCCATCTGTCTCCAACAAGTTCGCTATTTTCTAAATATTAGCTTAAATATTTTTTTGTCTTCTCTCTTCTTTTTTCCTTTCTCTTTTTGTTTTGAAAGTGAGCTTGCATCACCCGGTCTTCAGAATGTGTGTGTTGCCACCTCTGCGTCCCTCCAGTGCCCAGGGGTGTGAGGAGTTCTGGGAAGAACCACAGAGGGATGGGCTCTTTTGTTTTCCTAAACTGTAGAATATTTTACTCTCAAAGTAGTAAGAAAATCTAACCTCACCACACCCATCTTTCCGAGCCAATTTCAAAGTTTCTCCTCTAAGAAATCATCTAACTTTCTAGGCCCTGTTGAAAAACTGCCTTTCTCATAAATAATCTCTGGCTTCTTTGCCTTGGACAGATTTTGATCTTGGATAATAAACAAATTCCTAGGAAATGCACAATATTGGAAGTAATTAGGGATTCCCAATGCTTTCTCAACCACTTTCCAATCTTACTGCTTTGGCTTCATGGAGATCCCCCTAACATCTCTAACTTGCCTTGTCTACACCAGACTGGCCATGAAATTGGCTGGCTTGAAGGCTCCTTCTGAGAAAGGTGGCCTTGCCACTTTGTATCAGCTGACTCTGCTTTGTCAAGCTAGAGGCATCAAAGACAGGCTAGAACGAAGTAAAGTGTGGTGGCCCATTGGGGAGCCTTCCATTGGGTGGTCAATACCCAGTTTGATCATCATGCAAGACACAGTGAATAATAATAAAAAAAGACAGTGAATATAACCACAGAAACAAAGGCAGGAAAGGGAAAACCAGGAAGCAGGAGATGCAGAAACAGAAGGAGCTTTGAGTAGGGGAGAACTACTGAGAAAGAACAACGATCTCTCCTCTTCAGAAGAGACTAGATATTGGATACAAGCTCTGCGGTTTCCTGGATAATTTTCCAGTTCTCCAAGAGCCCTGATGTGCAGCTGTTGATATTATTTTTGGTTTTTTCCCCCAAGTACCGGCAATCAAACTCAGGACCTTGCACTTGCTAGGCAGGCCCAGCACCACTGAGCTAAATCCTCAGTCCTTATTGAGATGATTTTCTCGGCTAACTCACTGCATATATGTATATCTCTGAAAAAAACCTGCACCTGTTGAAGTGTCCTAAGGATATTATTGTTTTATGTTTTTGCAATTGGAAAGGCCCATTGTCTAAAAATGAATTCATAATCTCCTCTCCCAAATCTACCCTTTTTCATATGTTTTGAGCTTATCATCTCAATTTCTATATTTCTTCCAATCCCTTGCTAGAGTCTGTCAATTGACTTATTAGGTCTTATCATCCTCTCTCCTATCCTCCTCTCTCCATAATACAGCTTCAGTACATCAGGGTTGGTACTGTTCCTCTCACATAGCATCCTTCCCATCCTTCACCTTAGCAGACATCATTAATTGATCACTGCACTCTTTCTCACTTAACCCCAGCAAGGCTATGGGCAACAGTAGCTCTATTCTTAAGACTGCTTATCATATATCAGGTACTATGTTAAGCATTTTGCATGCCTTATCTTATATAATTCTCATTAAAAAATGCTGCGAAGAATATTCTGTTGCCTTTTCCACTGTACAGGTGACAAAACTGAGGTTTGGACAGAGGGGACATAGGCCCTGCATCCTCCTTTCCTACCTCCCTTGCATCTCTGTCCCTGGCCTCCCACTGACAGAACCTGCACAGAGCCAGTTGGCGGAACAAGGGTTGGGTTTGAGACCAAACAGAGAGACTGGCAAGAATCTGCTCCTGATTCTTTAGCCCCAGTGAACCTGTCCTAGCTCACAGGCCTTTATCCAGAAATTTTCCTTAGCACTTGACACTACCTCATATACCTACATACATATATCTGTATATATTATATATTTGTGCATCTTTTTTCCCTTGGTTTCTGGGCTTTATAGATCTACTGGGTCAGACGCAGTGAAATCCCTGTCATTTCTGGCATCATATCTAGCCCCATGCTTTGCTCAATAAATATTTGAGTGGTGAATGACAAGTATTCTGTGCCTGTGCCCCCTGGACTGAAGTGTGTGGAGATATTTCAAAGGGCATGCTAAGCCACGAGACAAACACCTTCCATGTCCATGGAGACACAATTTCACGCTTGGGTAAGTCACTTGAACCATCTATTTTCTATGAAAACAAAAATATTGGAGTCAAATATTAAAACTTACATGATTTTACTTTTGATAAAATAAGTTGCTTTCAAGAAATGGTAGGTTCTTCCGTATTCATTTTTTAAGTCTTTTTTCAACAAGGGTTGATTGAGCATATTATTAAATGTGATTGAAAAATACACGGAATGTTTAAATTTAAAGCCTTGTTACAATAAAAGACAGTGTCATCAATCCCCTCAAAATACTCCTCCATTTTGAACACACATACCCATCATTCTTGCGACCTTCTGAACCAGACGAAGAAGTCCTCCTCGAGAGCAGTTTGAGTTGCATTGTTGTGGTAGCCTTGATGTCCTGAATCAATTCAAACCACCTTTCACGCTCATTTTGACTTTGAGGAAGAGGTAGAAGTTGCCTGGTGCCAGATTCAGTCGATAAGGTGGATGAGGACACAGCATGATGTGCTTAGGGGGCTGTGCTTTCCCCTGGATGGTACTCAGCAGCAGCATTCACTGCATTTTTTATCACACCCCGGGAAAGAGCACTTCCAGAACTGCTTCAGAAAGTGGCAAGAACAATGGGATAAGTGTGTTTGAAACAAAAGGGAGTACTTTGAGGGGGGCTGATGGCAATGTGTCTTTTATTGTAATATTTGTTTTTAATTTAAACATTCACCACCGTATATTCTGATCACCCCTTGGATGTAGGCCAGGCATTGCTCCAGGCACTGGGAACACAGAAATGAACTAGACAGACATGATCCCTGCCTTCTGGGACCTTACAGTCTACTGCAGATGTCAATAAACTTGTTCTCTAAAAGGTCAGATAGCAAATGTTTTTGTTTTTGTGAGCCAAACACTCCTTGTCACGCTACTCGACCCTGCCATCGTAATGTGAACAGAGTCATGGACATTATGTAAACAAAAGAGTGGTGATGTGTTCCAATGAACTATTACAAGACAAGTGGAAAAAAAAAGTCCAAAACATAGAAAACAGTAAACAGTGGTTGCCAGGAGAAAGAGGGACAGGGAAATGGGAAGATGTAGTTCCAAGGGTACAAAGTTACAGTTGTGTAGGACAAATAAATCTAGAGATCTAACGTAGAGCATAAGTAATATTGTATTGCAGAGTAGAAATCTGCCAATAGTAAAAATTAGGGCTCTTGTCACACACACACGTGCGCGCGCACAATGAAAGATAACTATATGAAAAGGTGGATGTTAATTTTCTCAACTATAGTAATCATTATATATATATATATATACACACACACACACACATATATATTTTGTTGTAGTTCCTAAATAAAGACAATTAAAAAACAAAATGAACAGGCAGCAGGCTGGATGTGATCAGTAGGCCATAGTTTTCTGACTCCTGGTCTAGTGGAGAAAACTGAGTAATTTAGTATGATATATTGTTAGCCAGTGCTTCACGGGCAAAATTGAGCTAAATCATTGCAGGTCAAGAACAAGACCTACTTCATGATGTGTAACCTGCAGCCAGGCAGGGCTCAAGCCCAGAAGGGACACCAAACCTGGTTTCGCGACCTGCTGTCAACGCCTGGAAATTTCAAACTACTTTATCTTTGAAGTAGTGTTATGACGTCAGACGGGACTATGGTGCATGGTGTACACATACTGCGATAGTGTGGATCTTAAGTGTCACCCACAGGCCTGTGTGTTAAAGGCTTGGTCCCCAGGGTGGCATTACAGAGAGGCAGAGGAAGAGGGGCCTTGTAGGAAGCCCTTGCTCACTGGGGCCTGTCTTCAAAGGGGATTGCGGGATGCCATTCCCTTCCTATTCCTCTCTTTTGCTCCCTAGCCATGCATGAGTGGTTTTACACCACCGTGTGCTGCTGTCACGATGGACCAAAGTAACAGGGCCATCGTACCGTGGACCGGAAGTTCCCAAACTGTGAGCCATAAATGAATTGTCTCAGATATTTTGTTACAGCAACAGAGAGCCGACTAACACTCACGTGCAGGCTCAAGCCTACAAGTGTGGTGGCAAGCAGCCGACAGTTGGCCAGGCAGTCTGAGACGCACACTTGGAGCCGTCCTAGGCACGCTGAGGATTGGAGGGGTCATCAGGCTGGGTTTGGGGGCAGAGCAGCCGTGGTGGCCTGGGGAGACAGAAAGGCTTCTGCTGAGAGCATCACTGGCCTTGGGTAGTCTGTGCCCAGAGCCTGTCCCACGGGCACCTTCACAAACATGAACTCTCTAGTGTGGGCACTGGGACAGGGAGTGCTGGCACTCAGGTAGCAAATTTCTCCATAAATTATTACAAAATAAGGGTGTGTGTATGGATATCACAATAAAGTGTATCAGGGAGTCAACACAGTTCTTTGAGCATAAAATTTCCCGTTTTGAATATCTGAGAAATCACAGATGAAATATCCACAGGGTTGGAAGTTAAAGACTGTCATATTTGACAGTATAAAAAACACTATCTTCAATACACCTTAATTCTTTTTACTTCTCCTTCTCCTTCCCTCCCTCCAACTCTTGGTCTCCTTCCCATTTGCAAAGGATTTTTCTTTCTGTTTCCTATTATCTATCTTCCATTTGCTCTTTATACATTTTCATTTTCCCCTAGGCCTTGCAAATGATGTAGCTGTCCCTATCCAGGAGCCAGGGTGGTCTTCCTGGTGCAGGAAATAGTACCCACCACAACAGCAGCCCCTGATGTCTCAGTTAGCTCAGGCTGCTGTAACAAAAATCACAAAAATGGCGTGGTTTAAGTGAACTCATTTCTCTGAGTTCAGAAGGCTGGGGAGTCTGAGATCAGGGAATCAGCAGATTGGGTGTGAGTGAGGGCCTCTTCCTGGCTCATAAATGGCATTTTCTCCCTGTGTCCTCCTGCAATGGAAGGGGCAAGGCCACTGTCTGGGCCTCTTTTGTAGGGGCACAAATTCCACTCATTAGGGTTCCGCCCTGATGACCTAATCTTCTGCCAGAGATCCTACCTCTTAATACCATCAGATTGGGACTGGTGTCAGCATGTGAATTTGGGAGGGGACGGACACAAACCTCCCACAGCCCCTGCAGTCTTGTTAGAAGTTCAAGTTCTCAGGTCCTGCCACAGACATTCTTGAGGGGCGGTGAGCAGTGTTAATCACCACCCTGCAGGAGATGCTGAGGCCCGCTCAAGAATTAGGACCGCTGCTCTAGGGGAACAGAAGTGCAGTGCATCTGTTAGAAGGTGGGGAGAAATCTAGAGTTTTTACAGCAGGAGTAAAAGCAAAATCCTTACACAGGTACAAGACTCTGAGGGTCAGTATATCACACCCTCGTCACTTTTCTGACCTCGCCTCCTCCTCCTCTGCTCTGCAGCCACACTGATGTCCTCACTGCCCATTAATATGCTTTGCACATTGAAGGGATCCTTGCACATGAAGATTCTCGGCCCAGAGCTCTCCTCCATTCTTTGGATATCTGCTCAACATTCCTCTCTCAGGAAGGTCTTCCTTAGCTTACCTACTTAAAATTCCTCCCTCAACCCATACTAACCTATTGATTCTCTTCCCCTATTTGATTTTTCTCCATTGCATACATTAACATCTAATATATTATATTGCTTTCTTAATTTTTAGATTAGTTATCTATCTTCCCTTATTTCTTTTTTTTCAGGCTTTCAAAAAATCTTTAATGAATATCATCATTTAGATATCCAGAAACAGAATTGTGTGGCTTGTTCTCTTCATGATATCCACAGTTTTGCTTTAAATCTTAAGGATTTCTCAATAAAAGTTAGACTGATGGCACCTCATTTTATTTTGCTAAGAGGACCAGATTGTCAGCCATGTTTTGAATAAGAATCTTACTCTTAAAGAGTTGATGTGCATGTCTTGAGGGTGTAAATAATACCTTTTATTTCCAGAGCACGGCTATGCACATCTTTATTATATTTAGAGTACTTTATTAAGCTCAAATGAATTACCTGCTGAGAAGATAGGTTTATGAAGGCCATCTTGGCGAAAGGCCCAGATGGTAGTGAGACCTCTGTGACAGAGTCTCTCCACTTGTTGATGTGGGAGCTTGATAGGTCAAAGACCACTAGGACCAATGACAACAAAGAATTGTCGCACATGTAGTTTTATGAGAGGTGATGGTATGGTGGCCATCAGTCTTGATGAAGACAGTTACTACAAAAATTTCTGCAACATTGTTACAGGTAGAAAAGTCCAGCTGGTATCCATTCCAGCTCATCTTCCCTTATTTCTAAGTGGAATGCTAGGTCTATGAAACAGTGGTTTTGTTCTATTCCATTTACTGTATCCCCAGGGCATAAAAGTGCTGAGGGGAAGGAGCACTCAATAAACATTTGTTGAATGGTCATAACAACTTAAGGTGTCTTCAGTCAAATGAATATATGAGCATAATTAATTTAAAAATGTCCATGGGACTAAATTAATAAATCACTGGTAGTTGTTCTTGCTTGTTTGTTTTGTGTGATGTTGGGGTTGGAACCCAGGGCCTCCCACATGCTAGGCCATGTTCCACACCTGAGCGACACCCCAGCCCCACTAATGGATCTCCCTAACTTAGGGCTCTAAGCTGGGTAGAGCCCACTAGGTCTCTGGAAAGGGAAAACCTACACATGCCCCCCCCTTATTCGTTTGCTGTGGTTAGGGCCACGTGACTATTCTGGCCAATGGAAAGTGAATATGAGATGTGTGTAAATTCCAAACCAGGGCACTTTTCAGGACTGTTCTCCATGTTCCCCATCTTATTTGGCTGTGACCATGTGTTACAGTTAGATGTCCCCTAAGAGCTTCATGCGCTCATAGGTAGGGTTTTTGGAAGAAGATTAAATTATGGGGTGCTATAGCTGATTTACTGTTAGGGAATGTGTCCTGACCAGAAGAGGCAGTCACTGGGGCCATGGCCTAGAAGGGTGTGTTTACCCTTCCCAGCTCTTCCCTTTACTCTCTGCTTCCTGGCTGCCATGACATGAGCAGCTTTCTTCCCTGGCAGGCCCTTCCACTGTGCCATTTCTGTGTCTGAGCTTACCTACCATGAACTGACACTTCTAAAACTGTAAGCCAAAATAAAGCTTTCTTCCTTTAAATTGTGTGTCTCACGTAGTGTTTCCCAGCAATGGGAAAATGACCAAAATACCATGGAAGCCTTGTGATGAGCCATGAGGTGGAAACATCCTGGAACATCAAGTCAATGACGTAGAAAAGCTTCCCTTGGCTTTCTGTGAGGGAGAGGAGGGATTCACTGTGATAAATTATTGAGATTTTAGGATTTGTGTGTGCCTCACCTGCACAGCCTGATTAACAGAGTCATCACCAACAAGCAGAGAATAAATTCAGAAAAGCTGAGTCTTTTAAGCAGTTCTTTTATGAAGGACAAGTACTTGGTAGATTTAAGAAAGTACTGGTACCTTATTCACAAGCCTAATTGTTTAAAAATGCTGCCTGGACAATTTGTAGGAGACCACAAACTCTGTGAAATGAACATGGAAAGGTGTGCAAGCAGCAGGCAGAAGCTGGGGCATTTCAGCTTCCCCACTTACTGACCTTGGATGAGTGAATTAGCACTTCCGGGCCTCGTTTTCCTTAGGTGGAAATAAGGATAGTAATATTAGCTACCTTGCAGGACTGGTGGACAATTAGATCAAGTAAGATACGGAAGGTGCTAGGTCAGTGCTTGGTGCCTCATGATGGTTCAAGAAATGTTATCCATTGGTATTAGTATTGTTATTATTGAAAGATACACATCAATGAGCAAAGCCTGCAAGGATGTGAAAGAAAAGCATATTTCTTCATGCCCAGGGATCCATACACATGTATAGCCTTCCTGGCCCAAGTGCCCAGGTCCTGGGCTATGTCCTGCCCATGTCTACCTGAGGGCCAAATAAAGTAGGACCATCAACCTGTAAATTCAAGGCATGAACAGAGTAGAGCAGAACCACTTTCCTCCCACACACAATTTTGATGGCCTATGAGGCTCAAGTAGCTCCTTTGATGTAGCTGAAATAACAGTTTCAACAAGGACAACAACAGCCTGCACGGTTACTCTGTGTGCCAGGCACAGTCCTAATAGGATTACAGTCACCAACTCAATAATTCTTCACAGCACCTCCAAGCACTAGGCACTATCCTTTTTATCCCAGCCTTCTATGAGGTAGAACAGATACACAGAGAAATCAAGTAACTTACCTAAAGGTCACACAACAAGTGAGCAATGGGGCTGGGATTTGAACCTTGCAGTCCGATTAGAGGGGCAAGGATGAATCCCAAGCTGGGGGTTAGGAAGACCTGAGATGAATCTCAACCCCATCACACACTCATCCGTTGTCTTTGAAATAATAACTTCGTCATGATTTCTCTGTCACCAAAATGAGGATACTAGTAATACAAATAATCATAATGCCTACTACTCCATGAGGTAGCTGTTGAAGATCAGTTGGGATAAGGAACATGAAGTATTTTTGTGTGCATGGCCAGAGCAGATACTCAGTAAATGTGAGCAGCTGTCTTAGACAGTGTCCCAAGTAGACACAGTCCAAGGTCCCCCGGGTGTCTAGCACTGGGTCTCTTTTGCTCTGCACTGGAGTCCTTCTCCCCAGCCCAGTGTGTTAGTTGGCTTTCTGGCATACAACAAAATACCTGACATTATTAACTTATAAAGAAAAAGGGCATTTTGGCTCCTGGCTTTAGAGGTTCCAGTCCAGGAACGGGCAGATTCATTGCTTTTAGGTCTGAGGGGCGCTAAATGGCAATGGCAGGGAGCACAAGGCAGGGCTCAGCTAGTTGTCAGGAAGGAAGAGAAAGAAATGCAAAGAACAGGCTGAGGGCCACAAACTCCTCTGAGGGCAAACCCCAAGGACCTCCCCCAGCCCCGTAGCCTGAAGGTTCCACGGTTTGCCGGTGGCACCACCCACGGGCCTTTGGAGGACATTCAGCACCCAGACTATTGCACCAGCTCACCAAAGGCAGCCTCCTTTGGGTTTCTCAGGACACAGGGCCAGGAGGCTTCTTGTCAGGAGGCCTAGCCGAGGCCCTCCCACAAGCGGGAGCCTGCCAAGCCTCCTCTGGGTTAGGTCACCCTGACCTCCGTCTGTGAGTAAGAGAAAGGGCAGTTTTAATTCAGGAAACTGTTGTTGCCTGCACACAAGCCCTACTGTGACCCTTGTTCCTCCACACATTGACTCTGAGGCAGGAGAAGCTGCTGAAGGATTTTCTGAGTCTTGATGACTTTTTTGTTGATCAACAAAAAAGTTCCACTGAATCATGGTGACCAAGTCCATGTTATTGTTTGGATTCCAGTGCTCTGACAATCCACGAGCCCTGAATGACAGCTTGCTGTACAGGGGGTGAGGGAAGGGAGGAGAGGAGAAGGATCCTTCTGTCCTGCAGTCATATGTGGAGTTAGGTTTGGCATCACCCTCCCAAAACACCGGATTTCAGTAAACAGAATTTGAGATCCAACTGGTTTTTCTCAGCAATTCATGCCTGGGCCATCATCCTGCCCATGAAATAGAAAAGGCTGAGCCCGAGGTGGGTTTCTTGGGCAGGTAAGGCCAGGGGAGCAGAACAAGAAAGAAGGTGGCTGAAGCTTCCGAGTCACCTGTGTAGAGCTAAAACGGAGGCGACTTCCTTATCATTCCGTCTCAGGCTGCCTGGATCTCCCGGTGTTTGGAAAGGAGCCTGTTTCAGAGTTCAGTTCTATCACTTGGCACCTGGCACAAGTGACTCCACTGTGGTTTGGTCTGGTTTGTTGGGGCCTGATGTGGGAGTTCAGCCCAAAACGGCCCTCCAGGAGTCCCAGGGTGAGGCTGTTCTAGACGGGCTGCTCGGAGACTCACTTTTCCCTAGTGGCCACCGTGGGTTTTCTCAGACAGGACAGAGAGCCAGAGAAGCCCCAAGAACAGTGGTTAGCCAACCAGACAGCCTTTCTCAGGGAGATGGCACGCTGTGCGACTGTCGTAATTTTCCAAGCATTCTAGGGTCTTCAGAGTTGATCCTGTTTCCATCTCTCCCCTCAGGTCTTCCACTTCAGTCTTTATTTTCTCCTTCCTAGTCCTATCTCCCTTTCTTCCCAGTCCTTCTTTTAGTCTCTTTCCTACTGCCCTTCTCCGTCTCCTCCTTCCTCCCTTCTTAACTGGTTTGATTTTCCATATGTGTCCATTATGTATTGACATTCTCTGCCATCATTTAACAACTAGGTCGATTTATCCCTCAAAAGGAGCGGCTAGATTTAACAAAACACATGATGCTCAGTTAATTTGAATTTCAGATAAACAGTGAATAATATTTGGAGCATGCACCAAAAAAAATTATTTGTTGTGTACCTGAAACTTAAATGAACTAGGCATCCTATATGGCATCTGGTGGCCTCACCCTTAGCCAGCTGCAGTTCAGTATGGGCCTCGAACAATGTTTACTTCTGCTATCAGTGGCTCTTGGAAATAAAAAGTTGTTCCATACCTGCTCTCTGATAAACTCTGTAACTCCCTTATAATTTAAAAAGTGTGATTAGGCAACATTTCCTGGACACCCAGAGACCAAAGAGTCTTTGTTCTCTTGTTTGTGCACGAAGCCTGTGTCTGCAGGGAGCTCTTCTTTGAAGGCAGCTGGCGTCCCTTGGGGCATTTCCAAGCCCTGCCACCACTGTGCCAACGCGGACGTCGGAGCAGGCTACAGCTCAGGGCGCAGATGCCAGGGTGGCCACACTGCAACAGGCATGTCAGGCCTCTTCGACAGGACAGGTTAATTTTGTAGGTGGTGGGAAAGAGGAAAAATTGCAAGTTCTCTTCCATCATCACATTTTTGACCCAGAATGGCTGGAGGGGGTGGACAGAAGAGATTCCCCTTTCTGAGATTTCTTTGGCTCTATTTTGGCACAAAGCAGACAAGAGGAGTGACTGCACACCCACCCCAGGTGACTTGCATGTCTCCCGGCTGGCTGTTAATCCCTTACCTCCTGGCCTGTCACCTTCCTGCTGGTGCCTTAGCAAACATGTCAAGCATGTGAAGGTGGCCAAGTTGTGTGAAATTAGGAGGATCTAGGGCTTTCTGCACAGCGCCCACCTCCTCCTACACTGAGGACATTTCTAAGTGACCCCAGGAGCTGCTGGGCTCAGAAGTCCCCAAAGAACGTCCCGTTCCCCAGGCTCCAGCAGGGCTACAGCCAGGACCTGCTGCCATTTCTCAGCGCCGTGGTCCGGCCCAGGCTTTCTGCTCTCCCAGCTGGAGGGCTGCCATCCTTATTGAGTGTATTTCCAAGAAAGCAGTTGACAGGCTTGGCAGTGCTATTCCTGGAAATGTTCAATAGGCCATCCTCTGGCAGGGCCTGCTGCTGACGGATGGGTCTGAAGGGGGACAGCGAGCTCGGCGCCATCTCGGCCACCTATTCCCAGGTGCCCATGAGCAGCTGTCCCCAAATACCACAGGCTGTCAGCTGGTAGGGCCGAGGGCCACTGTGGGACTCACTTCCTCTCTGGCAGGGCGACTGCCAGTGGGCTTGCTGCTAGATGAAGACAGGCGCCCGGCAACTATAAATTATAACACACATCAGCTGAGGCTCATGCACTGTGTGTCCTGCAGTAAACTCTGAAAGGGACACTTGGCCACTGCCAGAGGGCATTCTAGAGAGCGGAAGGGAGGCCAAGCCTGTTGCTGGGCAGAGAGCTCTTGGCAATGCCCAGAATTTGGAATTTCCCTCCAATGCTGAGCTCAGTGTGGTCCAGGGCGCCTCAGCCTGGGCACCAGTGACATTTGGGTGGGAAGCCTCTCTGTTGGGGGCCATCTATGGATGTTCAGCAGCATCCCTGGCCGCCACCCACTAGATTCCTCCCTTGGAAGGCAAAAATCACCCTGACTGAGAACCACTGGTGTGGAGGGGAGCAGATGGGGTGAGGCCAGGCAAGTCATGGAATCTGTGGGCCTCAGTTTCCTCCTCTCTAAAAAAGGAAGAAAAAGGTCAAATCAAGGGAGTGTGGAGATCAATCTTGATAATGCCCATGCACTTTGAGAGGTATTTAATTTCCAGATAAAACCAGATAGATAGCAGGGGATTATCTAGAGCTTTCATAAAAGGGCAAGGCTCCCTTTGAAAGGAAAATCTAGTTGACTATTTATAGAATTCCCTGGGACTCCTAAGTGAAAACAAACATATGCTTGGGAAAAATTTCTCTCCCCCCCCCCCCTCCTTCCCTCCTCCCTCTTCTTCTTCTGAATTCAAGCATGAAGAACAAGTATGCTGGACAAGATTTCCCCTTGTCTTCCTCAAAAAGTGCTCTGAAAATTTTTTTTATCAATACCCTGGTAATTGTATTTCTCCAATGGAAGGGCAGAAAGTAACAGAGAGGGGGTCCTTTGTACTTTCTTCACAAAATTCATATCCTGTTTTCTTTGTAGTTAGCAGCAATAACTGACCATGCTCCACCAGCCCTCTGGAAAGACACTGCCACTTTAAGTGGGCTTTGCTTGTTATATAATTCTCTGGCTGGCTTCAGCCTGCCCGCTTTCAAGGAACTGTAAAGAAATCTTAAAAGCCAAATATTTCTCCCATTCTCACTGGCAGAAAAACACAAAGGAAGTGGGTAACCTGAGCTCCCTTGAAGGTAAAAACTGAAGAGTCCAGTTCTTGAGGACAGGGCAGATTGTGTCTTGAGGACCTCTTCGAGCTGCAGGGAGCATTCGCCCGCCTTCCTTCGAAGCACAGGCTGTACTTTTTGCCAAAGATCCAAGGCTACATTTGCTTTTCCAAACAGGACACTGTAATTAATCAAAGAAAACAAAAACAGCTTCATTTTTCCATAACGGGGCCCATCAAGGGCTTTTCTAGGAAAAGCCTTGATCAGATTGTTCCTTTTCTGTCTCCAAAGGTCAGCAAGGAGGTATCCATGGAACTTTTCCCCCCATAGTCCCCTCCCAGAAAAAGGCTTCATTATGCCCACAGCAGTGGTGCACCAGGCAGCTGGCAGCCAGGCCCCTGCAAAAAAGGAAGCTGTCATTGTTCCTGCACCAGAGATGCTCACCTGCTCCTACCCAACGGTTCTGACCAGACAGACTTCCTAGAAGGGGTCAGGGGGAGGGAGGAGTGAGCAGCAGAGAAGGCTGGAGAAGGCAATTGGACTGACTGCCTCCCGGAAGCAATTGTATTGATCCCCAGCAAGGTACAGAGGCGGCTCTGGGACAGGGCCTGATGTACAACACTGAAGGGCACCAAATGGACCCAGGAATCAAATGAATGATTTTATAATGCAATGTTTTGGGAATAAAAAATTCAAAAATCCACAATGAACAAAATATGAAAATGTAAAGTCAGGACCCATTTTTCCAGGCAGTGTGTGTCACACAGGATCGGCGGTGTGCTCTCAGCTGTGGCATCGGAGGAGCGTGGTGAAGCGGGGACGGGGGAGCCCTGGATGCAGAGACAGAGGGTGGCCAGTGCTGCGTGTCTTGAGTTTGTCTGCAGCCTCTCTCAGCTCTGGTTCCCCTTTACAAAGTGGGGTTAAGATTCATTCCACCCATACTTCAGGGCTCGTAAATGCACAACAGCTTTATGCATGAGAGCATCTGGTAAACCACAACCTACAGCATCCATAAAATGAAGAACAGAAAGCATAACAAGCCACTGATTACAGTGGTGGTCCATGTGGGGCAGACTTGGGAGAAGGAAAGGGCAGGTGCAAGGACAGTGTGTGTGGAGGGAAACAGGAAGAGCCTGGACTTTGGAATCTGACCTGGGTTCGAGTCCCAGCACAGATAATTACAGCTGGCAGGGCCTTCACCCATTTCCAACCTCTCTGACCCTCATCCAGTGGGGGCCATAATGGGTGGAACACGCTGTATCCCGTGTACTGCCCACCACATGCACACACCCTTCACTGTACACCTCTGCTTCTGCCAGGAAGAGCGGCCAGGACAGCAACAGGAGGGCTGGGAAGAATACAAACCAGTATTGGAGGAAGTGAGCAAAGTGGCTCAGGATGGAGGTAGGGAAAAGGAAGGATGAAGAAAAGGAAAAGTGGGACACTTGGATTCCATCCTAAACCAGGGACTCTAGGACAGCCCGTCAGTAGCAGTTTCTCTGGAAACATGCATGCAAAGAAATCAAGTTCAGCAATATATTTGAGATCTGCCTGTGCTGACATAGGGAGCCCTGATTTGTTGGTCTTTCCTGCTCTAGAGTATTCTAGGAGAACATGTCTTCACCGATACATCCATTCTCCTGGGGACGGACATTTACTCTGCTTAGGGTGCCCCCCACTGTATCGGTAACCGTTATGGCTCGTGTCTAGATTCCCCCCAAAAGCCTCATGCAGTTGTAGGTGGGGCTTTTTCAGAGGTGGCTGGATCTACAGTGTGTGATTGATTCACGGTGCAATTCTAGGCTCAAGGGCACTAGGATTAAGGGTGTGGTGTTACCCGCCCTAAAGTAGTCTGGATAAGACAAAACAGAAAGATGCTGCCAAGTTTCCCTTGTTGCTTTTGCTACCTTGAGGGCACCATGAACTGTTTCTCCTCTGTGACGCCCCTCTGCCATGTGCCACTCTGGCTTGGAGCCAGCCTATTATGGACTGAAACCTCTATAAACTGTGAGCTAAATACCGTGGACCCTTGAGTTACGACTGGCCTGACATACAAACAACTTGGGCTATGACCAGAATTTTGGTTTTAACTTACAAAAATAGTCTTGAGTTACCACCCCAATGCCAGCCACGTGTGCTTCCAAATGGTCTCAGATATAGATTTAACCCTTAAAGAGTCTGGAAGGAACATTACAACATCCTTTCCTGTGTGGAGTTAACTGAGAAATCCTGGGCCAATGTCTAAGGACACTGGGATCTGCTGTACACAGGAGAGAGACTTTGAAGGCTGTGCAGAGGTGCCTGAGCCTTCAATTGACCAACCTGAGTTACAACCAGCCCTCGGGAATGAAATGAGTTTGTAAGTCAAGGGTCCACTGTGAACCCCTTCCCCTTTAACTTTGGTTGTCAGGTATTTTGTCTCAGCGATGAGAGAAAAGTAACTAAGACAGTAATATTTACTTCTTAAATCAGACAGAAGGAAAATGTTTCCTACATTTGAAATAGCTGAGCTTGTCCTGAACTCCTGCTGACTGTCAAACCTCCAAGCCTCGCCCTTCAGTTCAAGGGCAGGCGGGATTCTGGGAGTGGAGGCTGGCAGTGGGCAGGTCAGTGCCTGCAGCCATTCCTGGCCCCAGGGAGGAGGCTGTGCCTTGCACCTCTGTCCCCCTGGGCACTCACAGGGGGCCCCTCACTGTGGCTCCCAGGCAGGCCATAAGATCTGGCCCTGGACACGGGTTTCAGTCTCAGACAAACCATGCTGTAGGGAAGGTGGCTTCTCCTCCAAGGGCAGAGCTCCTCTGAGTGGAATCTCTGTTCTCTTTCATATTAGATGAGTGAGTGGTACCTGATACCTTGGAACCCAGCCTATGCATCTTCTTACTAAAGAAGAGCCATGAATCCAGAAGGATAAATATTCTGGAAATAATTGGAATGTGTTCCTCTTACCCTAGTAGGTTTGTCCCTTAGAGATTGTTTGCTTTGGCTACAAAAATTGGTCTGCGTTTCCCAACATCCACCTGCTCCGTGGGAGTCAGGACAGGCTGCTTCGGGGACAACCTACCAACTCACGCCTCAGAGGGGAGATCCGGGGCATGGAATTGAGAAGACATCAAAAACTCAGTAATCAATAATGCAGTACTTGAAAAATCAAAAATAATGTCAAACATCCATGATGAGGAATAGTAGCATGTAAAATACAGACCGGGTCCATGCAGAAGCCTGGGTTCGGTGCAACTGGGAAATCTAGGGTCAGAGGCCTTTGGTCTCTGAAATTCTGGCACTGTCGTGGCAGGTCTGGGAGAGGTACACAGCTGTCCCACCACACCCCAGCCCACAGCCCCTCAGGCGACGCCACCCCAGGCCTGGGCCTCACCTGCCACAGCTGCACAACCATCCCTGTCTCCACAGACCCCTCCAGAGCCCCCACGCCGACTGCAAGAGGGCGTCTTGTTTAGCTCATTCGAAGTGGCTGTTTTTGTTTTGTAAATAGTTGCCAACATTTAAAAATTGAGAGATTCGCCAAAACTTCCATATTTTAGCCTCTTTTTTTAGCCTCTTTCTCTGTCTTTTTAAAAAATTATTATTATTATTATTATTATTGGTACTAGGGATTGAACCCAGAGCCTTCTCACTCAGCTACACTCCTGGCCTTTTAAACTTTTTTTATTTTGAGGTAAGATCTCATTCGGTCCCTAAATTGGCCAGGCTGGGCTTGAGTTTGTGATTCTCTTACCTCAGCTTCCCAGAGTGACAAGATTGCAGGCACTTACCACCGTGCCTAGCTTCTTATCCTACCTTTAAAATCCAAATTTCCAGCTTGTCTTGAAAACTATAAGCATTTGGCACCCCTTCACAGCAAGTCTGTACTCTGTATTCCCATTCCACAGGTGGTAAATCAGAGGCTCAGAAAACCTACATAGTTTGTCCCAAATCATATGACTCGTAAACAAGCTGGCCAGATTCAAACCCAGAGGAGTGTGACTGTAAAGCCCAGGCTCTCAAACTTCTGTATCTTTCACTATGCTGGGAAGTATGGACTCAATTACTAGTTCTCAAGAGTTTCAAGAAGCCTCAAGGGCCATGGGTGAGTTCGGACCGGCCGAGGTGGGGCTCCCACCTCCACCCCAGGCAGCTGGCTCAGTTCCCGGGGCTCCTGTTTCTCTCAGATGCCTCTTTTCACTTTTCTCTTTCTCTCTCTTTTAAAAACTATTTTACATACAGATGTTCCTTGATGTATGCTGGGCTGAAAATATCCCAAGTTGAAAATGCACCTAGCTGGGTGTGGTGGTGCATGCCTGTCATCCCAGCACTCACGAGGCAGAGGCAGGAGGATCGAAGTTAGTCTGAGGCCAGCCTGGGCTACATAGTGAGCTCAAAGCCAGCCTGGACTACATAGAGAGACCCTGTCTCAAAAGATGAACAAACAAAAATAAAACAAACAAACAGAAGAGCCTTGCTAGCAACATGGTGCACCATGGAGTATATTAATGGTCCCCCCTCATGACCAGCTGCAGCTCTCTGCCACTACCCGGCATCCCGGGAACAGACTGTACCATGTATCACTAGTCCAGGAAAAGACCCAGATTTAAAATTCAAAGTTTGGTTTCTACTGAGTACACACTGCTTTCCTATCACCAGGAAGTCAAAGATGGTAAATTGATCATCACTAAGTTGGAAACGGTTTGTGTTGGAGTCCCACTCAAGATTACATTCGGAAAAAGAATTCTACTGCTCGCTCACTCAGGAGGCCGAGGCAGGAGGATTGCGAGTTACAGGCCAGCCTGGCCTACATAGGAAGTTCAAGGTCGGCCTGGACTACACAGTGAGACTCTGTTTAAACAAAAGTGGAATTCCACTGCTCAGAAGCAAAAGCAACACAAAGTCCCACAGATCCCCTTTTTATCTCTTCTGAGGCGCTACGATTTCTCATATTAGCAGGCGACTGTCCTCACCTTCCCATCCCCAACTTACCTCCATCTCTCCCTTCTGTGGCACCACTTCCGGTTGCACCTGTGAGCAAGGGAGCCCTGGATGGGTTACAACCCACACAGAGCCAAATACCCAGAGCCTGTCATGTCCGGGAGCCAGGGATCTGCGCTAGCCTTGCCGAGGGAACACATGCCCAGCCCAGCTGGGATGTGCTGCAGTGGAGGGGACAGCAGTGTGAGGACTGCACATGGGTGAACGATGTCCCTTGGCTTTTCAAAGGTGAGGTCTCTTACTGATCATCCTGAACTTCAGTCTCATGATGGTCGGCTGTGGGTTGCATGTATCTTCCAGGGTGGCCGCAGGCAGCACCATGTGGTGGGAAGGCATCCAGGGAGCTGAGCTGAGCTGAGCTGAGCCCGTGCCTGCATCACACGGCCTTGGTCACATACAACGATGAGTGCTGCGTCTCTCTGCGTTCCTTACCGTGGGCCTGGGAAAGAACGAAGGGACCTGCGATCGGATGCCCTGTTTGATACCATGCATGGTGTCCAACAAGCACGAACTGAGAAAAACGGGGAGCTTGTAGGCCCTCTTTTTTTTTTAAGTACTAGGGACTGAACCCAGGACCTCACACTGAGCTAAATCCCCAGCCCTTTTATTATTTATATTTTTTATTGTGAGGCAATCATTAAGTTGTCCAGGCTGGGCTCTAACTTACAATCCTCCTGTCTTAGGCTTCTTTTGAAGACAGGACTGCTGAAGCTTATCAGCCTTGGCTTCAACTGCCATCCGTGTGCCAGTGACCCCCAAATCTACAACCCGTCCAGATGGCCCTCCCGACACCCCGACCTGTGGCTCTGACTGAAAAGCAACACCTGACTGTCCCTCACACTTCTCCAGTGACGTTCCTGAAAAGGAGTTCCCCTGCATGTGTCTGAAACCTGCTCCTCCTGCCGTGTTCTGCCACCCAGGAGCTGGCGGTGTCGCTCATGCATCCCAGAAACGCATCCTGGACTGCTGGCCCGCCTCCTTCACACTTCTGCTCCCCCTCCCCCTCACCTGATTAGGCCTTCCCCTTACGGAGCTCTTGAACCTGTCCACACTCCTCTCGAACTCCGAAGGTGTGACTTGGACTCGACCATCCCCACCTCTGGCCCAAGCCACTGCAATGGTTACCTGTGAGTCACTGGTGCAGGTCTCGCCGCTCACCGCCCTCCCGCTCCAAATCACCAGAGAGAACCTTCTGGAATGCATATCCACAGAGAGATGACCTCTCCCAAATGCATGTGTGGTCATCTTAGCCTCATGCTTGAACCTTTTTGATGGCTGCTTCTCTGACATGGAGTGTAAGGCAGGTTCCTGCCCATCTCCCAGCCATTTCCACTCTTAAAACTCTAGCCAGACCGAATTGCTTTCAGTTCCCCCAAACACACTCCATTTCTCCTCCCCATCTCTCAGCACGTTACCCTTCCACTAAGGTATCCGTTCCTTCCTCCTCTTCCTTTGGCCTCTGCTTATATGGCCCTTGAACTAGGATGCTTTCGCTTTCCAAAACAGTTCGGTGTCCCTTTGTTGCATTCCCACAGGCACCTTGCCCTACCTTCATTTTAGCTCTTAGCCTAATGTACAAACTACCATTCCTTGCTGACATGACTGCTTTTCCCATGTGGCTATAAACTCAATGGGAGTTCATGTGCATTTCTGTTCACATTTGTAAGTCCTATACGTTGGTCACAGCCAGGTGCATAGTATCTGCTCAATAAATGTTATTTCCCTAAAGTGCTCAGACCACCAAAAAATATGAGTCACCATTTAGCAGAAATATTAAGAATCACTACCAGGAAAGAGTACGCTTGCTGAGGAAAGTACTTGAATTAAATGCACAAGTCAGACAGCACTCCAACAATACCAAGAACTGATTATTAATGTCGGGACAATTTGTCGACTTCTCTTCCTAGAAGTCTACGTTTTTGGAATTTACTTGTAGAAATTGTGAAATAAAATCCCTTTCTATGTATTTGAGACTGAGTTTCCTCTCATTTCTTCTTGCCAGATTGACAAGGCATCCAGTCTTTATTTTAGGTTGTCTCTATTTTGCTGTGATCTTCCTTATCCTCCTCTACTGAATGGCCCTGGTGGTGAAATCTGCTCACAAAGGTGACAACTGAAAAGGGGCTGTCATTAAAAGTGTATCTGCCTGGTGTCGAGAAAGGGAGAAGAATGAGAATTTTATTTTTCATTCGTAATCAAGTGTGACCACCCTTTTGCTCAAAGTTTCCTTTGTGATTTCTGGGTACTTGGTTAAACTAGTTTAATTACTATTTTTACCTGTGCATTTTCCTCTCATTTTCAAGATATAGGTAAGTGACTGGATTCAAACTGCATTGGATGCTTTCAGGGGTGAGAGTACAGAAAGTGTATAGATCTGGATTCCAGTCTGAACTCTACTGACTGACAGGTCATGACCTTGAGCTAGCGACCTAACCTCCCTCTTCTTCACCTTTCTCCTCTGTGAAATAGGAAAGACACCAGCCTCATACCTTGCGCTCTGTCTTGACTGCTGTGACTGCACTAAATGATGTCAATGTCCTTCCCAAACAGCTCTGCTATTAATTATACCATGACCTTATAATGGTCCCTATGGAAGCTCTGTGGATTGAAATGATTTTCTGTGATAATAAATTTCCATGGTTAGCAGAAGCACTTGCCAGCCAGTCCTGGAGTCTACACTCACCCAAGCAGCTAAAGCTTTTAAGACTCTAATTAAATGATAGGATTATTTTTATTAATATTATTAATTAATTGATAGCTTTCTTTCCTACAAAATAATACTCTTATAATCCCCTCATTCCTCTGGTCATGGGGAGGAAAGAACTTCATCTCACATAGAAAACTGAGCCATGGACCTCTCCCAGGATTTGAACTCTGGGTGGAGAATTCAGCTGGACCACCAGCAGAGGAGACAAAACCATGGGAAGAGGAGGGAATGAAATGCCCAAGAGCAGAGAGCGGTAAACTCTGGGATGTGTCGAAATGTATGGAACTAGGGCCATCTTAGCTTGGCAATTGGATATCTTGCAGGTTTTGATTTCCAAAAACTGGTTCCTTACCTTGCCAGCACCTTGGACCCTGCAGAGATCTTCACAGCAAGTATCTCATTTTATTCTCATAAATATTGTCTAGTCACTTTCTTGTCCATGAAGCACAATACCTGACACCCACAGTTCTAAGAAGGAGAGGTTTATTTTGGCTCACAGTCGTAGAGGATCCAGTCCATAATCCCCAGGCTCTAAAGCGGGGCAGAGCAGAGGAGAAACAACTCTTGGCATGGTTGTGGGAGGCAGAGAGAGATCAAGGGAGGAAGAGGGAGATAGACCCTTCCAGGCCATGCCTCTAGTGACCCACCTCATTCCATTCCCCCAGGCTTCATCTCCCAACGTCACACCCAGCTACAGACTCATTGGTGGGCTAATCCACTCGTAAATATCACTCTCCCCCACCACGATCTAATCACCTCCCAGAAGCCCCACCTATGAATGCATGAAGCTTTGGGAGGACATAAACCATAACATAACAACCATAACAACCATCTTGAGAGGCTGGCAAATACTATTTTACCCTCTTTCCAGAAGAAACTGAGGAATGTGACAGGAATGCAGGACAGAGCTGGGATTTAACTTGGGACTTTGGCTCTACCTCACTCTTCCTGCCTCTCACACAGCTGAGGCAAAGTTCCAATCAATGTGACAGGAACTGGAACCTCAGGAATCTTCCCCAGTGCCACCGAGGAAAAAGAAGACCTATATCCCGTTCCCAACCATGGAACTCTGGCATGTCAGTTTTCATACTTCTGCAAAAAACAGGCAGTAATAACTGACTTCCAGCTCCTGCCACGGTCCCATTTCTTGAATGTGAATCTGTGGTTATTTGAATTTATAACCCAAATACTTGTGACATTTAAGAAATATCTAGAAGTTTGGAGTTCATCACAAGTATAACTGCAACGATGTCTTTGACCTGTTGGGATCACTATGATTGAATTTAACAGTTAGGATTTTCATTTACAGCTTCTCGGAAGCAGAGCTCACTTCAGTCAACTCCTATATCTGTTTCCTCACATGAAAGACAGGGGTGACTATGCCTTCTGGACAAGAAAAAGGAATTTTTAACTCCTTCTAGCCCTTCCTAGCCTCCCTGCCCCCACCCCAATGAAAGAGGAGTTGCTAATCTGACTAGTCAGCACCTGGGACCAGAGAGAGGACCTTGTAGTTAGTGGGCAGGGTTGCCACACCTAGGATTGGGGTTCCTTCTTTCCCACGTTTTGCAGTTGGGTAGCTAAGAGGTCTCAGCCCTCTCTCTTATTCTCCATCTCCCCCATCAAGTGCCTAGGAAGACAAATCATCTTATTTTTTTCATCATTTTGTTATCCTTCCTCCATTCATCCCAAGATTTAGGTTGGGGAATCTAAAATAGCTTAAGTCTTAAGCTTCTATTCAGTTGTAAATACGACTTGCAATGGGGGTTATTGGATGATGGATTAAATAACTGAAAGCAGTACTTTCTTGTTGAGGCTCATATCCTCTGCCTGTCTCTAGAGAGCTATGACAGACAGTCTCCCATGCAGTCTCCAGTGAGCGCCCACTCCACCTATTCATCCCCACTGTACCAACAATGGGTTGTCTGCGTGACCAACAGGACACGGCATGATTGACAGCACGTCACTTCCGGGACAAGTTATCAAAGATCCTTCGGCTCTTGTCTTAGTCGACCTGGCTCTTAGATCACTCTCTTGTGAAAAGTCAGCTGCCTTAGCTTGAGCAGCCTTGATAGAGAGGCCTTTTTGATTCCTTTTCGGAATTTACCCTTCATTATCTTTATGTGAAACCTTGCCTGACTTTACTTCATTCTTTAAGACCAGGGAAAGACTATTTCTTACTTGTCCTTGAATGATCCATACCTAGTATAGTACCTGGCACCTAGCTGGCTCTCAGTACTAACTGAAGTAGTGAAAAGAAAATGCAGTTTTGTATGTAGCTGATATTTATACTTTTTTTAAGTATCAAAAATAGAGGGTTTGCATTTTTTCAGTAGAAAGACAAATACAGCATTTGCATTAAATTTCATAGACATTTTAAGTTCCTGAGTAAGTCTGTGTGGGAAATAAAAGGGAAGTCGAAGTAATCTCTTGGACTAACATAGAGTTTCCATGTTGTCTCCAAATCTCCCCTCAGAATTTCAGTTCTAGCATGTATCATAGAGTGATCTTTCCTTCACAAGGGAGAATCTTATTGCTTCCCTTCTTCGACCGTATGCCTAAGTAAGCAACATCCAATATTAATTGAATTATGCTAAATTAAACTGAGTATTTTGGTCCCAAAGAAACAGTAAACTAAAGTCTCCTACTGTTGCCATGGTGGGTCTGTGTTCATTCGTTTCTATAGCTCCCTTGAGACTGTTAGCTCCAAAGACTGAGAAGACCTCTACAAAGAAAGAGAGTGGGAGGGAAAATCACAGAGTCCCCTCTGACATTCTGTTTGTCTCCTAGATCCGGACTCTCAGAACTGAGGGAACACTCAGCCACTGACCCAGGACTCTGCTCCATCTCGCTGGCCATTCCCTCTCCTTTCCTCAAAGATGCAGCCACCTTCAGAAACTGATTTGTGGATTCATCAGAAAGAAGTCAAATTTATTTTAAAGATGATTAACAAGTGATAGTCATTCAGATAAGAAGAAAGAGGTATAAATAGACATTATATTCATGATGTAGCTGAAAAATAAACTTCTACATACAACCTGTATATATAAAGTTCCATAAAAAATTTTAGGTAGGATGTATGTGTTAGAATGTCAATGCATATGCTTTCCATGTATATGTATACATGTGCACATTCAGTCATGTGTTCACTTAGTTCTGGGAATATGTTTTGAGAAATTTGTTAAGCAATTTTGTCCTTGTGCAAACATCACAGAGGGCACTCACAGTAACATAGCTGGTATAGCCTATTACATAGCTGTGTTGCTCCTGGGATATAAACCTGTACGGAATGTTTTAGTTACTTTCTTACTGCTGAGACACAATACTACACACTCATAACTTAAAGGAGGAAAGGTTTATTTTGGCTCACAGTTTGTAAAGGTTTCAGTCCCCATAGTCAGCTGCTGTAAGGAAGGGCACCACGGCAGAGGAGGAAAAGTCCATGGCATGCCCGGCAGGAAGCAGAAAGTGATCAAGGGAGGAGGGAGGAAAAAAGACCCTCCAGGTCACACCCCAGTCACCCACCTCCTCCAACCAGACTTTACCTCCCAACATCACATTTAGCTATGAACTCATCTGGGGACTAATCTGCTGATGAGTATCACACACCCATGATCTGGTCACCTCCCAGAAGCCCCACCTATGAGCGTATGAGGCTTTGGGGTATATCTAGATATCAACCATAACAGCATGTGATTTACTGAATGCTGTGGGAAGTTGCATCACAATGGGCATTTGTATACATAAATATAGAAGGGTACATGAAAAATACAGTATAAAAGATGAAAGATGGTTCACCTGCATAGTGCACTGGCCACAAACAGAGCTCGCAGGACTAGAAGTTGCTCTGCGTGAGTTGGGGAGCACTTGGCAAGGGCAAGGATATCATCATGCATGAGTGTAGACTTATTTTTTTTAAGTTTTACTTTTATTAGGAAATGTTTGCAGTACATAATGATTACACTCATTGTGGGGAGTTGGTACATTACTGTAGACTTACAAAGACAGAACTTTAGGCTATACTATTCAAGAATTTCTTTCTTTAATAATAAATTAACCTTAACTTACTGTAACTTTTTCCTTTTATAAACTTTGGGTTTGTTTTAGTTTTTTAACCTTTTGTAATAATATTTAATTTAAAGCACAAGCATATTGTATAGCTGTACAAAAATATTTTCTTTATATCCTTATTTTATAAGCTTTTTTCTATTTAAATTTTTCATTTTTTTAACTTTTAAAACAAAGACACAAATACACATTAGCCTAGATCCACAGGATCAGCAATACACTGTCTTCCATTTCCACACCTTGTCCCCCTAGAAGATCTGGGGCAGTTACTGCAAGGAACTGTCACCTCCTATGAGACAGTGCCTTCTTCCTGAAGGACCTGCCCTAGGGTCCTATGGTTAACTTTTTTTTTTTTTAATAAGTAGAAGGAGAGCTTGTTAAAATAACAGTAAAAAGTACAACAAATATGTAAACCAGCAACGTAGCAGTTTATTATCAGGTACAGTAAAACCTTGTGAGTAACCCATGAGTGTTCTGCAAGACAAGCAAACACTTCTAATAAATTTTAACTTGATAAATGAGCAATGTCTTGCAATACAAGAAGTATGTGATGCCAAACATCACATGATGACAGCTGAACCAATGGTTTTCTCTCTCTCTCTCTCTCTTTCTCTCTCTCTCTCCAGGATTGTGGGTAATCATCTCCCAAAAGCGAGAGGTTATAGAGATCTTGTCTGCAGAGGAGGAGGAAAAAAAGGCAGAGGAATGTCTCACTGCAAATGAGATTAGAGAGATGCGGAAAATCTGGGAAACAGTGCAAAACTTTGTAGAAAAGCACCACCCGAATAAGGCCGTAGCAGTGCAAGTGATGAATCTGTTTAATGACAACGCAATGTCACATTTCCACAAAATCCTCAAAGGAGGTAAAAGCAGCATCATTGGGTAGTGTTATGGCCTGTGTCTAGATGTTCCCCCAAAGCCTCATGCAGTCATGGAGGTGGGGAGTATTTTCAGAAGTGGCTGAATATAGAGTGTGTGGTGCTGGGATCAAGGATGTGTGATTACTAAATCAATCCTCTGATTGGTTTGGCATAGTTCTGGCTAGGATTAACTGTGAGTGCTACACTTGCCCTAGGGTGGGCAGCTTGCATAAAATATAAGGGACAGAAAGAGGGCTAGTGTGCTCTCATCTACCTGCTTGCCATGGACTATTCCTCCTCTACCATGGATTGAAACCTGTACAAACTGAGCCAAATAAACCTTTCCTCCTTTAATTTTGGGTGCCGAGTATTTTGTTTTAGCAATGGGAAAGTACCTAAGACAGATAGGTTCCTTGTTAAAGTTGCACAAAAAGGAAAAGATTCCATTGAACCAACAGATAGCAGTGATTCCATTAGTGATAGTGAAAGTCATCCTACATGATAACCCTCCTCTCTCTTGTCTCCCTCACACCAGCCATGAAGGTTTTCAAAGGTAAGTGCAGGCTAGTTTATTTTTCTTTTTCTTTTGTATTTTCTTTATTAATTTGTATTATATTACAATATTGTAATCATTTTTATGTGAATATTTTTGGGTAGTGGAATGAATCATCTGAGTCTCCTTTTTTTTTTTTTTTTTGAGACAACGTCTCACTATGTAGCCCAGGCTGTCCTCGAACTCACGGGGTGATTCTCCTACTGCAGCCTCCCAAGTGCTGGGATTACAGGTATGTGCCACCTTGCCCAGCTTCATTATATCTCATGGGGAAATTAGCTTTGATATAGAAGTGCTTTGGATAACAAACATTTTTCTAGAACGAATGAGGCTCACAAACTAAAGTTTCACTGTATTATGTACTGCACTTGGTTATATGCGCTGTACTTTTCTATGACTGGCAATACAGTAGGTTCATCTATACAGCATCACCTTAAACACAAGTAATGTGTTGTGGCACAATGTTACAAGGTCTCTAGGCAAGAGGAATTTTTCAGCTCCATCATAATCTTATGGGACCACCCATTGTACATGTTGTTCATCAATGACTGAAACATCATTATGTGGTACATTACTATATCTGTGTGTGTGTGTCATAGTATGATATATATGTGTGTTTAAAAGTCACCTACATCTTTTTTATTTTTTATTTTTTATTTTTGTATTTTTTGTATTAAATTCTTTTATTGGTACATTGTAGGTATACAACACAATTACATTTCTCATTGGGAATTGTACCTTTACATAATGCATCTTGGTTCTTATTTTTTCCCCATTCCTAGCCCTCCCTTCACCCCCTCCACCCTTCCCTATTTACAAAGACTTTATTTCCATTTTTTCCATTTCTCAGCATTTTTCCTTTCCCTTCTTTCCTTTCCCCTGCCCCTCCCACTACCCCTACCCCTTTGGACCTTTTTTTTCCTATTTTGCATTATCGATTATTCATTTGAATCATTGGTACATTTTAGGTATACAATATAATGACATTCATCATTGGAAATTTGCACCTTTACATAGTTTCTCTTGGTTCTTATTTTTCACCCTTGCCCAGCCCTCCCTTCAACCCCTCCATTCCTCCCTATTTACAAAGATTTTGTTCCTATTTTTCCATTTTCTCATATTAATCCCATTCCCTTCTATCCTTTCCCCTAGCCTTCCCACTTCCTTCCCCTTTGCCCCTTTTCTTCCTATTTCACATTACCTATTATACATTTAGTCCTTATTTACACTTTCAGTTTCTCACACCAGAGAAACTATTCGGTATTTACACATGTGTGTCCTATTTATTTCACTTAAGAGTATTGCCTCAATGTGCATCCACTTAGCTATAAATGTCTCTAATTTCTCATTTTTTATGGCTGAGTAGTACTCCATTTTATAAAAAACCACATTTTCTTTATCCAGTCTCCAGTTGATGGGCATTTGGGCTGTTTCCAAGTTTTAGCTATTACAAACTGCGCTGCTATGAACATGGGTGCACATATATCACTGTGGTATGATTCTTTTAATTCTTTGGGGAAGATCCCCAGCAGTGGAATAGCGGGGTCGAATGTTCCAGTCCTAGTTCTTTGAGGTATCTCCATACTGATTTCCACAGTGGTTGCACCAGTCTACACTCCCACCAGCAGTGGAGAAGGATTCCTCTTTCCCCACAGCCCCACCAGCATTTGTTATGGGTTGATTTCATGATAGCAGCCATTCTTTCTGGAGTGAGGTGGAATCTCAGCATTGTTTTCATGTGCATCTCTCGAATGACCAGTGATGTTGAATGTTTTTTCATGTATTTATTTGCTATTTCTACTTCTTTGTCTGAGAAATGTCTGTTCATTTCAGAAGTCCATTTTTCGATTGGGTCTTTAAATTTGGGAGGTCTGATCTTTTTAAGTTCTTTATAGATTCGAGATAGTAGACCTTTGTCTGAGGAAGAGCAGGTGAAGATTTTTTCCCACATTGTGGGTTGTCTCTTCACACTGACGGTGGTTTCTCTTGCTGTGCAGAAGCCTTTTAATAAGAAGAGATCCCATTTGTTGATTGTTTGTGCTAGTTCACAGGCAACTGAGGTTTTGTTTCACCCACATCTTTGATGTGATGTAGCGCACAATGTTTTCATATCTTCCTGGGATTTTATCTAAGGGAGCCATTTATCAGAGCACACAGTACTGTTAATCCAGTTTTTGAGGATCAGCCTCAGAGGCAACTTTATGTTCTACATCTTGGCTACAACACAGGCTTCTCTTTTTAAATCAAATGTCCAAATTGTGACCTAGTTGAAGCCAATAGCACTTTCTCTTAGGTCCATGTTGGTGTCTACATATATGGGGTGAGGGACTCAATGCTTTTGAAAACCTCCACACACACACAACCTACCTCTTTCTAGATGATTCTAGGATTTAGATGTGTGACAAACAAAAAGACAAGAAAAGCTCTTTTCTTGGAAGCCACAAAAGATGGATTTCCTTCTTTTGAATGCTGCCAAACACACATAAAGCAGGACATATTTCCAAAAAGCTCTGACATCTATTAGCCACAATCTTTTTTGTGTTAAAAAAGACCAGCCATAGAAATACTGCTTCTGCCAAAACAGAAGTGCCTCCTGAACCATTTGCCAGGCTGACTTGGGCTTCTACAGATCATCACTGGAAGATAAGATCTTCGTTGCTTTGGGGCAGATAGGCCAAGGGAGGTTTGATTGACTTTTTACCTCACTGTGGTCACAGAAGTATTAGAGGTTGACCATGTAATTACTTGGTTAAAAATGATAATCATCTACTAATTGTACATATTTGTGGGGTATAATGTGATGTTTTGGTACACATATACATTGTGTAATGAACAAATCAGGGTAATTAGAATATCAATTAAAAATAAATTTGCTTTAAAAAAAAAGAATATACAGACTTCGACCACAATGAAAACATCCCTGATGCCACTGTTCAAATGTTTCCCGCCTACTCTTGAGAACCAACCGCTGCCCATGTTTCTACCCATGGATTTGTTTTGCCTCTTCATGAACTTCATCTAAATGGAATCATGTGGTTAAAAAAGATAATCATCTAAAGAAAAGTAAACAAATAGTGTCCATACTTTCTTAGAAATGAGAGTTGGCCCTTGAACCCTTTCCCTGCCTCTCAGCATCAAAAAGGAATTACTAAATGTTCAACTTGGTGTTTGCCTAAGGGTAGCTAAAAAGGTCAGCTAGAGAAGTATTTGTCTTCATTTCTGAGAAGGCAGCCTTTCACTCAGTTGACTCCAACAAAAACAAATCTACTAAAACCACTGGGGAGAAAGGACTTATCATCAATGGTTAACAAGAATACAGATTCTGAATATATGGTTTTCTGTCAAAGCTATGGGAGTAATTGAAAGACATAAAAAGATCTTTTGAGTTCCAAAGGAGACTTGAAGACTCCACCTAACTGATTCCCAGACATCAGGAGTGAAGCCAAAGTTTTATAGACAGTCAGGAAAAGCTCTTCCTTTAGGAGCGGAATAGGGTTAGATTTTAGGGGTACAGCAATAGAAGATACTCTTCTATTCTTATGTTCCAAAATTGGCACCTTCCCAGTCATATTTTTAAAGTCATATGGTTAAGATCATCATTAAGAATGTCAGAGGTGGGCCCGGGGATTTAGCTCAGTGGTTTCTCTGCTTGCTGTGCAAGCGCAAAGACCTGAGTTTGATCTCTGGTGCCAAAAAAACAAAACAAAAGAACGTCAGAGGCACCACAGTGAAAAATCAAGATGGCAGCCTGCAGAGTCTCATCCCTGGGTTTCTTCCCCAGTGTTGGAATTTGACCAGAACTGAGTGATTTCTTACTCCAGCCTCAAAAGAGACTCCACTTCTAGAATCATGCCCCAAATAAGAATTAGTATATTCAGGCTTCCTTTGGGGTATGGAAATCACCTATTTTGACCATAGAGTCACAAAGTACACCTAAATTCCATTTGCTTTCCTTCTTCCACTTGAAGAGGAAAAAAAGTGAATGCTTCAAAATTGTGTGCAGAGCCAATAATAGCTATTTCTCTTCCCTCCCAAATCCCAGTGAAATGTGACAGATATTTTCCCCAGGGTCCCTGAGTAAAGGATGACCCACACGGGGTCTCCCAAAATAAAGACTGAGGCCAGAGAGGAAAGCAAGGCATGGCCCCAGTTATTACTGAGTGGCTAATTAAGGAAAGGCAACTGAAGTCCCCTGAGGTGCCCTAAGAAGGTGACTGTCCCTGTTTGCTTACTTGAAGTCAACTAGTTGATCTAACCTAGCTACCCATTAGCCTCAGAGTATAACATATGTTACAATTGGTAACTATATGTCTCAGTCTGTTTTCTGTTGCTGTACCAAAATAACTGACAGTGGATGATTCATAAAGGACATTTATTTAGCCCATGGTTCTGGAGGCTGGGAGTCCACGATTGGGCAGTCACATCTAGCAAGGGCTGGTGGATAAGTAGAATGGCAATGGTCACAAGCAGAAGAGGAAAACTGCAAGGAGCGACTTCACTCTACAGCAACCCACTCCTACCGTAACCAGTACAGTGTCAACCTTGAAAATTAAACCAGTCCTGTGAAAAAGGCACTAATTAAGGTGTGTGGTGGTGCAGACCTGTAATCCCAGCAACTCTAGAGGGCTGAGGCAAGAGGACAGTAGGTTTGAGCTCAGCTTGGGCAACTAGGGAGACCCTGTCTCAAAACCGGGGCAGGGCGGTGGGGGGTGGCTCAGCGCAAAGGCTCTAGGTTCAACCCTCAGTACCAAAAAAAAGGGTAATAATTCCTCTTACTGACCTAAACCCCCTTAAAAGGCTCACCTCACCACTCAGCCACAATGGTAACATGAATTTTAGAGGTGGTGAATCATGTTCAAATCATAGCACTACAACTGGTGGGTAGACTTGGTGAGAGGCGTTAGAAGGGAATGGAAACAATTGCTCAGGAAAGAACATGCAAGTCAAACTGTATATAAAATGAGCAACCTAGAGTCAGCAAATCTTTGAGCCAGTCTCAGCCTGAAAGCTGAATGACAAGAACTGAGCTCTGAGGAGAGAGCAAAAACACAGGCATGGGGAAAGAACGCCAGGAGAATTTTACTTAGTATTCTGAGATTTGAAAAAAACAAACAAACCACACATTACAGCCATAAAAGAAGAAGTATAGAAAAGGCAGCAATTGAAGAAAAAGAAATCTTTCTAAAAGAAAAAAAGAAATCTCTTTAAAAATTAAAAACATGATTAACAATTATAGAACTCAATACCAGGATTGACATACAGAACAGCTACCACTGAAAAGAGAACTAGTAACTTGGAAGACCAAATGAAGGCATTTTCCCAAAACACAGGGCAAAAAGCCACAGAAAGAAATGATGAGGAGACAAGATAATACAGAAAACTGAGGGAGAAAAAAAATCTGCTTAATAAAAATTATGGGAGAGCACAGAGAGGATGACAGGAGCCCTTAACAGGAAAACACCAAGCATAGAACTTAAGTCTTCAGTTAAAATTTGAAAACTAACAATTCTGGACCCACTATGTGCCAAAAAAGAATACTGAAAGGTAGGCAAATGCATTCTCTTAAAATTTCTGAATTTCCGATTTGTCTACGTCTGTGTATTTAAAGAGCGTCTTTTGTAGACAGCACGTGGTCAGGTCTTGTCCTTTTTCTGTAGCTTGAAAACTTCTGTGTTGCTGTCTTGTTTACGTCAGAGCCATCTTTTTCCTCTCACCTGCTGCGTGCTGTCCTCCTCTCTGTCTGCTCTGCACCTTTAGACAAAGAATGTTCCATTCTGTGCCCACGGAGTCAGGGACCTCTTGCAGAGAGGTGAAAATCTTCATCCCATGGCTGGTCTTTCTCTCTGGGAAAACTCCTGCACCACTGCACAAGAGTTTGGGGTTGGCAGCCCCTGGTCTTCATGCCTCGCCCCTCACAGTGTGGAAACCCCTTCCTATGAGCCAGCAGTAGTGGGAGTGATGGGAGACCCAGGAATCACAGGGAAGTGGGACTTGGTCCTCTTGGCCACATCTTCCTGGAATATAGCTCCTGCAACATGGGGTTGGGAAGGATGAAGTATGTTAACAGTATTCCTCTCCAAGGGTAGAACTAGCCTGCAGTGGGGAGCTTAGGGGAGAGGAAGGTCCTCTCTGCCCGCTTGCTTTCTCTCTCTCTCCCTCCCCTTCCTTCCTTCCATTCTTTCTTTTTCTTTCTTTCTTTTTATTTCTTTCTTTCTTCTTTCTTCCTTCCTTCCTTCCTTTCTTTCTTTTTCTTTCTTTCTTTCTTTCTTTGTCTTTTGTTTTTTGAGACAGGTTATTTTAGGCTGATCTTGATCTCACTATGTAGCCTAGGCTGGCCTGGAACTCATGCCGATCCTCCTGCCTCAGCCTCTTGAGTCCTGGGATCACAGGTGTGCGGCATCACACCCAGCTATCTCTGCACTTTGTTTAATGCACATAGCTGGGGAAGAATTTCCATAACACTGAGCTGAGGACAGATGGGAAAATGAGCAGGGAGTGGTTCAAGTGTCACAGATTGGTGTTGTTCTAACTACGATGTAGTAGATTTTCTTGAATGGATATTTCCCCATTTGTTGTATCCAGTACACCTTTAGGACAACCCCCAGAGACTTGAAATGAGTTTTTAAAAAATTTTTCCCCAGTTAATTGTTGTTTCGCTGGGGAGAAAGACTGGGATGCCTTCCCCACATCCACACCATTCTTTACCCCTGATGAGCAACTTTTCATCACTCTTCTCTTTATTCTCAAGTATAAATTGTCTTTGTAAAAAAGTTTTATTGGTACATTTTAGATAAACATAATGATGACATTCATCATAGGAAATTTGTACCTGTACATGATATATCTTCATCTTTCTTTTATTCCCATTCCCCTTCCCCCTTCAGTCCTGCTTCCCCTCCTTATTTTCAAATGCTTTGTTCCATTTTTCCTTCTATTCTATTTTTTTGTAGTCCCTTCCTTCCTTTCCCCTCTCTCCCCTCCCTCGTTCCCCTCCCATTTGAACATTTTCTTCCCATATCCCAATATCTGTTATACATTTTGGTCCTTATTTATACTTTCGGTTCTCACACTAGAGAAACAATGTGGTAATTAAACATGTGCGTCTGATTTATTTCTCTTAAGAGTATGGTCTCAAGGTACATCTATTTAACCAGGAATGTCTCAAGCTTATCCTTCTTTATGGCAGAGTAGTACTCCACTGTATTAAAAACCACATCTTCTTTATCCATTGTCAGTTGATGTGCATTTAGGCTGTTTCCAAGACTTAGCTATTACAAACTATGCTGCTATAAACGTGGGTGTGGATATATCACTGTGGTATGGTTCTTTTAATTCTTTCAGGAAGATATCGAGAAAGAAGATAGCTGGGTCAAATGGAACCTTTAGTTTTAGTTTTCTGAGGAATCTCCACACTGATTTCCACAGTGGTTGCACCAGTGTACACTCCCACCAACAGTGGAGGGTTCCTTTTTCCTCACAGCTCAACCAGCATTTGTTATTGGTTGATTTCTTGATAGCAGCCATTCTTTCTGGAGTGAGACAGAATCTCAGTGTTGTTTTAATTCGCATCCTTGAATGGCCAGTGATGCTGAACATTTTTTCATATATTTATCTGCCATTTGTACTTCTTCATGTGAGAAGTGTCTTTTCATTTCAGATGCCCATTTTTTTATTGGGTCTTTAAATTTGAGGGGTCTGATTTTTTTGTGTTCTTTATATGTTCTAGACATTAGTCCTTCATCTGATGAATAGCTGGCAAAAAATTTTTCCCACACTGTGGGTTGTTTCTTCAATCTGTTGCTGGTTTCTTTTGCTGCAATAAAGCTTTTTAATAAGATGAGGCTCCCAGTTGTTGATTATTTGTGATATTTCCTGTACAATTGGGATTTTGTTCATACAATCTTTGCCTACACTAATGTCTTCAAGAGTTCTACCAGTAGATTTAGTGTTTCTATTTTAATATTTAGATCTTTGATCCATTTTTATTTTAGTTTAGTGCATGGTGAAAGATATGATCCTAGTTTCAGTCTTCAGCATGTGGACAGCCAGTTTCTCCAGGACCACTGATTAAAGAGGCTGTTGTTCTTCCAGTGAAGGTGTTTGTCTCCTTTGTCAATGGTAAGTTGGCTGAGTACGTTGGACTGTGTAAGGTGATAAGGTGTGCTGAACGAGTTGTTTCTGGATCTTTTAATCTGTTCCATTGATCCTTGGGTTATTTTTTGCCAGTACCATGCTGTCTTTATCACAGTAGCTTTGTAGTATAATCTCAAGTCAGGGATTGTGATGCCCCTAGCCTTGCCTTTGTTGCCCAGAAATGCTTTTACTATTCTAGGTCTCTTCTGGTTCCAAATGAATTTTAGAATTGTTTTCTCTAATTCTATAAGATATGCTATTGGTATTTTCATTGGGATTGCATTAAATCTGTATAACAATTTTGGAAGTATAATCATTTTCATTATATTGGTTCTTCCTATCCAAGAGCAAGGGATATCTTTTCATTTTCTGATATCCTCTTCAATCTCCTTTTTCAGAGTACTGTAGTTTTCAATGTAAAGATTTTTTAGTTCCTCTGTTAGGTTGATTCCTAGGTATTTCATTTTTTTGGATGCTATTGTGAAAGGTGTTGTTTCCCTAAGTTCTCTCTTAGGGAGTTTGTTATTTGTGTACAGAAATGCTATTGATTTTTGAATGTTGACTTTGTATCCAGCAAGTCAAGCCCAAAGCTGGTATGAGGGAGGAAATTATAAAGATCAGAGCAGAAATTAATGGAATTGAGATCAAGAAAATGATACAAAGAACCAATGGATCAAAGAGTTAGTTCTTTGAAAGATTAAATAAAATTGATAAACCCTTAGCTGACCTTATCAAAAAAAGGAAAGAAAAGAATAAAATTCATGCAATTAGCAATGACAAGGGTAAAATCACAACAGATTCTGCAGAAATCCAGAAGATAATCAATACATACTTTGAGAACCTGTATTTTGATAAGATGGAAAACACAGAAGAAATGGACAAATTCCTAGATACCTATGAATTACTAAAGCTGAATCAGGAAGATATAAAAATTCTAAACAACCCAATATCAATCAATGAAATTAGAGATATAATTTAAAACCTTCCAACAAAGAAAGGCCCAGGTCCTGATGAATCCATCAGGACTGCTGAATTATATAAGAAATTTAGAGAAGACCTAATGCTGCTACTTCTCAAACCCTTTAATGAACTTGAATACTCCCAAATTCTTTCCTGGAAGCAAGCATTACACTAATACCAATACCAGAGAAGGATTCAACCAAAAAAAGAGAAGTACAGGCCAATCTTCCTAATGAAAATAGATGCAAAATTCCTCTGTAAGATATTGGCAAACAGAATGTAGCCAATCATCAAGAAAATTATACATTATGACCAAGTAGGATTCATCTGAGGGATGCAGGGATGGTTCAACATGCACAAATCAATAAATGTAACACACTATATTAACAGAACCAAGGACAAAAACCATATATATGATCATCTCAATAGATACAGAAAAAGCATCTGACAAAGTCCAACACTTATGCATGATAAAAACCCTACAGAAAATTGGGAAAGTCTTTATCTCAATCTGATAAAAGGCATCTATGACAAACCAACAGCCAACATCATACTCCTCTCCTCTGAAATCTTTCACTCTGAAATCAGGAACAAGACAAGAATGTTCACTATCACCACTCTTATTCAATACAGTTCTAGAAACACTAGCCAGAGTAGTTAGACAAGAGGAAAAAAATGAATAAAGATAAGAAAGAAGTTAAATTATCATTATTTGCAGATGACATGGTATTCTACATAGAAGACCCCCAAAACTCCACCAAAAGACCTCTAGATTTAATAACCAAACAAAGTTGTCTCTTCTACTTTAACAAATTTTTTTCTTTTCAGCCATTTGGCAATGATATGCCTAGATATTCATTTCTTTCTATTTTTTTGTTAGGTTTCTTAGGTTTGTAAATTGATATCATTATTCCAATTTAAATTGGAAAATTATTCACCCAAAATTACTATTCAGCCAAATCTCCTTTTTTTTGCCCTATTAATTATCTCCCCTTCCTGAAAAACATTTATTCATATTGCTTGATATCTTCCTTTAGGCAACTGAGGTTCTGTTCAATTTTTTTTCAAATATTTTTCTCTCTTAAACTGATTTTTTTGTTGACTTTTCTTCAAATGTCTTGATCTTTTCTCCTGATATTTCTGAACTGACATTAATCCCATTCAACATTTTTTTCTAGGTATCACATTTTTAAATTTCAGATTTTTCTTCACTTCTGAGATGGTATTTTTTAATTCTGAAATTTCCATTTTTTAACCATCTTTGTATCTTTCCTGAAATCTCCTTATCTTCATACAGTATATCCATCTTTTCCTGTACATTCTCTGACATATTTATATGAGCTTTATCCTTATAGGTTAATTCCCATACGTCCTTTGCTTCTCCTTTATTTTCTGGAGGTTTTTCTTTTTATTCTGATCACCATTTTCTCCTTCTTTAATAATTCTGGTTGTATGTTGGACATTGAAGAAATCTTATTTTCTGTTATCTACTTCCAGTGAATCTGTATTTGGTTTTGTATAGCAGGCAGCTAAATGTCCAGTGGACAGCCTTAATCCTGCATAGACTTGTTCCTAGGCTTTGTTAAGCAAGGTATATTTTATTTTTGCCCTCAGTCCTAGGATATAGTTCACAGTCCTGGTATGTGGTTCTTATATGTAGGACATGATGCTTCTGGCATACAGATGGAATGCAAGAAGAGATGTCTCCTAAGCCCTTCTAATTTGGTGAGATTTTAGCTCCCAACTCTACCTCCTCAGCATGGGGCTACAGTTGAAATCTCCAGTCAGCATTTTCCACCTAGCAGTTGTTGCTTTCTAAGGCACTCTTTGGAGTCGTGCCCTGTACATTTGCAACTAAAAAAGCCAGCCAAGGTTTTGAGAAGATTTCATACATAAATCTGGGACCTTCTTCTCTATTAGTCCTAACCTTCTGGATTGCCTTCCTTCAATTTCCAGTTGCTCTGGAAACCCTGTAATCCAACCTCAAATCTTTAGTTGAATAAGTCTTATGCAGACTTGGAGATGTCTACAGGGGAAAAGCCAGTTACATGTGGATTATGTCTCCTCCAATGTGTGCTTGCATCTGGTTATATACATATATATATATATAATGATTATTATTAATAAGTTTATTTTGAAATGAACTATTCTGTAATTACTTGAAGCCAGAAGCTTTCATACTTTTTAAAATATAAATGAGGTTATGCTGTATATTGTTTTATAATATTTTTAAAACAAACACATTTTAGATATTATTCTACATTAATACATGATAATTGACCTTGTGTCTTTTTCCTATATGATCTTCCAAGTATTCAACAATAAGATTGCAAAAAAATAAATTATTAAATAGAGATATGGGTTATGAATTAGACTTCTTTCAATGTTCTTTGAAAGATACTAAATTATTTCTTTGGAATGCATCTCCTTATGAAGCATGGACCACAAGAAGCCAGTTATATTTGGGTCTGCAAAATCATGAATTTAAATAATCCTCTCTAATGCACCTTATGAAGTATTTCTAGCTTTCCCTATTACAAGCAATAATACTCTGAATATTCTTATATGTTAAATTTTCAGTTTTTCCATAAAATTATTTGTTGGAATTGAAATAAATCCACATTAAAATTTAAAATTTCCATGTATATACTGTCATCCCTTGGTATATACAGTGCACTGGTTCCAAGACTCCAGTATGAGCACCAAGATCCATAGGTGCTCAAGTTTCTTATATAAAATGATTCAGATTTGCATATAACCTAAGCACATCCTCCCAAATACTCTCTTTAAATCATAAGATTGTTTCTAATACTTAATCTAATATAAATAATATGCAAATCATTGTTATACCATTTAGGGAATAATAACTACTTTCTCTGGGTCTCCACTAACTGATATAAAGGATTTTTTGTTTGTTTTGTTTTGTTTTGTTTTACTTTAGCTATAAAACCAATAGGGAAAAGAGAACTGGGATGAGAGCCATAAAGTGTTATGAGTTAGAAAGCAGAAGAAAGAAAGAAAAATGACCTAGCAGATCCTGGGCAGCTATCTCCTGAATGAGCAAACTAAAGTAGCAGCACATTTTCTAAAATAAAATCTCAAAGTCTTAAAGAATTTAAAGTAGCAGGGGCTTATGACTTTGGAGTAAAGGAGAAGACAAAAGTCTCAGAGGCAGCTAGACCTCCCTCAAAGCCTCTTCCTTACTCTGAGTGACCAGGTGACTAACTCCTTTACCGCAGGAGAAAATGAGGATTTATGCTCTGGAGAAAGTGAAAACAGAAGGTCTCTAAGGTGCCTCATGGCAGGCTGAGGGCAGAAATCATTTGAAAACAGTAGGATTAAATATTAAACATTGAGACCTTGCCCTCTAGCGTTTGGTTCTCAGAAAACTGCAGGATGTTAGAAGATTCTCTGAACACATCTTACCAGGAAAAGACCTAAAGATAATGATATTAGGGTTACCTGATAAAACAGCCTGGCCTTAATCACCCTACAAGTGATCTGATGGCCTTCAGGCCCACCTACAATACAGACACACATTAAGATTTTTAGTGTCCTAATTTTATTTTTTACTAAAAAATTTTTTAGTAGTATGTGTTTGCCATACACAATGATCACAATCATCATGGGGAATTTGCACCTGTACAAATAAGTTTCCTAATTTTAAGTAGTCAAGGATCTTCAGACACCTGGAGAAATCCTCTAATATGAAACACAGAGTGGTATGATTTGAATATGATTTGGCCCCTCTGAAATTCATGTTGGAATTCCCATTGGGAGGTAGTAAGGGGGTAGAAACTTAGTCCAACTGCAGTGTTTAGAGATAGAGCCTTTGGAAAAAGTAGGACCAGGTAAGGTCATCAAGATGAAGCCCATTTGTAAGAAGAAAGAGAGAGGCCAGGGGACACATTCATGCTTCTTGTCTTTCATATATGATGCTCTGAACCATCTTGGGACTCTGCCACCCAGAAATTCATTACCAGATGGAGCACCTCAACTTTTAATTTGAGCCACAACAAGCTACTTGTCTTTGTAATTTACCTCTAGTATTGCATTATTAGCAACAGAAAATGGAAGAAGACACATATTTTTAAAAAGAGAGATTAATTCACGGAAAACAGAAATTAGATAAGATGGTTAAAAACTATTCATGAGCTAAGAGAACATACTGAAAATACAAACCAATAGGATGCTATTTTTAAATGGAGCACTCACACAATAAAAATTTTTTTTTGGTACTCGGGGATCGAACTTGGGACCTTGCACTTGCAAGGGAGGTGGCAGAACCACTGAGCTAAATCCCCAACCGAAAATGTTTTAGAAATTAAACATGGCATAAATTTAACAATCCAAGCTAGGCATGCTGACTCATGCCTGTGATCCCACCACCTGGGAAACTGAAGCAGGAGGATCACTGTGAGTTCAAGGCTAGCCTGAACTACATAGAAAGACCCTGTCTCAAAAAAAAAAAATTCAATAAAAAAGTTGGAAGAAAAGTTTGATAAAAACTTCAAAGGGTAATAAAATGATAGAAAATAAGAGAGAAAGGATATGAAAGTTTATAGACCAAACCAATGAGTCAATATCTAAACAATAAGACTCATAGGAAGACGGGTGGAGAAGGATATGACATCACCAAAGAAATAACTTAAGAAAATCTTTCAGAGATAAAAGCTATTGTTAGATAAAAAGGGATCACTAAATGAGCATCAAAATTAACATTTATCAAAACATACCATTGTACATTTGAAGAATGCTAAAGTTAAAGACAGAATCCAAGTTTCTGCAGAGTCAAAATTAGGTTTGATTCTAACCAAAAAAAAAAAAAAATAGAACATAAATCTTCTCAATAGTAATGCTGGTACTAGAAGAAATTCCTCAGCAGGGAAAAAGGAATTTTGTAACCAGCTATTCTATCAAGTAATATAAAAGGTTTATTAGGCATGGAAATTCTCAGAAAATATTCCCTTTCTGCATCTTTCTCAGGATGCAAATGGGAGAGCTGCTCCACCAAAATAAGACATTGGGATCCAAGAAAAAGGAATTCCAACACAAAACAGAAGTGGAAACATTTCCCAGCATGATGTTGAAGAAAAAGTTCCAAGATAACAATCAAGGAACAGGCCTAGAGAACAATTCTTCTAGACTGAAGACTGAAGCAAGTTAAAAGACAAAGATTTAAGATAATAAAGCTGATAAAATGTGCAGTGTGTATAAACATTTTTGAGAGGCATTTAAGAGTAAATCAATAATAAACAACTGATGAGCCGGGGAGCTCAGTGGTACTGCCGCCTGCCTCGCAAGTGCAAGGTCCCAAATTTGAGCCCTGGTACCAAAAACAAAACAAAACAAAACAAGCCTGAAAAATAAACAAGATTTATAATAATTCCAAGTTAGTCCAAAAGCTGTGCAAAGAAAAGTAATCATAATTCAACATATATATTTTCATATTAATAATTAATAATGGTCCAACCAAAATTATGATATAAATATTGGGATCCTGAAGGATGAGAAGTATGTGTGTATTGGGGGATGGTAGTAAAGTGAAGTGAGATGATTCCATTAGTGAGAAGGAAGTAGATACTCAGTAATGTCACTTCTAGGCATAGAACCAAAAGAGCTGAAAGTATATGTCCACACTGAAACTTGTATACTAATGTTTATAGCCATGTTATTCACAATACCCCAGAAGTAGAAATCACCCAAATGTCTATCAACTCTTGAGTGAATAAACAAAATGTGGCATATCCATACAATGAAACATTATTTTTTTAATCTATAAAAAGGAATGAAGTACTGATTTGTGTTACAACATGGAAGTAGGAAGATCACTGCAAGTTTGAGTTCGAGTCTACCCTGAGCCACAGTAAGGCCCGGTCTCCAAAAAAATTTCAGAGAAGTCTTAATAACAGGTAGGAGAGTGGAAGAGAAGAAAAGGTAAGCAATTCAGCTAACAGCTTTGGGTCAAAGCAAAACCAAAACTGCTCCATGTTCTGAAGCACACATTGGAACCCTTGACTGAAACCCAAGGGAGGCAACCATGATGATAGCATTGCACTGTACTTACAATCTCAGCTAATCAAGACCCACGAAGTACTTTTGTTTAAAGACTATACCAGCCCTTCACCTTGTCCCACCCCCTCATCTATAGCCAATGTAGATGCAATGTAAGAATTTATGTTTGTTTTCTTCTTCCCAGATTTGTTTTAGAAGCAGTAGATATTTTCCCAACTGATAACTCGCCATGCTATTGGTGGCTCAGGGAATTTTCCCCAGGACTGCCCCTTTCTTTCTGGGTAACATTTGTTATGGCTCAGTAAATCATTTGTTTCATACATTTCTCAACAGAAGGAGAAGAGGATGGGGATAGGTAGGGGAAGGAGGAGGGAGAGGAGGAGAGAGGCAGGAGTAGTGGTAGTGGCAGCTATTGAGACATATGGAGGTGCATCCCTAACTAAAGAGCTAAAGAAACTAAAAGCAGTTTCCTCAGTGGAGTTTAAACAAAGAGGGCAGACAATTAAGAGATGGATAATCTTTATAATCAGTGTCACCAGTCTATTTAATTGTATAGGATCACTCACTCCAAGCTCTTACTGCACAAGACCAGAATGCGTCACCTCCAATACTTTCTTAGCATAAGGGCTATTTTTGAGTTGATCATCTTGGGGAACTGCAGACACGGAAGAAGCTCTGAAAGGAGAAGTGATCCTTTCTAGGAGAAATTTATACCTACAAAGGAGATCACCATCTGCAAGGGTATCTCTTCCGCACCAAGAAGAGAAGGGTGGCCCTAACCCCGAGAAATTCTTGTTTACAGTGCCTCCTTTCCTAACCATCTTGTTATAACCTAGCAGAATCTCATGCCTTCTTTGCTTTGTTCCAAGAACTGACGGAATTTAAGCCTGAATTCCAAGAAATGTTTTTAAGATTTACTTCCTGTTTCCCAACTATCTCCCACGTATACATGTCATTAACTTCTGTTTTTCACTTATTAATCTGTCTTTTGTCACAGAACCATGAAGGAAGAGAGAGAAAATTATTTTTGTAATTCATTTTTCCTTCCTACAGTGCCAACAGTCTGGACATGGGAATTTCTTGTAAATGTCACAGTGGCCTGAAAATTCCAGCAGTTCAGACACATACACGCAGGTTTGTTCCTGAAGCACTATGAATCTTAAATGTTGAGACTGTGAAAGTCCAGTTCTATTGTTGCCCAAAGAAGCCAATGACTTGAGAAACAGAGTGGCAGGAGAAGAGCTATACTGACAACATTCTGGAAAGGTGGAAGATGGCAGACTCCTACCCTTGACAAACTATTGTAGCTAACTTCTGCAAATGAACAACTTATATAGGGAGTGTATTTTTAGCTACAGATGGATGGGCACCAGAGTAATTATTAATACTGCAGTAGTCCATTTTTTGATGTACATTCTGATGTTATCTGAAGTTCACCAGATGTTCTGGGTTCTGTAAATCTAAAAAATGATTACTGATTAGGAGGCCCTGTGTCTGATGTTTCTCTTGTTCCTTTTTCCTAGAATAGCTGAGGACTCTAGCAGTTAATATCTTAATCATTTAGTTATGACCTTGGGGGGTTTGGGGGGTTTTCTTTTAGAATTTAGAATGGTAGGCAAAGGAAGGAAAACAACAAACTAATTTGAAAAAATTCCCAAAGGGTTTATCAACCCATTCAGTGATTTCAGGAATAAGTAAGACTTGGGCTTACAGCCCGCGCAAGCCCTGAATTACAGAGGAGGCTCTGCTGTCACTGGCTGGGTCTGAGGTCCCGGAGGCTGAAATAAGGAACTTATTGTAGATAGGTGAGTTAATTAGATATCTTGTAGGCAGTTAGACAGGGCCAGGCCTGGAGGAGTCAATATGAAAGACAATTGAGACACATTCACTGGTTAGCATTATAAAAAGAGAACTGCACCCACTTATTTTCCCTGAGGATAAACAGTAGTGATTGATAATCTGTCTACCCCATTTCCTTTCTGGAAATTCCTGTGTGCTTGCTCTGCGACTTGTTTTCCTATTTGATCCCCATTTAATCAATATTACCTGGGTGACTGTACTTGTAATCTTATTGGTTGGTCTTATTGGTTTTGTCCCACCTCATGCCCACCTTGTGATTTTTCCACTGGGTCTTATAATTTTGTCCCACTTTGTACCAGCCTCGCCTCGTGGTTTTGCCCTATAAAACACCTTTGATAAGCAGGATGGGTGGGCAAACCACCTTCCCGTCCCCCTTCTGTCTCTCTTAGACAGAAGCTATCTTTCTCTCAATAAATTTTTCCTATTCTTAACCTCTGTTGTTCCTAGAATTCATTGTTCGATTTTAGAGAACATGAACTCATGTTTCGGATTATCTAGCAGGTTGGGAATTAATAATATTCCCTTTGTTTGGATTATTTTTGCTTATTTGGGTTACTTGCTGCCCTGTATCAAGCTTAACCCACCCCTTTGAAATAAATATGCAGATTCGCTGACTCCCATCATGGGAAAAGAATTTTCAGGACTCATCAGTAAAAGAGGCATGAGAAGGATTTATTAAAGGTAGATATAGGATGCACCAAAGAGAGGAGTGCAGGTCCTCAAAGAAATGGGGCACAATACAGTTGGGAACTGGGGGTCTTTCATGTGTTTTGGGAGGTGGAAATCTGTGGAATTTGACAATCTGTAGTCTTAGTCTTACTCTTAGTCTCAGTGGGGGAGAAGATGGCCCACCCCTAGTGAGGTAATGGCTTATTCCAATGGAAAATCTCAAAAGGGTGGTCCCTTCATGGGTGAAAGGTCATTTGTAAGTAAAAGGGAATGGACAGACCCGAAAGGTGTTGCCCAGGTTTGCTGTTTTGGGAGAAGGAAAAAAAAGTAAATAAACTAGACTTGTGTTTTGAAGGTGCAGTTTTTCCTTAAAGTACAATTTTTTAAAGCTTAATTTCCTTGTCTCCTTTCTAAGTCTTTTATCCTACCTCAACAGTGGTTGGAGGTCTGCTTATTTCACAGAGCTGGGAAGGGAATGCTCAGATTTTTACTTGGGAGCCCAAACTTCAGATTGACTAAGAATGACCTCAGCTCATCTTTGCTGGGATTACCAAATTCAAATAGGCCATTTCCCAGTCCCACAAATGAGTTAATAAGGTTAGCTATGTGGAAAGAAGGATGTAGTAACAGTCGTTTCTAAAGGGCATGAGGATTATTCCTCAGAGACTGGAGCAGGCTAATGATATTGCACTTTGGAAATAGTTTTAGCACATGCTCCATGCCTAACAGGGACTACAGGCTGGGCCTGCACATGCCCATTGGGTAACTAAAGCAGGATGAAGCTCAGAAGCTCTTCCTTTAATTTTTTTTTTTTTTTTTTTGGTTTCCTTTTTGCTTTAAAACTTTGGGCCAAATCCCTGTTCAGCTCTGCACTTAATGAGGGTCTTGTATCACAAGATTAATTAGCTCTAATTTTACCTAGTCTGTCCTATCCTGAGATAGGAGGTTAGGGTGTGGCAAGGCTGGCTGGGGAAGCAGGAGTGACCTGTTAATCACAAGATCCCAGAATGCATGCGCGGAATGGTTCCCAAAACCCAGCAGGTGGACTTCCCGGGGAAAACTCAGCCGACCAGACGTCCCCGGGGATGGGATCCCAGCACTGCCTCTCAGGGCCCATAGGTAGAAGTTCTCAGGGTTTCCTTGAGATTTGGACGCCTGAAAAGGAGAGGCGAGCCTAAAGTGCTTGCTATCCTGGGTTTTCCTCAAGGTGGTCTACCCTACTTTTTTCAGGGTCTGCTTTTTTGCTTTTTTCTTTTAATTGGGCTAAGCTCACTCTGCAGAAAGTTTCTCCCAAACTCTTCACTTTTACTTTCTAGAATAAACTTGGCCACTGCTTTTTGCTCATTTTGTTCAATTCTTGGTTCCAGAGGAGAAGAACCTGGAATCTATCTCCAGAGGGAGAGGTGAGAACCTGGTAACACTCAGTTGGGGAGCCACTTTTAGAAGGAGCAACCTGATAACAATCTCCCTTCAAGACTGACAACAGGTAGACAGAAGCAAATAAAGTAATTTTCAGGATTTGCAGAGACATCCAACTGCGGGCTTTTATAATGTCCAGATCCAGACCTCCTGGAGTGCTATCTAGAAGTCTCCAGTCATTGTCCTAAACTAGCAGTCACCTAGGATACCAAGGAGAGCAGAGCCTCACAGACCACCGTGTGGCAAGGTCACCGCCCCATGTAAGAAGTGTCTCATGGGAACTGAATCCCCCCTCAAGACATAAGGATTCTTCCATAGCTACAAAACCAAGACTGAAATAATGAACAGCCCAGCACCCAACCACCACATCGGCCCATAAAACTGATCCCTTTTCTCTGTTCATTGACCAGTCCGATCCTCTTCACCACACTGGTGTCCCATTCGCCCTCCCACGCTGCAGCCTTTCCCCTTATTTTCCTTATTTTCTTTTTCTCTCTTTTCTTTGTTAAGGTGGCTGGCTTGATCTTTGTCAGGGCTGTGTCCCCCTTTATCTTTCAGATCCTCAAGGCTAAAGCCCCTTACCATTTTCTCTTACTTTCCACTTAATGTTTTCACCTGTAAATCTGTGCTGACTGCCTTGGTTCTCATTTCCATCACCCGTAAAGCAAGGACTAAGGCCTGGTAGTGACACACGGGGACAGGAGAGAGGGTTTGGGCTGCAGATGGAGAGCAAAGAGGATTCTTTCAGCAAAGTCAAGAAGAGCTCATAGTGTGTTTCGCTTAATAGTCAGAACACCCCCTGGATCACACAGATCCTGAGCAGTTTTATCATGCTGCCTCCATAATAAGGGGAGAAGGAAATGTAAATCTTTTATCTAAAATCAGGGATGTAAGCAATACGACATGGGATCCACCTGCTCAGATAAAGGGAGCAGGTCTCTGCTCTTGCTGAGACTCTGGCTTTCCCTATACTTCCTCAGGCAGAAGGCTATGCAAGCAAGGTCCTGAATGGAGCTCTTTTCCTTCAGTCCTGAGACAGACACCCGCATTCAAAGCCCCAGGCCACACCCTGCCCACAGACTGTCCCAGACTGGTCACTCTTGGCTGTTTACTGAATTCACGAGGCAGTCACAGCAACCTCGCCTACTCTGCTGTTTCACAGGACCTGATGTCCAGTGGCAGGTGGGAGCTGTAAAGATCTATTTAATTACTGTCCTCACTCACTCTCTGGAACAATGATGAGAAGGAGGTACTGATGCCCCAAATCGAGCTGGTAGGCTAGGCACAGTTTGATGTGCAAGTGACAAGGCCTTTCTGAGCACCCTCTTGGGCAGTTATGTCAGGACTGTGTAAAAATATAACTTAGATAGGCCTGAGTTCCAATTTTACACTGCTACATATTTTAACCAAGTGACCCTGGCCGAGTTAGTTAACTTCTGTATGTGTCAGTTTCTGACCTGTCAAATTAGGGAAATAAAGTATTTGTAAAAATAAAAACAATGAATACACAATTTGGAATTAGATATTGGGTATTTATTTTTATGTGTACTGTAAAATATATAAATAACATTGACCCATTGTTTCAAATACACTGTTGCTTAAAAAACATTATTTAAAAAAATTTTATTACTACTTGTACATGTTTAATTTTAAAAATTGTCATTAGTACATGATGCCTACATTCCTTGCGGAGGTGGTACGTGTATATGACACATCTCAGTTCCTTTTTTCATACCCTTTCACTCCCTCCCTTTCCTCCCTCTTCTATCTCTTGATCGCCTTCTCATTAGAGAAAGATCTATCTCCCTACTTCCTATTATTTTTTATTTTGCTCTTTATAATTTAGATCTTTCATATAAGAGAAATCATGTGATATTTAAGCTTGTGTATTTGATTTATTTCACTTATTATGGTCTCAGATTCATCCATTTTCCTACAAATGACTCAAGTTTATCCTTCTTTATGGCAGAATAGCTCTCCATTGTGTGTAAATGCCACATTTATCCATTCACCTGTTGCTGGACATAAAGGCTGCCTTCAAGATTTAGCTATTATGAGTGGTGCTTTTATAAACATAAATACACATGTATCACTGTAATAAGATGTCTTTAAGTCTTTCAGGAAGATACCTAGAAGGGGAATAGCTTGTCAAATGGAATTTCTAGTTTTGGTGTTTTGAGGACTCTTTGTACTGATTTCCATAGTGGTTGTACTAATTTACCTCAAAGAAAAAAATTAAAATGAGTTAATTCAAAGAAAAATGATAAACTAATGATGGAACACACCGGTGATACTTTAGATACTGAAAATCACCAACATGGTACTCAATGACAGATGCAGTAGTTATCACTGGGGGTGTCACTGGCCTCTTCAGTGGTTGGCTCATTATGCAGGATCATCATCCACACTGAAGGATACCTGACGTCCTCAGTCCCTGCCATCATGTGGGAGTGGTCACCCCTCCCACCTACCAGTACATGGTGACAAAACCCCACAAAAAAAAGAATACTTGGAAACATCTGCAAATGGATCGAGAATGTAGTACCACTCCTGGTTATTACAAAACCAAAGTTAAAGACTTGCTCAATGCCCCACTGGAAAAACACACACACAGGCTATTTTCTAATATTTTTTTGAAGCAGAAGGAAAGGAAGACAGAAGTGAAGTATAGTTATCAATTGGCTGAGTGGACGAGGGAGCAAAGCATGTACCTGAGAAGACAGCAAAGACATAGGATGTCCTGGCAAGAGCAAGGACAGACAGGAAAAGCCTGGGGCAGTAGATGGCTTTCTTGGCTTGGACTGCTTTGGGGCAAAACCAGTTCCTTCCTGCTTGTTTTACAGGTGCCACCTGGCATCTGACGATGTCTACAGAGTTCCCACTGCCTGCTGAAGAACAAGCAACAGAACTAATTGCTTGACCTATGTGCAGTGCGGCACCAGCCAGAGAGAAATTCTGCAGGATACAGAATCAGATAAGGAAAAATGTGACAGATTTACCAATCATTAAGGAAGCAAACAAGGAAAGTTCTGGAAAACCCTGGGTCTCTTTCCAAGTGCACTTTACAGTCACATGTTGTTCACATGACAAACTGTGAGACAAGAATTGTTAGACGAGAATATATTAATGTTATCTGCATATCACCCAAGATAGTATTCATGACCTTTAAAAAGTCTTGGTTATTTTTGGTGCCTGTGAGTCTCTAGTTTTCCCATTACACTCCAAGGTCAAGAGTCCTCTACATCAATGTGTCTGCAGAAAAAATCTTTCTGAAGATATTAACAGGTGGTGTCATGGATAAAAGGTTCCAATGTCAAATACATTTCAGAAATACTGGACATTTCCATTTTGGAGATTCTCAGTGCAAACTGAAATCTTAAGGCTTTGAAAAGATTTCTTCTGTCCCCTAAGTAATCTAAAAAGTAAAATCTTGGTTTAAAAAATCAACTGACTTGCTTGGTGTGGTGGTCATGCTTATAAACCCCAGCATTCTGGGAGGCTGAGGCAGCAGGATTGCAAGTTCCAGCCCAGCCTGGGCAATTTAGTGATTTAGCAAGAATTTGTCTCAAAATAAAAAATAAAAAAGGGCTGTGGATGCAGTTCAGTGAGAAGGCCCTGGTTCAATTCACAGTGCCCTCCCCCTGCCCACACACACATCAATGGACTTATCCCACCTTACTTAATTTTGGGTGGACGCAGACTCCCTACAACAGTTCTTAGCATGTGTTTCTCCTATCTTCACTTCAGGGCCTTCTCTCACCCTTCCTCCTCCTCTACTAACATTTTCACAACCTTCCTAGACTTATGTCAAGTCCCTGCTCAAGATTCATCTCCTCGACCACTGTTCCCCACAGCGAACTTGCTCTTTACTATGAAACATCATCATTTTAACAAAACGACAATGTATAAGAACTCAAAGTACAAACCATTTACAAGAGGCACAAGCAGTGACAAACAAGAATGACAATTTTGGTTACTTAATATAATTTAGCAATCAATAAAAGTAAATTCTTACCTCCTATTATTATCTCGGTGGAACCTCTAATGATGTCTCGGGAAATATGAAATGTTACATCTCCCAACCTGTTAACCGTATGATAGGCCGAGTTCTTGTTCTCTAGAAATGGAAGGATGTGTCCCAGGAACAATGCAGGTTAAGAGTAGGAAGATGTTTATGGATAGGAAAGCTCCCAAGGGACAGGATCCCGAGCGGGTAGCCCCTTGCTCTTTACTATGAATTATCTCAGAACTGTGTCTGTACAAAGTGGTGTCATCATCATTATTACTTCAAGGTTACTTTGGAATTAACCTCTGGGTGTGTAATAGATGCAATTTGTAAATAACTTTGCCTCTTTTCAACTTCTCATGGCGACCTGTTACTGTTCTACTGATCATATAGTTCTCGCAGGAAAACACTGCGTGGTACATTTCCTGGTAGATGATCAAATGTCTAGCCTTGTTCCCTTCTAAGACCTCTGTCTCATGAACTAAGAACCATTACACAAGGACAAGGATTGAACACTTGTATTCACATTTTCTATTTTTAATTATTTTGATGTTTCTCAAATCCAAGGAAATATCCAACACAACAGATTCTGTCTATAATTGTATAATGTTGGAGGTATTCAAAGTCAAAGCCAAGACTTTGTGGCTGAAAATGGAATTTGGGCTGTTAGGGTATTTGCACAATTATTGAGAGCCCTCTACTCTATGCTGAAGATCCAATCCAAGGCCTTTGGCATGCTAGGCACATGCTCTACCACTGAGCTCTATCTCCAGCCATAAGTTAGTCTGTTTGCATGCTGAGCTTTCTCACTATCTCTGAACTACACCACCAGGCTCTGAATTTGTTTTGATATCTAATATATTCCTTGCCCCTTTCACCAAAAATAAATAAAAATTCTGCCTTTCCCATGGTCTCTCTTGTGTCAGCAGATAACCATTCTATTCTTTAATTTAAAACAAAACCTTAGTGTTTCACAATTGAATTTTCTTTTGAACATCACATCCACATACATTGAAGATACAGTCTGAACCTGCTGGCTGCTCACCAGTAAAATGCCCTGAGTGGATCTTGAGAGGGAGCTAAGAGGCTTGTGGGGGAGCCCTTTGGCCGATGCCTGCAGAAAGCTGGGCTGTGACAGTCAACGTGGCCTGAGCTGACTGCACGACAGGAACTCTGGGCACAGGGTCTGTCTTAGTTACCTTCCTCATCACTGGGACAAAACCCCCAATGCTCACAATTCAAAGGAGGAGAGGTTTATTCTGCTCAACATATGTAGTGGTTTCAGTCCCCAGATGGCTGGTTCCAAGGCAAAACAGCACGGAGATGGGTAGATGGACAGGAGGCAGAGAGGGACCAAGGGAGGAGCCCAGAGGGAGATAAACCCTCCCAAGTCATGCCCACAGTGACCAAGCTCTTTTGACCAGATCCTACCTCCTAACAGCAAGGAAACAAAGCTCAAACTTGTATAGTCCTGCCTCAGCCTCTCAGAGTGCTGGGATTGCAGGTGTGTAGCACCACACCTGGATTCCAGATAGTTTTCAAATTATTCATGAGGCTTTGGGGGACATCTAGCTATAAACCATAACAGGGCCTTAGGTGTTGTCCTAAGTTGAGATGAAGGGCCACAGTTCTGCAACACTCACTGACAGGTCCCTGGACGTGAGTAGGGGGAGTGCTGGTGCTGCTGGACAAGACTGCTCTCTTCAGCTGTGGCCATTCATGAAGAAGACTGACAGTCACAGGCCACTGGCCAGGCCCCCGGGCTGTCAGAGGACCAAGGCTTCATTCCTGAAGGGCAGCCGAGCAGTACAGCACTGTGTCCACCACATGTCACTGTGGCCCCCACTTATCAGACACAGAGTCGCGGCCCCTCCCCGGCCTCCCTGCTTTGGGCCTCTTAAAACACTGGCTAAAATGATCCCTTGAAAATGTGCTACATGATATCAGGCCTCTGCTCAGAGCAGCCAGTACCTTCCCTCTCTCTCGGAGCATGGTCCAAGCTCATTACTACCCGACACCCTCTGCTCTCAGAGTTCTCTGACTTCTGCCCACAATACCTTCACTGTGGCCCACTATACTCTGGCCTCCTTGGTATTTCTTGAAAATGCTTGGTGGGTTCTGTTAAAAGATACACTTCTGCATATTAAGATGTAACAAGTTTATTGGTGCACTCAACAATTCAGGAATCAGGCCATACCCAACTACCAGCAGTTCATCTCCCACCAAGGTGACAAGAGGGGAAATGTAAATGCGTCCCTAGCAGCAAAGTGAAGAAAATACGGGATTGGCTAAAGTGTAAGGTTAGAGTTAGCTGGCAATTTCTAACTAGTAAGGACTCTAGTTAGGAGTCAGTTGGTGCTTTCTGACTGGTTAAGGTTAAGTTTTAAGTTCACATTGAGTGAGGTTGCAGTTTGCTTATGGAGGAACCCCAGGTGCTGGGGTCTCAGCCTCATGGCCCCTGCCACTCACACTTTACTGTCTCCTCTGCACAAAATATTCTCTCGGGCTCAGCATGTCTCCCTCCCTCCCTCCCTCTCTCCAAGCTGTCACTCAGGCTACCTTCTAGTAGAGGCCTTCTCTGCTGGACTATTTTAAAGCAGTCCCACTCCTTCTTGGAGCTCCCAGTTCCCTCACTATACTCCTTTTCTTGATAGCAGGGAGCTCCACAAGGGGAGGAATTTGAGGCTGTTGCATTGTCTGCTATGTCCGCACCACCTATATTCATGCTTAGAATACAAGAAATACTGAATGGCTTTCCATAAGTTTGAAAAAAAGGTTTCATGCTGGGCCCAACTGAAAATTGTTCCACGGTTCTCTGAGTCACAAGAAAGGTCAGAATAACTTTGTTTCCCTTCCTTTTTTTGTTTAGTTTTCATCATCTGCAGGCCATTTGCTTTTCTTGACCAAATTAAAAAAAGAGATAACTCAAGTGTCTGTTATAGAACAGGCTATTGAGATGTCAAAATTCTGATTTTATCTCACACTCAAGACTTAGAAAAAACATTTTTCTTCAGATTTGCTCTCGGCTCTTATATTAGTCTGTTTTGCATTACTATAATGAAATACCTGAGGCAGGCTAAGCTTATAAAGAAAAAGGTTTATTTAGCTCACTGGTTTAGAGAGTAAAAGCCCAATGTTGGGTAGCCCCACTGATTTGGTCTCTGGTGAAGGCCCAGTGGCAAGTGAATTACGACAGGGAGAGATCACATTGCCAGACAGGAAATAAGAGATGATCCCGGGACTGGGTTTGCTCTTATAACAGTTCACTCTCTAAAGAGCTAACTCGGGGTTCCATGAGAATGCCTGTGATTCCTTCTGAGGGCAATGTTCCCAAACATCTGTGGTCCTCCCACTACGCTCCACCTCCTAGATGTCTACCACCTTATACATTGCCACATTCAGGACCAACCTTGGGGAACAAACCACATCCAAACCACAGCCACTCTTGAAAGCTGAAAAAGATAGAACCTTGACACAATATTGAACTTTTCCTGAGCCCTCTGCTCTCTGAGAGCACTGAGGATTAAGGAATACAGTTTAAGTGATGGATATGCTAATTACTGTGAGTTGATCACTACACAAATTAAAACACACATTGTAACTCATGAATATACACAAATATTATGTGTCAATAAAAAGTTGTAAATCCCCTACCACCTGTGTTTAAAAAGAAAAAACCAGCTAATCACCCAGTCATTGAATACGCTAAAACCTACCTCCGTTCTTCCTCATGACTCCCATAAGACTTGCCAATGATACCTTTTTTATTTATCTCTGAAAAAACCCAAGATCCTTCCTTTTTTTTTGGTACCGGAGATCGAACTTGGGACCTTGAGGTTGCAAGGCAGGCAGTGGAACCACTGAGCTAAATCCCTGGCCCCGATCCTTTCTTTTCATTGGGCTATTCCTCATGAGTAAAATGTCTCCTTATTGCAACACCCTGAATAAAATCCTATCCTGAATTATCCAGTGAATTTTGGCTTTCAGAGTTCAGGGCCAAGACTCAGTTAGGACTGGATCTCACGTACAGATCCTTAGTTACTCTGCCCATGTAATGTGGCCTCAGGAGGTACACAATCACCTCTGAGTTGTTCAGTGAGGATGACATTCACCTGGAGGACTGACAATGTTAACTTTACTTAAGGCCTGTACTCTGGGAAAGTAGGACTAAGAAATGTTTTTCCCTTTTTGGTTGTAGGAACTAGCTAAATGCAAAGGACTACCCAGCTCTTGCATATTATGAAATAAGACCTACCTCCATCTTTCCTTGAGTATCCCTTAAGACTCTCGGATGACTTTCTTGCTTCTCTGCCTCCAAAAGCCCAGTCTTCTTTCTTTTTCTTTGACATATTCCTCATTAAGGAATGTTCTTTTACTATAACAGCCTGAATAAAATCATATCCTGATTGACTGATGTATTTTGTCTTTCATAAAGAGGGACTTGGGTTTGGAGGGATTATTTATAGCCTCAAAGATAAAATGTCCACTGGAAAAGCAGCTGTTGACAATACTGAGTGACAAAAAACCTCCTAACAATAGACAACAAACAACCAAAGGGTCCACTCCCTCAGCTGAAAGCCAGCATGGAGCCCAGGTTCACAGCAGAGAATAATTACTACTTCCACAGGCTGACAGAAACTTGATTCAAGCAGATGGCTGGACAAAAAGATACTGCTGGAAATAATTTCCCACTATATAACATAAATGTGGCTCTATATAATTTCCCCCCGAAATCAACTATCCCCAATGTACTAGGCATGGAAGACATTCGTTCTCTGTCAAGGGGCACTGGTTTTACAGAGATGAGGTAGAGGCAGGAAGTCCTGAGAAGCTACAGGCTGTCATTCACTGCAAGTCTACAAGCTCTTACCTTTCCAAGAGATTGGTCCAGGAGGGTCACCAGCCTTTATCACCTGACCTGATCTGTGGTCAGATGATAAAGACCAGGATTTAGACAAATGGCTCCACCCTTCTTCTAAAATGCTGGTCAGCCCTTGCTACTGTGTGCAATCCCACAGAGATGCTTAGCTCCATTCCATGGGACACAAAGCCTCCAAATACTACAAAAAATCAAAAATTAACCAGTCAGGTCCAGATGCTGATGAAGTTAGCTACTACAGGCCCATTGGTAACTGGAAAATTTAGGGTTCTTGACTTTAATTCATGGATTAAGATGCACTGGGAATCCTCTCGAAGTTATATGCCAAAAGTGTGTGGGAACATATGTATTTTTCTGAAGAAAGTTTACACAGGTCTCTAACATTCTTAAAGGGAAGAATTTATTCCCCTAAGTGGATATAGATATTCTGAGCCTTCAAAGAAATAAGACCCTCTGCCCATCTTTGGCCAGGAGCAGCAAGTTCACAGCCACGTATGACTAGGTATACTTACTTCATCTGTAGGCTTGTCTAGGTGCTCAGCCTTGTCTTGGATCGGCAAGGGGCTTAGTCATGCCGAAGACCCTGGTATTTGCAAGATCCATACAAAACAGATTCATCTCCTAGAAGCTGAAAGGTGGAATGTGTCACCAAGAGAAAGACTAGGACAGACATTGCTTGTTTAATGACAGAGCTACGTTCCATTTCCCTGGTGAATGAGGAAGTGTATATAATAGGTACATTACAATATTTAGAACAAAGAAATGGTCAAATGAAACTCCAACTTGATGACTTTTCTTTTATTTTCATAAATCTTACATGCAGTGCTGTACTGTATAAGAGAACATAAAACTATAATACCGTGCAATATAATACAGTCAGCAAAAAATTACCATACTGCATAAGCAAGGTGTACTGTACAAAAAAAGGCATTGAGGCTCTATAAACAAGATGTACAGAACTATACAAAAAAAAAGATGGATCATAAGCTGAGCAGCAGGTCATTAAGTCTGAACAATCATTAAACAGGCAGGTCATTAAACAAGGAATATCCCAAGCCATTTTATATTCTCCTCAAATATTCTCCATTAACAATGTAATTTGGGACCTTTTGGGCGACCGTACCCCTGCCCCCAGCATCAAGGAGCCGAGCTGCCCCAGTGCAGAGGAGGTGAACTTTCCAGACCATTGTACCACTGCCCCCAGGGCCGAGGAGGTGAGCTGTGCAGGTGTCAGCAGCACATTACAAGACACCCCCCCACCCTGAAATGAGAAGACACTTAAACAAGTCTCAAAAACAGACTCCCAGATCACCTAGAACAATCTTAAAGGGAAATGAGATGAAGAATCTGATACATAACCACCTGGACTCCCTGAACTGGCAATGAAAGAAGATCTGGAAAAAATGAAATCAGAAATAATTTCTCAGATAACAGCAGAGATTGTGTCCATAGTGCAAGACATGATTAATAAATCTAGAGAGGACACAGATAAAAAAAATAGAGGAGCTGAAGAACATGACGGAATCCCAACATAGGAAACAAATGGAATCCATAAATCAGATGCAAACAGATTTCCAGGAGATTAAAAACTCCACTGAAAGTCTACACAGCAGAATAAGCCAACGTGAGGACAAAATTTCAGCTATAGAAGATAAGATTGCAATTAGTGACCAGGAAAAGAAAAATTGCTTTAAAATTGTAAGGGACCATGAGAAATCAATCCAGCAGCTGCTCAACGATGCAAAGAAGAATAATATCACAGTGATCAGAGTCAATGAAGAAACAGGATAGAGTGCAGATGACATAAAAAAACTGTTCACAGAAGTGATGGCAGAAAACTTCCCAAGCAGGGGAAAAGAACTTGACATAGAGATAAGTGAGGCATATAGGACTCCAGCTAGCCTGATCAAAAAAAAAAAAAAAAAAAAAAAAAAAAAAACTACACATAGGCATATAATAGTTAAGAGTCCAGAAACTCAACAGAAGAAAAAAATTCTACAAGCAGTTAGAAAAAAGAAACAAATCACATACAATGGAAAGCCCATCAGAATCATAGCTGACTTCTCAATGCAAACCCTCAAGGCAATAAGAACTTGGAGTGATGTGTTCCAAGCCCTAAAGGAAAACAGCTTCCAACCCAGCTTGCAAAACTATCTTTTAAAATTGATGGAGAAATAAGACACTTTCATGACAAAGAGCACTTCATGAATACCAAACTAGCACTCCAAAAAATTTTAGACAATATCCTAGGAAAAGACAATGAGGATCACAACCCAGGGAGACCAGAAGAATTAATCCATTGGGCACAACAAGAAATTAAATGCAAAGGGGGAGAATCCAACAAATAGAAAAAGTAATGACAAGGATAAGTCAATACATTATCATTTATAACCATCAATGTTAATGGTCTCAATTCACCAATCAAAAGAAATAGACTGGCAGAATGGGTCAAGAAGCAAGATCCAACAATATGCTGCATACAAGAAACACACTTAATTCAAAAAAACCTCATAGACTGAAATTTAAAGGGTGAAAAACAATACTCCATGCAATGGGAACCCCCAAAAAAGCAGGAGTAGCTATCCTCTTTGCAGATCAAGTGGATTTCAAAACAACACTGATTAAGACAGACAAAGAAGGACACCAAATCCTTGTAAAGAGAACAATCCAAGAGGAAGAGATGACAATCATAAACATATATGTACCAAACACTAGTGCATCCAACTATATAAAACAAATACTGACAGACATGAATAATCAAATAAGGACTAATGCAATAGTAGTGGGGGACCGCAACACCCCACTCTCACAAATAGATAGATCAACTAGACAAGAAGAAACGAAATACTAGAACTCAATCAAACTCTTGAACGAATGAACTTAACAGAGTGTTCCACCCCACAAAATCAGAATACACATTCTTGTCACCTGCACACAGGTTGTTCTCCAGAATAGACCACATACCCGTTCATAGAACATGTTTAAGTAACTGCAAAGGAACTGAAGTTATCCCCTGTATATTATCAGACCATAGTGAGATGAAATTGGAGATCAAGAGCAAAAGAAACTGCAAGAATTTCATAAACACATGGAAACTGCACAACAAACTTCTGAATAACCAATGGGTCACAGAGGAAATTAAAGAAGAAATCAGACAGTTCCTATAATTAAATGACAATCACAGTACAACATATTGGAATCTATGGGACACAATGAAAGGAGTATTACGAGAGAAATTCATAGCAGTGAATACTCACATTAGAAAAACAGAGTGAGCCCAATTAAACAATCTGATGCTGAACCTTAAGCTTCTAGAAAAAGAAGAGCAGGACAAACCCAAAGCTCATACAAGGGAGGAAATTATAAAGACCAGAGCAGAAAACAATGCAATGGAGACTAAGACAATGATACAAAAAATGAATGAAGCCAAGAGTTGGTTCTTCGAAAGAACAAACAAAATTGATAAACCCTTAGCCAACCTTATCAGAAAAAGGAAAGAAAAGGCCCAAATCCATGCAATTAGGAATGAAAAGGATGAAATTACAACAGACACAGCAGAAATCCAGAGAATCATCAATACCTGCATCAAGAACCTATACACCAAAAAGATGGAAAACACAGCAGAAATGGACAGATTCCCAGATACATATGAATTACCAAAGTTGAGTGAAGAAGACCTAAAAATTCTAAACGACCCAATATCAATCAATGAAATTGAAAACATAACTAAAAACTTACCAACTAAGAAAAGCCCAGGTCCTAATGGCTTCACTGCTGAATTCTACAAGACATTTAGAGAGGAACTACTGCCACTACTGTTTAAACTCTTCAATGAAATTGAAAGGGAAGCAATACTCCCAAATTCATTCCTGGAAGCAAGCATCACCTTGATCCCCAAAGCAGAGAAAGATTCAACTGAAAAAGAGAATTATAGGCCAATCTCACTAATGAACATAGATGCAAAAATACTTAATAAGATACTGGCAAATACAATGCAGAAGATCATCAAGAAGATCATATACCTTGAACAAGTGGGATTTATCCCAGGGATGCAGGGATGGTTCAACATATGCAAATCAATCAATGTGATACACTATATCAATAGAGCCAAGGAAAAAAAACCATACGATTATCTCAATAGATGCAGAAAAAGCATTTGACAAAATTCAACACACATTTATGGTATAAATCCTACATAAAATTGGAATAGATGGACTCTACCTCAGTCTGATAAAAGCCACCTATGAAAAACCAACCACTAATATCATACTAAAGGGTCAAAAAACTGAAATCCTTCACACTAAAATCAGGAACAAGACAACGATGTCTACTATCACCACTCCTGTTCAATATAGTTTTGGAAACATTAGCCATGGCAAATAGACAAGAGAAAGAAATAAAAGGAATAAAGATAGGAAATGAAGAAGTCAAATTCTCATTATTTGCAGATGACATGATAATCCATATAGAAGACTCTAAGAACTCCAAAAAAAGTCTTCTAGACTTAATAACCAAGTTCAGTAAAGTAGCTGGATACAAGGTCAAAAAATCAATAGCTTTCCTCTACATGAACAACAGACTGAGACAGAAATGGGGCAATCAATTCCTTTCACAATAACATCCAAAAAACTGAAATACCTAGGAATCAACCTAACAAAAGAAATCAAAGACCTCACCTCTGAAAACTATAGCACTCTGAAAAGAGAGATTGAAGAGGATATCAAAAAATGGGAAGACATCCCTTGCTCCTGGGTAGGAAGAATCAACATAGCGAAAATGGCCATACTTCCAAAGCTGATATATAGATTCAAGGCAATCCCAATTGAAATCCCAGCAGCACACTTCAGAGACCTGGAGAAAACAGTCCAAAAATTCATTTGGAACAAGAAGAGACCTAGAATAGCAAAAGCAATTCTAGGCAACAGAGATACGGCAGGGGGTATCACAATCCCCAACTTGAAACTATACCACAAAGCTACCATGATAAAAACAGCATGGTACTAGCAAAGAAACAGACCTGAGGACCAGTGGAACAAAGTAGAAGATGCAGAAACAACTCCAGACACACTCAGCCACCTCATCTTCGACGAAGGAGCCAAACACCCTCACTGGAGGAAAGAGAGCCTCTTTAATAAATGGTGCTAGAAAAACTGGGTTTCAACTTGCCAAAGATTAAAACTAGACCTATATCTCTCACCATGGACTAAACTAAAATCAAAATGGATTAAAGATCTAAATATTAAAACGGAAACACTAAACCAGCTGGAAGAGAGGTTAGGAAGAACTCTTGAAGACATTGGTGTAGAAAAAGATTTTATGAACAAAACCTCAGTTGCCCGTGAACTAGCACAACCAATCAACAAGTGGGGTCTCTTCTTATTAAAAAGCTTCTGCACAGCAAGAGAAACCACCAGCAGTGTGAAGAGACAACTCACAATGTGGGAAAAAATCTTCACCTGCTCTTCCTCAGACAAAGGTCTACTATCTCGAATCTATAAAGAACTTTTAAAAATCAGACCTCCCAAATTAAAAGATCCAATCCAAAAATGGGCATCTGAAATGAACAGACATTTATCAGACAAAGAAGTAGAAATAGCAAAATGAAACATATGAAAAAATGTTCAACATCACTGGTCATTCAAGAGATGCAAATGAAAACAACACTGAGATTCTACCTCACTCCAGAAAGAATGGCTGCTATCATGAAATCAACCAATAACAAGTGCTGGCAGGGCTGTGGGGAAAGAGGAACCCTGTTCCACTGCTGGTGGGAGTGTAGACCGGTGCAACCACTGTGGAAATCAGTATGGAGATGCCACAAAGAACTAGAACTGGAAGTCCCATTTGCTATTTCCTGCTGGGTATCTTCCCCAAAGAATTAAAAGAATCATACCACAGTGATATATGTGCACCCATGTTCATAGCAGCACAATTTGTAATAGCTAAAACTTGGAAGCAGCCCAAATGCCCATTAACTGGAGACTGGATAAAGAAAATGTGGTTTTTTAAATAAAATGGAGTACTACCCAGATATAAAAAATGAGAAATTAGAGACATTTATAGCTAAATGGATGCACATTGAGGTGATACTTTTAAGTGAAATACATAGGACCCACATGTGTAAATACCGAATAGTTTCTCTAGTGTGAGAAACTGAAAGTGTAAATAAGGACTAAAAGGTATAATAGATAATGTGAAATAGGAAGAAAAGGGGCAAAGGGGAAGGGCAAGTGGGAGGGGTAGGGGAAAGGAAAGAAGGGAGTGGAATTAATATGAGAAAATGGAAACAAAGTCTTTGTAAATAGGGAGGGATGGAGGGGTTGAAGGGAGGGTAGGGGAAGGGGGAAAAATAAGAACCAAGAGAGACTATGTAAAGGTGTAAATTTCCAGTGGTGAATGTCATTATATTGTACACCTAAAATGTACCATTAAAGTTAATTTTTAAAAAAGAATGTAATTTGACAACAACAGCAGTGGCTAAAGATAAGATATGAAGATGAAATGGAAGCATTTGAGTATTACCAATAGGTTGGCTCTGTTTTTTTAAGTACTCAAACCTGCATTTTATAGCCTGTGCTTTGAATTAATAATACCTATCAAAATTATGCCATATGTTTTGCCAGGTTTAACAAAGCAAAAACAAAGCTTAACTGGCTGCCTGAACCATGTCATTGTGGGACTTTAATTTTCCTAGAACAGCAAATGCCAACCAACAAGATAGGCCTTCCTGCTCTTCTGAGCTCTGTTTATAGTTCTAAGAAATAAATAATAAGTTATTATATTACAATTATTCTCTGTATGTGAGCAACATTAATTTGTCCTTGTGGGAGTCTTGGAGGAAGAAGGGTCAGGGATGGCATAAAAACGACCCCCAAACACGACTGATACCTAAAGCCAAAGTCTGATTCTGACGCTGCAGGACTAAGCAAACTAGTGCCTTCTCAGCCATTACTGTCTTGAGCTTCAGCCCGGGGTAATGTGTGTCCCTAGTCCAGTTTGTGACTTGCTTTGAGATAGCATTGAAGAGCATGTTCATCCTGCAGTCCCACAGCAAGGAGTGCCATTTGTCAAACTGGATACAGAATAAATGAAATGCAATTCTGCCACCCATTAATGTGCTCTAGGGGGACCAGCACATAACGAGGGCAGAGGCTACAAAAGCTCAGTTGAAAAGTCACCTCCTCTGTGACTGACTTAATTGCTCCCTTCTCTGTGCTGGCTGGTGTCACAGCTCCTGGCTGACACGGCTGCCCCCCTGGCTGGCTGGGATCCTGTGGGGCAGAGACTGTGTCTTATTTATCTTTGGAGCTCCAGTATCTTGCATAGTGTTTTGTAATCAGTGAGAATTTGTGCTGTGGCTGTAAAGATCCATTCAATGAAAGCCAACTGCTAGATCAAACTCTCAGCCCAATTCTGAGCATGCCCGGAAGGCTGCTTCTAGCTCATCTTCCCTTATCTCAGTCTTCACAAAAGGCCTGAGGACTGTGCCTGTCCTGCTGCCAGGCCACAAACAGGGCGGGAGAAACTGGCTCTACCCTCATACTTCCCAGAGCCTTGGGAAGGTAAAGACTACTAGAGGAGGAAAGAAAACGCCCACAGCCAAAATAATTGAACCCAACAATATGGTAAAACATTTTCTATGCTAAGCACTGCTCTGAGCACATGAAGTTTTTATCTCCTGGAATTCTCACTGTTCCAGGTAAGCACAGCCTTGTACACACTCTACTGTGAGGAAACTGGCACAGTAAGGTGGAGTAACTTGCCCAAGTGATGGAGCCGCATTCCTCCCTAGGCCCTCCAGCTACGGAGAAGCCAGTCAGAGGGAAACACTAAGCAATAAGTACTCACTGAGCAATAAGGCTCAGTACTGCATGGGCATGGTCGAATCATGTTGTGACTGGAGATCCACATCGGTCCCATGGGTCTAACAGTGAGCGCCAGAAGCCAGGGGCCGCATTTCTTTATTGGTCATCTTTTCACCTCCCCATTTAGCAGAGACCACCTTTAGCAGAGATTAGTACCCTCTAAAAGCATTCCCTGGCATTCCCAGCACTCAGGAGGCTGAGGCAGGCAGATTGCTGAGAGTTCGAGGACAGCCTGGGCTACATAGTGAGATCAAGGCCAGCCTGCACTGAACTACATAGCAAGTTCACTTCTGAAAAAGCAAACTAAAGCAAAAAACAAACAAAAAAGAGTTCCATAAACTGAATGAGGGAAAGCCCCTTGGAATTCCCAGAGAGAGAGAGAGAGGAGAGAGAGAGAGAGAGAGAAAGGAAGACTAACTAGACTCTTCCTACTGCCTCAGGGGTGTGTGTGTGTGTGTGTCCCAACAGCAATTTTCACAGCCAGTCCCCGAAGCCCAGTTCCACTAAGTGGCTTTTAAAGCCAGATCCTCTAAAGCCGGGCGTGGTGCCGAACACCTGTGTTCCCAGCACTTGGAGGCTGAGGCAGGAGGATCACTGTGAGTTTGAGGTCAATCTGGGCTACACAGTGAGTTCAAGGCCAGCCTGAACTACACAGTGAGACCCTGTCTCAAAAAACAGAAAAAATCAAAAAGCTAGATCCTCTGGATTTTGCTAGAGCAAAGGTAGTTTCTAAAAACGTTTTTAAAATATCAAACCAGTTTTCAAAAACATGTATCACTTTAAGCCCAGCAATTACAGGAGTTTCCCTGAGAATCATGGTGGCTCCCTTCCCAGAGGCCATGAACAGAAGTTTCTATCTGCGGGTGCTGAGCAGGTACCGAAATGGGGACCGGCAGATAGGCAGAGGACATGCAGTCTGTCACCGGGAGGGTGGTGGAAGGACTTGCTCACCATTATGATGTAAGGAGCAGGCACATTTTGGTTTTCAACAGGACCCACAAATCTCAATTTTAAAATACTGGCTGTGGCAGGGTGGACCCATATTATCTCCTTCCTTCTGCCATGTCTGTGCCCTCCCACACTGACTGGCACTGACTGCAGGACTGGCTTTGGCCCACAGGGTATTAGTAAAAGGGATTCAAAAAGAGGCTGGAAAAGTGTTTCGCCAGCAGCAGCGGCTGAGTGGGGCTTCCCTTCCTGTTGCCTATTTGACCTCAGCTGCCCTTACCAAGCAAAGAAGGCAGGGCAAGCCTGATGGGAAGGGCTTGTGATTCAGCCACTTCTGCCACCCCAGGTAGTCGCCTGCCCTGGGCCAGCCTGGTCCTCCAGCTCAGCCAGCCCAGCAGCTGAGCACAGATGCACCGGTGAGGCCAGCAGAGCTCAGTTGAGCTGGCCCAGATCAGCAGCCCGGCTGGCTCCCAGCACCTTGAGCTAAGTTTTAAACCAGTACATTTGTTGCTTTAAGCTAAGACATGTTGGGGTGGCTGCCATATAATATGAGCTAACTGACAGCACAAATGAAATATGTTTGGGGTTAAAATAGTGTTATGGATTATACCTAGATGTCCCTCCAAAGCCTCATGTGCTCTTAGGCTGCACTCTGGGGAGACACTGAATGCAGGGCTGGTACAGCTGGCTTGCTGCTGGGAGGAGCCTGGTCTGAGGAGACAGCCAATGGGGGCGTGGCCTGGCAGGGTTTATCAGGCTCTGCTTCCTCCCTTTGCCCTCTGCTTCCTGGGTGCAACCTTGAGCAGTTCCTCTCGCCATGCCCCTCTGCCGTGCTGTTCCTTCTTTGGAGCCCACTAACCAGGGACTGAAACAGGAGCCAAAATAAAACTTCTCCTCCTTTATGTTGTGAGAGTTGGGGATTTTGTCCCAGCAATGAGAAATTTAGAAGATAGGGATGCAAAGAATTCCCCAGCATCACTGTTTGTAATAATGAAAAAAACCCATAAAGATCCATCTGTTAAGGAAGAGGTTAATCTGTGGTTAACCAAAACATCCATACTGGCAAGGGTTTGCCACTGCTGACAATTAAGCTGTAACTTGTAGCAATATGCAGATCTACCAGTGCTTTAGAAGTGTGCCACTACATTCTGATGAACAGGTAAAAATCGTACTGGTCCCTCACCCCGAACACATTATCTTATAGAAATGGGAGGTTGGGCTGCCTGGATCACACCATGCAGTGCAGAAGATTATCGTGCTGTAAGGAAAAGGAAGAAGCTCAGAACAGAGCCCAATATGTGTTACACTTTGCTTTCTGAAGGTATAACGGGGGGAGTGGGCAGCTCTGCTCCAAGAGTCATATAGTTCTAAGAGGGGGATGTTTTGGTGGTGAAAGCCATTGTTAAACTTAGTAGCTGAGTGTCTTCTAATCTCTTCAAAGGTGCTACCATAACTGACAGGTCTTGAAAGTGTGCTCCAAACATACAGCATGTTAGAACTCACTGGTAGAGCAAAATCCCTAATGGCACTGGAATATCGATGTATGATGAATAAAGGAAGCCAATTAGAAAACGATATGTAAAACAGAGTCCTATTCTTGTTACAAAACGAATATGCAGCCAGGTGTGGTGGTGCACACTTGTCATCCTGCCACTATGGAGACTGAGGCAGGCGGATAAGGAAACTTAGTGAGATTCTGTCTCAAAATAAATTTAAAAATGGACTGGGGATAAATCTCAGTGGTATATCCTGACATGCACATGGCCTGGGGTTCAATCTCCAGTAGAAAGAGAGACAGAGAGAAAGAGAGAGACACAGACAGACAGACATAGAGAGACAGAGATAGAGACAGGAAGGAGGAGGAGGAAAGAGAGAGAGAGAGAAGGGAAAATACAGGCATAGGAAACTAACTGGAGGACAAGAGCAAAGTGGATTCTAACGGTAGCTATCTCTGGAGGATGGGAATAGAGATAATTCTTCTTTGTCTATCACTTGTTATTCTTTTTCTCAAACTGATGCAATAAACAGGTACTTTAGTTGTTGTTATGGTTTACATCTAGATGTACCCCGGGAGCCTCAAGCACTCCTAGCAGGGCTTTTGGAAAGTGATTGGCTTTGGGGACTTAGAGCTGCCTGGTTTAGGAGGTGGGTCTGGTCAGAACAGGCTGTCACTGGGGTTGTGGCCTGAACCCCAGGGTTTGTCTCCCTCTCTTCACTCGCTCCTTCCTGTCCACCATGCCATCCTACCTCGGAGCCTGCTGATTATGGACTGACATGTTGGGAGCCATTCTACATAATTTTGGGGAAAAATCATTTCACAATTAAATTATGACTAGGGCTGTCTGAGGCCTCAATGGTCCCGTGATGCTGTGACTCTCAAGGGCAAGATTACATCAGCCGAAGACATCCTGAGCAGTAATACAAAAAGAGAAAGGTCTCACCTGGCTGGGGAGGGACAAATTCCTTATCAGCTTAACTCATCCCACCTACTGTTGTAAGAACATTTTGCTCATCTCATTGGCCTCTTCAACATAAGCTCCTCCTTGACCTAAGATCCTCATCAGGGTAACATCCTCATTGTCATAGGATTACTGTCTGAAACATCTGATACTTCCTCGATTATAAGATCCTCCTCAATTTAGGATTACCGCCACCCTCCGAGTTGTCTGATACCCTCTATGAGCCCAATAAATGTGGCAAGCTTGGAGAGTCTTTGTCTTTACCGGCTCTGAGGCACTGATCTCCAGGCTCCCCATATACTTTGAAATCATGCAACTCTGTTGTCTTTTTTTTTTTTTTTTTTGGTACCAGGGAACGAACTCCAGACCTTGTGCTTGTGAGGCAGGCGGCGGAGCCACCGAGCTAAATCCCTGGCCCTGTTGTCTTTTTTCTTTAGCCCTTACTGTCCATCCCCCTTTCTAGGCAGTCGGAGATCACGTGAGCCACCATCAACCTCCCCTCCATTTAACTGCAGGAGTCAGATACTGTGCCTCAGCACCTGAAAGTGACTTAGATGGTTGTGTTGACACAATTTAACACAAGTTATGGATTTGAAAACATTAGGGGGCACACTCACAGGTGCTCACACATGTACAGCCTCCTTCTTGACCACACACACCCCAACCCAAAGTAGAGCAAGACTAGTATTTTGTTGTTACTTTGAGTCCCTACAAAGGCCCTGCTGCCCATTGCACCCATTCAGAATTTCCCGGGAGGTCGGTGGTCTCTGGAATTGTCCTGTGTGAGACCACAAGGCAGCCCTGTGGGCAGCTCCCTGATTCTCTGGGGAGCAGGCAGAGGCTGTGGTGTCCCGCCCTGTGCAGCCCGAGGAAAGGACTGGCAGTGAGCCGTGACTGTGGAGCGGCTGTGAGAATGTGAGCAGCCGAGGAGCTGCCACTGCTGTCTGGTGGTGGAGACGCCCTGCTCATTAAGGGCAGCAACAAGCCTGGGCCCCAATGCCCCCACTACCCCGTTGGCCCTTCCCAGGCTTGGTCTTCACTGTCTGTCCCTCCCACCAACAGGGCACAGAAGTGTCCGTGCGTGACACGGCTAATCATCGACTCACATCTAACACGCCAGCCAGCGAGAGGCAGCTGAGGCCAGCTATACTCACTCCTGCATAAATGTGATTTAGCGGTGACAACAGAAGCCAAAGCAACTCTCTATCAGGAAACCCGGGGGCAAACAGCAAAAGAGCAAGTCCAGGTTCAGAATGCCAAGCAGTTTACTGAAGATGCCACAGAAGTACAGGCCATAAGATAATGAGTTAGGGACTGGGCAGCAAGATGGGAAATGAGGGCTGATAAGGCCAGTGGCGAAGCCTTTTGAACTGCACTCACTGAATGAATGGAATGTGGAATAACCGATCTTTTTCACAAAGGGGATATGGTCACCTGGTGCCCGAAAGGATGTCAGTACACCACTGCCATCTTTGCAAGTATCTGCTTCATGTTCAACTCTACCACTCTGTGTACTTGTCCCAAGACTGGAGGGAGGAATGTACTCCTCCTTGAACAATCTTCAGTTATGTGAAGGTAAAGAAATAGATTACCCAATTATTAAGGACAGGTCGGGAATTGAAAATGTTCAACTGCCCCTCTCCTGTTTAAACACACTGTAAAGTTAATATACAGTGGACCCATGAGTTATGACCAGCCTGACATACGAACAACTTGGGTTATGACCAGAATTTTAGTTTTAACTTACGACCAAAGTCTTGAGTTACGACCCGAATGTTGGCCTCTTGTGCTTCCAGATGGTCTCAGATACAGATTTAACCCTTAAAGAGCTCTGGAAGGAACATTACAACATCCTTTGCTGTGTGGCGTTAATTGAGATATCCTGGGCCAGTGTCTAAGGACCCTGAGATCTGCCTATATATAGGAGACAGACTTTGAAGGCTGTGTAGAGGACCCTGAATGTTCATTGACCAACCTGAATTACAATCAGTCCTCGCAAACGAATTGAGTTCGTAAGTCAAGAGTCCACTGTAATCACAGAACTTGTTGAGGCTTGGTAATAAATGCATCAATCCCCTACAGCAGTGATGGCAAACCTTTTAGGACTGAGTGCCCAAAGTGCAACCCCAAATCCACTTATTTACTGCAAAGTGCCAACTCTGCAATTAGACCTGAATGCTCGGCTCCTGCAGTGAGGCTAAGGCGACTTGATTTGGGTGCCAACAGCGAGGGCTCTGTGTGCCCACTGTGGCACGCGCGCCATAGGTTTGCCATCGCTGCCCTACAGCCTCCTAATCTTCAGGCACTATTCACTTGGTCTTCGAACTACATGTTCAGCTGTCAGCAAACTGACAGCTACCCCTGCCGAGAGCTCTGGATGCTCCCTTGGCAGACATCATTGCTTTAGTCATCAGGAAGATCTTGGAGGTGGGTACTATCATTTCCCTATTCTACCAGTGAGGAAACTGAGGCCCAGAGAGGGCAAGTAACGTGCCCAAGGCGATGCAGCTTGTGGGTGGGGGACAGGACTGAAGCTCCTTGGACAAGCCTGAAACGAGGGAGGAGAAGCCACACAGAGCAGCTGGGCAGGGTGTGCAGGGCCAGTGTGCAAAGGCACAGTTTTTGCTCATTCAACAGACAGACCACTCAGTCTCCTGCCCTCCTTTCCCGGGAATGCGGGATAGTCCACGTGAGACCACACTTAGGAAAAGGCCAGGAAATGAACGGGAAAGCACCTTAGAGACACCACGTGCTATTAAAGAAAGGGCAGGTGTAGCCACCTCACTCCTCAGGAATGCTCCACTTCAGTACTGTGGCGTCCAGGGAGAGGTGTGCACCCTGTTTTTTGCCCCAATGTAATGCTTTCGATAAACAGCACAGGATCACAGTCCTGGGTATGCATGCTGGTACTTGGCCTGATCTTTGCCAGGAGCTTTTGGGTCTTATGATTAACACAAACATCCTACCTGAGCTATCTACCTTAACTGGGGTAAGTAACCACCTCCCTGTTACTATCAATTCTGTTCCAAAGAAATGACTGCTGTCATTTTACACCCTTAATCTATGCAATTCAAGAATGAGGGGAAAAAACCCACAACTCTTTCTCATGAAAAGTGCACATTATAAATAGTAGTTCACTTTTTATTATCATCATCATTATGAACAGCAAAGTCCACAGTTCAGTTTCCAGGCAACATAAAAATGGATGTTTTATGTACAGGACACCTGCATGCAACGGGATAACATGGTACTTTTTTTTGAATGACTACGACTTCCTTGTCTATTAAAAGGTAACCACACAGTTTAAAGCTGCACAATTACAATGCAATCTTCAAGCAATTAAAAATCATGGGCTGTTGAAACAATGTGGAGATCTACTGAGTTATACGGTATTTATTTTTATTTTTGGTTCTTGGTAGTGAACTCAAGGCCCTTGCACTGAGTTAGATCCCTGGTCCTTTAAAAACTTTTTAAAATTTTGAGACAGGGTCTTGCTAAGTCATTAAATTGTCCAAGCTGGCTGAAACTTTCGATCCTCCAGCTTCAGCCTCCCAGAGTGCTGGGGTTACAGGCATGGACCATCACACCTGGCTAACCTGGTCTTAAGTAATGTCAAGTAGAAACCTTGTTTTCTCTTACCATCTAGGGGTCACTGAAAAGAAAGGGCCAAAACAAACCTCCTGCTCTGGGGCCAGTCCGAGGCTGGAGGGGACCCATCCAGGGACATAGTTCACTCCAGCATGTGCTGCAGCAGCCCAGGGTCCGCCTCCGCCGCCTGCAGGCCCCTGTGCAGGCTCAGGAAGGTGGCCTGCTTCCCGTAGCGCTGCCGCCAGTGCACCAAGGCCTCCACCACCTGCGACTGCACGTTGTGGGGGTGGTTGGCCTTACAGCGGTAGACGTCTGTGTGTGACAGCCCCAGCGACAGCACCACGTGCTCCCACTCGGAGCCCAGCTTCTGCGCCAGCTGGCTGATCTGCCGGTCTGACGGGGAGCTGTTGAGGACGTGCGAGGGGATCCCAGGCACCGGGTCACCTAGGGGGAGAAGAGGCATAGGTGAATGGAGCCAGCAGGCACACCGGTGAGGACCAGGCAGAGAGGACGGTGGGGAGGGAGGTGGCGACGCTTCTGCTCCTGTGGTGTGGGGCTGGGCCTGGCCTGCCCGGAGCTACTCAGTACAACCAGGCTTCCGGGCTTACTGCCCTTTATCTCCCCGGCCCCTGTCACCTAGGTTTTATTTTGCTCTTTAATTTATTTAGATTTGGGGTTTCTCACGTAAGAAAAGCCATGCTGTATTTAAGCTTGCGTGTCTGACTTATAGCAAATAGGGACACAGACCTTTAGCAAAAGGGAAGAGGACCGAGGGACAGAGGGAGGGGAGGCAGGGAGCAGAAGGGGATGAGGAAGAGTTGGGAAGTGTTGTGTACATGAACCGACTCCCCAGGAAGGGTGTAATCATTACGTACTGCAAACATGCACTCATACAAATAAAAAAGCACCCTTAGTATCTATGAAAAGGTTTACTACAGAAAATCTGAAAACAAGAAAACCAAAGTAACTAGAAATCCGACCAGAGAAACCCGCTGATCCTCATTTGGCCCATCTCTCTTCTACGTAAAGCATGCTGAGGCTTGCCCCATGCTAACTGCTCGGCGACTGGTTCCCCCCACTGTCTTCACCAGCAGCAGGGCCAGGTGTGGGAGAGGGGCTGGCTTCGGGCTCACTTCTGGTGCTGCTGCCCCTGCAAGCAGGGCTGGCCGAGGGAAAGGCTAAACCAGCAGCTCCCCTGTCCCCAGGGTGACGTAGGGACCATGACCAAGACAGGTGCAGGTGCCAACGGAGGCTGGAGCCTAGAGGCCGCTGCAAAAAATAAACCATAGAGGCCTTGAGGTGGCGGGAAGGGAGGGCCCAGGGAGCAGGGAGGGCCCAGGGAGCAGGGCGGGCCGGGTAGAGCTAAGCACCCTGGCTGAGCCTGCCAGATGGAGGAGGACGAGAGGCTGAATGTGCACTTCCTAAACCAGACCCTGGTCTTCCTGACGCCAATCTGCTAAACCTGTGACCGCGAGGAGCTGTGCCCAGTGTAACCATGAGCAGCAGCATCAGCTATACAGACGGGGACCTGGCCTACTGTGGGCCAGGGGAGCTCTGATGAGGAAGAAGGCTTCAGGCTAAGCCCTGACTAAGAGGAGAAGCAGTGGGGTGAAAGGCGAGGAAAGGGAGTGATGTGTTCCACCTGCATGTGCAAAGGCCCGGGGGCAGGAGAACAAGCCACAGCCGGAGTTCACAGAGTCTGGGAGGGCCCTCCAGGGCCCCAAGGTGATGGCGCTGTTTCCAAGTTAGGCACAGCATCACAGGATGTCAGCGGCTGTTTTAATTTAGGATCCAAGCAGAAGACCAAGGCCATCCTATTAGGAGACTTGGTGTTTTCTGCGCTCTCTGCCCCTGCCCTGCCCTTGGCCTCTAGGCAGTCAGCCGCCAGTACCTTAAGAACAAGTTGGCAAAATACTGTTCAGAACTTTCTCTAGTGTTTATCAACACTGCAGTTGCAAAACTTTGTATATTTTTATTAACACAGACTAACACATACATATCAGCGGGGTTCTGTGTGATGATACAGAGCTCACTAACCAAGTTCAAGTACCCTTTCCATACCCCTCCCCACACTGTGATCCCCACCCTCTGGAAATCACAATTCAACTTTTAGGTCAACTACTTTTTAGCTTCCACCTATGAGAGAACTTGTGTTACTTATCTTTCTGGAATCTTCTGGGCTTATGTAGTTAACATAATGTCCCCTAATTCCACCCAGTCTACTGAAAATGGCTGGATTCATTCTTCTTTATGGCTGAGTAGTACTCCAGTGTTTCTATTCACCATATTCCCTCTACGCATTTGTGAGCTGCTGCCACCTAGGCTGACTCCATATCTTTGCTATTGTCAAAAACGCAATTTAAAAAAAAAGAACTAAGAATCCATTAGAATAATGATGATACTGCTAATCAATATTTTACAATAACAGTAACGCTTTTTTGGTTTTTATAAAATATGACTCTGTTAAAACATTCAAAGGACAAAAAAACTGCAAAGAAAAAAGCACATCATTTAAGAGCCCACCATCGGGTTCAGAGTTGGTGAACAATATTTTGGGCATCTCTTTATGCACATATACTGCTCAAAATAAAGGCAGATATAAATGATCTCATTTAAAATGATAATATGAGAGCTCTTCTCTAATAAAAACTATTTAAAGCTGTTTACATTTAACAAGAAAAAGCAGAAGTAAATGGAATACTGTTCTGACTGGCAGTTAAATACTTAAAAACACATGTACATGATTTAACACAGAAAAACTGTGAAAACCTAGGGGTTAACTAACCATTTTCACATACTGTAAATGCTCTATAATAACACTTTATATGCCTCTCCTTTCCCTTTTCTTCACACCTCTTGATTTTTCTCACTTACATCACTTTTGTCAGCTGCCTAATACTTATGATTCTGTAACAATTATCCACATCCTGCTCCCCACTCCCAAGCTGTTGGGGACCACATTATAATGGCTGACTGCTCACCAGTGGTTTTGCTGTTATTAGTGGTTCTAAACCATAGCTTTTCTACTCCTGGGTCTGGTGCTTTGATTTGTGTCAACTGGTCCATTTCATCACAGAGTGGTCTTTTTCAAGAAATGGTCATGGTCATGCTATTCTCTGAGTTCTTTCAGGTCAAGACTGTTATTGACTTCACTGGAGTAATACCTTCACATTTAGGAAAACAGTTGTATATTTTTAAATACCATGCTTTTGAATTCTGAGTATAACTCACTATTACTTAAATGATTCTAGTCCCCTCCAAGTGTGTAGACTTTATGTTTTCTGGTAGGGAATGCTGGTGTGGCGAATTCTGATGCCAACTCAGTTATCCAACATTTTGTGCTCTTTGCCTTTTCTGTCTGGGCTCACAGTACTGAGGCTTTAGACCAGGGTATCTTTGCCCTTCGCAATGTATTTTTGCAGGGATGTGGCCTGATCTTCGACTAGAGTCAGTTCTTAATTCCTTTTAGAAAACTCTTCCTGTCTCCCGTCTTTGCATTCTTTTCTGCTCCATGTGTTGGAGGGGTTTGCCTTTCCTCCATGGCTCTCATTTCTCTCTCCTTATTTTAATCCTCTTCCTCTGACTGTCTTCTGCTTCCCCTCATGCCGGTCATGGGACTTTCAGCTACATCTATTCAGCTTTGTTTTCTGGTTCTAGGCTGGTATTGTATTTTTTTTAAGGCCTCAGAATAAAATTTTTAATTATTAATATATATTCTCAGTTATAGTTACTAACAGAGGCATCATAAATACTGAATTATTATAAATATATTATAAATATTCAGTTACATAAATTAACATGAAGAATTTCTCTTTTACAGTAGCTTATAATAGATTATTATAATTTTATCTTATTTTTATTTTTAAATTCATTAAGTTTATTGGTACATTTTAGGTATACAATATGATGACATTCATCATTGGGAATTTGTACCTTTACATGATGTATTTTGGTTCTTATTTTTTCCCCATTCTCCTGCCCTCCCTTCAACCCATCCATCTCTTCCTATTTACAAAGGCTTTGTTTCCATTTTTTCCTTCTCTCATATTTATTCCTTTCCCTTCTTCCTATTTCATATTATCTATTATACATTTTGATCCTCATTTACTCAAACTCATTTTCAGTTTCTCACATCTGAGAAATTATTCAGACACATTGTGTCCTATTTATTTCACTTAAGAGTATGGCCTCAATGCACATCCATTTAGCTATAAATGTCTCTGGTTTCTCATTCTTTATGGCTGAGTGGCACTCCATTTTATAAAAAAAACCCTACATCTTTAGTCACCAGTTGATGGACATTTGGGCTGTTTCCGAGTTTTAGCTATAACAAACTGTGCCACTATAAACATGGGTATGCATATACCGTTCTTATTCTCAATTTCTTTTCTTGGTGCTTCCTTTTAAAAATTCCATTCCACTCCAAGCCCATGAAATGGTTACCATTAAAAACACAGAAAGGAACAAGTGTTGATGAGAATGTGGAGAAGTCTGAACTTATGGTACTCTCGGTGGGAGTGTAAAATGGTACCATTGCCAGCTGTGAAAAACAATATGTGAGTTCCTCAAAAAAAGAAAAAAAGAACTAGTATACATCCAGCAATCCACTTCTGCATATAGAATTAAAAGGAGGGATTTGAAGAAGTATTTGTATACCTATTTTTATAGGAGCATTATTCACAACATCCTAGAAGTAGAAGCAACCTAAGTGTCCACTAACATGAATGAGTAAACAAAATATGGTAAACACCTACAGTAGAATGTTATTCAGCCTTAAAAGGGGAGGAAATCCTAACACATCCTACTACATGGGTCACCTTTAAGGACATCAGGTTAAATGAAATAAGCCAATTGCACAAGGACAAATACTGTGTGATTCCACTCGTGTGAGGTCTATAGAGTAGTCACATTCATGAGGCAGGAAGAAGAATTGTGGTTACCAGGGGCTACAGGAGGGAGGATGAAGGGATAGTGTTTGTTTAACAGGTATAGAGTTTCAGTTTTGCAAGATGGCAAGAGTTTTGGACACTGGCTGCAGAATAACAGGAATATATGTAACACTGCTAAACTGTACATTTAAAAATGGTTAAGCTGTTAAATTTTATATTGTGCATATTTTACCACAATTATAAATAAGAAAATAAATAAGAAGTAACTAGAATCCCATGGTTACTGAACTCTTCTACAGCATAATGTCCTCATGAGGCTGAGCTTTCTGGGCTTTGGCTTTCTTTCCTGCCAGGCCAGCTGTACGTCTCCTGGTGGAAGCTGTGTTCCTCGCTTTCACTCCTCCACCACAGCACTTCCGGGCTGTCACGACACTCACCATCACACTTATGGCATGAGCATCTCTGGCCAGACTTCTGCTTGCTCTCTGACAGGAAGCTGATGGACCTGTGACACTACCCTCCCTTTGTGGGGGACCCGCTATGCTTTTCCCCCTGAGCTACAGGCTGAAGCTGGCTGCGGCTTTCTATGCACTTTGCTGCCTGGAGGACAGGAGAGGCAGGACCCCCTGGGCCTGCTCTTGGTGGGGCTCCCAAGCTGTCTCCTCTTCTAGAGGCCAGGTAAGGGACTCAGGCCTGCCCAGACCCCCTTTGCTCCTACATGCCCCTTCCCGTAACTCAGCCCAGAGACCAGGAGACGGCCTGCCCTGGGCACCCTCCTGCCTCTGCTGAGGGCCTTCTTGACATTGGAGGCTACCTACCCACCTCCTCAGCTGCACTCTTTCTACACTGACCTGTCTGAGGATTTCTTCTCCTCATCTTCTTTTCCCAGAACTCTTTCTGATGGGTCAGGTAGGGTTTCTTTGCCTGCCTGTCACTTTTCAAGGGGCCTGGCATGAAGCTTTAATTGCTTGTTGGTTTATTTGCTGCTAGTGAGTTTGGGGCAAGGTTTGTTTTGTTTCTGGCTGCGTTCTGGTTCCATTCTCTGAGTCTCAGGGCAGGGAGCATCTGTGTTTCTGCTGCTCACTGTTGCCCTCGCTGTGGATCCTGGCCAACCCTGAACACAACAGATGCTGTGAGCCAACTGTCTGGTGATGCGGACAGGTCATACTCTGATTCCTCTGCATTTTCAGGGTCACATCCCCCTGTGAATAGTGCCACACAACTGGGAGATGGCAGAAGTCTGCAGACATAGACTGGGTCAAAGATATCTGGTGCATTCCCAGGACCCTGCCAAGCCAATCAAGCCCATCTAACCAGACGTCTTTACACACATGGCATGCAAGAGCAGCAGTGGGTGCCCTCTGACCTCTACCTGGAAAAGTATCCTCATGAGGCCCTTTAATAAATTTTATTTTATTTTATCCCATCCCCCCCTCAAGCTCCCTCCCCTCCCTATGTACAGAAGCTTTGTTTCCATTTTTTCCTTCTATTTTCACTTTTTTTCTTATCCTTTCCATCCTTTCTCCCTCCCTCCTCCCTTGTTCTCCTTTCCATTTGAACATTTTCTTCCCTCATGAGGCGCCTTTTAGCTCCTGAATTCTGCTGAAACACGAGGTTACTTAAAAATGAGCTCTGAGGCTTTGGTGTCAATTCCTAAGGATATACTGTGCTACACACAACCAGGCACACAATATCACTGAATCACTGCGGCAGCCTGGCCAGTGTTTCTCAGAGCTCTTGCAGTCCAGGAGCCACGGGCAAGATGGCAGCAGGTGAAGGAGCATCCTGCCTTACACCAGTCATGTCCATTTCAGTATGTGACAGACCATCAGCAGCATTTCAATCCACGACCGCAAGGATTCAGATGTAAATAGAAAGCAGATATAAAATGAAAAATTTAAATAAGACAGAAGTCGGTGAAAAATGAAAAGTAAATTTAAAGAAAAATATTAAATTAGCGGTATAAGTAGTGCATAGATATGGCAAAAACTGCACAACTGGAACCCAAGTGATAGCTGGGGACAGCGTTTGTCCAGAGTGCCACTGGCATTCCTGGTGGACAGCATGCTGGGAGGGCCTTTTCCAGTGCCTGGGAAGCCAGGGCTTCTCTGCCCTGCACCCACCAGTTGCTAGCAACACTTCCCACTTCACCACAAGCACATGGGTTCACATACCCTGAGGAAAAGTGCTACTCTCCCTGGCTAAGGGCCACCAGACATCATGGCTTGAGAATGCCCATTCTAGGACTGAAACACCTAAGCAACTCTTTAACCCTTTTATACCAACATGTTCTCCATTATACAGATCCTAAGTCTTTCATGCAATCTTTTAATCCCATTCTCAGTGAAGATAAAACTCCCTCTTTCAAAAGGAACAATGCACACTATCAAACCCACCTATCACAATGAAGCCAAAGATCTACTTCAAAGGATGGGGTAACCGCTCCCACCACTGTCCCCTCCACTTACTCATCATCGCTAGATCCCCGTCTCTGTGCTTGTGACATAAATAAAAAACATAGTTTGACCCCTCCAATTATCTCCTCTTCCTTCACCCATAGTTCTATTCTTACTTCAACACTTAAAAGTCTTCTTTCCAATTCTTTATTGCTTTCAAAGTCAGGTCTAAAAGTTTCACACTTAGCTTATTAATGCCAATATACATATTAAATAAATATCCTGAACATTTGCTCCTCCTGCCACAGCCTCCTACAGTGCTGGAATTAGAGGCATATCCCACCATTTTATAAAAAAAATGGGCTGGGAATGCAGCTCATTGCAAAGGCCTTGGGTACTGGGGGTGGGGGATATACGTATTTCTTTAAAAATTCAGACTGTGAGGAACTTTCTTAACTTGGAAAAAAGACTATGAAAGCCTTCAGTAAGCACTGAGTTACTTAATGGAGAACCTTGAATATATATCCTTCAAGAATGGGGACAAGACAAGGATGCCCTCTGTCCTCACGACTGTGGAATGTATTACTGGAAGTCCTGACCCATGCTAAAAAGAAAGAAGAAACTGAGTACACGCATTTGAAGAGATGAAACTATCACTTATTTCGCACAACACGTAGAGAAAGACCAGGATTAAAGGACGATCCATGAGAATGAGAGGATTGAACAGAATCGCCAGGTACAAGATTAACTTAAAACAAAAACCAACAAAACTGCATTTCAACATTCTACCAATAATCAAATACTGGTATAATAAAAAATAAAATAAGCAATGAGAAGGATCTGGGAATTAAATCGGTAAAGATAACTCAATGAGGAAAATTTTATTAAAATTTAAAACAAAGCAAGAGGTGGATAAAAGGAGAATGATTCATGTGGTAGCTGGGACATTACTATAACATAAATGTCATTCTTGTAATGACAATTAAAATTCTATACTGGCAAAAAGAGGAGTTTCCCCAAACTGGAGAAAACTAGCTAATTACATAGAGAAAAAGAAAACAGGACTTTGATATCACACTGTAAACAATATGGATTACATGGTGACAAAAGTCCAAACATAAAATGTAAAATTATGAAGTTGGGAGAAAACAATATGGAAGTATCTTTATGACCTGCAGTGAGGGGTGATAAATTAATACCCCAAAGATTAACTTTTTTACATCAAAATTAAAGACTTCTGCTTAACGAAGGGGACAAGGATCCAAGCTGACAGAGAAAAATGGCAGAAGATATTTGTTACTGTCTAAAGCCACAAAGGGATACTATCGGGACTATGGGAGTTACTCCTGAAAACCAATGGGGAAGGTGAGAACCTTCACAGGAAAAAGGCACAAGTAAGAATGGGTGATACAAAGAGAGGAATCACAAAGAAAGCGTGTGAAGAGGTGCTGAAACTCAGAAATTTAAGAAACAGAAATGGGGGACTGGAAGTCCCATTTGACCCAGCTACTCTCCTGCTGGGTATCTTCCCCAAAGAATTAAAAGAATCATACCACAGTGATATAGGTGCAGCCATGTTCATAGCAGCACAGTTTGTAATATCTAAAACTTGGAAACAGCCCAAGTACCCATCAACTGGAGACTGAATAAAGAAAATGTGGTGTTTTTTATAAAATGGAGTACTACTGAGCCATCAAAAATGAGAAATTAGAGACATTTATTGCTAAATGTTTGCACATTGAGGCAATACTCTTAAGTGAAAGAAATAGGACACACGTGTAAATACCGAATAGTTTCTCTGGTGTGAGAAACTGAAAGTGTAAATAAGGACTAAAAGGTATAATAGATAATGTGAAATAGGAAGAAAAGAGGCAAAGGGGAAGGGGAAATGGGAGGGATAGGGGAAAGGAAAGAAGGGAATAGAATTAATATGAGAAAATGAAAAAAAGGAAACAAAGTCTTTGTAAACATCGAGGGATGGAGGGGTTGAAGGGAGGGCAGGGGAAGGGGGAAAAAATAATAACGAAGAGATTATGTAAAGGTGCAAATTTCCAATGATGAATGTCATTATATTGTACACCTAAAATGTACCAATAAAAGGATATACGAAAAAAAAAAAGAAAAAGAAACAAATGGAAATAACAATGATAAATCATTTTATGTGCACAGAAGTCTAGACAACGCCAAGTTTTGGCAGGGATGTGATGCTGGAACCTTATTTACTTCAAGTGGGGTTGAAGACTAGGCAGCCATTCTGGACAGGAGTATGGGTGAAATCGAGCATACGCACAATCTTGCTCTTAGTTACAAGTATCATGAAAAATTCTGAGGACAGACCCATAAGGGATATGTATAAGGTTGTCTGTGTGCAAAGATTCGTTACTTGCAGTAAACATACATATAGTTTATAACTCAGCAGTCCTGATTTGAAACATACACAAACACATATTCCATTGTATAAATATAAAATGCTTATTTCTCTCTCGCTTGCTCTCTCTCTCATCCATGAGGGGTCATGAATGGAGTTGTTTATATGAAGTGACACTGTTGGAGGAAGAGGTGGAAGCAACCTAAAAGCGTATTACTTGGGAAAGAGATAAATAGGAAGGTGCACATCTTAACATTGGCAGAGTTAGAAAGGATGGACTAAGTGTGGTGCAGAGTAAAACATGTAAGGAAAACAGTGAGATCTGTAAAAATGCAAATTAGAAATAATATGCAAAAACACCACTTACAAAAACACACACAAAAGAATATACATTTGAAGTTATCTTTGGCAGGGAAGGGAATGGGAATGGAAATGAAAGCATATAAATGAAAAAGATAAGCTTTTCATACATACGTTAATGAGATACAGTATGCCAGAAACTTACAATGAGCATAAAAAAATGACAAAAGAGAGAGGGAAGGCAGGAAGGAAGGGAGTGGGGAGGGAAGGAGGAAGGGAGGAAGGAAGGGAAAGCTGAGAACCATGCAGTAACCCTTTGTTTCATGATGCCCTAGGGCTGCTCAGGTGGGAGTCTATCTGGAGCTGTGGGCTGGAGCTGGGACTGCTCCAAGCTGGGCAAGCTAAACTGAGGGCCACCTCCCAGGACTCAGGTGTTAACCCTGGTCCCTGAGTACAAAGCCTCTACAGAAACATCCTTTGGCTGAGGGACTGGATGCTTGAAGGGGGTAGGGGGAGAAAAAGCACCTTGAAACTAATTAGAAGCCCTTGTTCTGATAGATAATCACAAAGAACAATCTGGGCCTTCCAGAAAGGTGGGGAAATCAACAGGTTTTTCTAAAACTGATTTCCAGGATGATGAAGTGACAGCTAACTTCAAAGAACAAAGCTGTGTTGCAAAATACAAATAAATCCTACTTATTGTCATGGAACACTTGATTTGACTGTCAAGTCTCGGAAGTTCAACAAAACTGTTAGCAATAATTGAGTTCTCACTGAATTAAAGGGGGGTATGTGGGCACCCTCTGGGCTAAGGGCAGGCAGGCCTGGGTGCCGTCTAAATGGGAATCTGCCACTCAATCGCCACATCACCCAGGGTGCAGTCTCTCTTAGACAGTTTTTTCATTTGTAAAAAGGTAAACGAGATGAAGTCCAAGGCCTCCTTTAGATGTAACATGGTATACTGTCTTAGAAGCAATTTTATTATTTTCTACAGCTCTTATGATTTTTGACTTATTAAATGAATGATCAGTATTCATACTCTTTTCTCTACAAGTCTTCTAAGACAGAACATAGCAAGACTTTTTTTTCAGCTTTTTAGTAATGCTTGTTTGTCGGGAACAGGGAAGGAGGACGTTACTAGAACCTCTGCACTGAGTCCTAGTCTCCTGCGAGCCACAGCAACACAAGGCGAATTAACTTATTATACAGGAAAGGCAGAAAAATGAGACTTGGAGAAGAAGCTGAGCTTCGGGCCTGATCAGTGGAAAGACCCGAGCTTCCTGCACCGTTTATTCAGTCTTTATTCAGTCCATCGGGAGAAACATGTAACAAATGAAATGCAGAGAGTTCAGGACCTCACATCGGGATAAACAAGGTGTAACAAAAGCCTGAGGGGGCAGGAAATCCAAGAATGAGGAGGAACTATGCAGATGAAGATTTGCTTCCTCCCAGGATGTCTCCCGCTGGTGTAATCTTGCCCTGGAGCATCACAGCATCACGGGATCATTGAGGTCTCAGTTGTGACCAGAGGCCAAAATGTAATTGTCTCGGAATGCCATAGCTGGGCTGTAGGCAGGAGAACTAGGCTAATGAAATGATTTTTTCCTAAAATTATGTACCATTGCTTCCAACACTTGTTCTTTGTTTCTTCTTTGTAAATGAAAACTTATCCTTCCAAAGGAGGGAGAAACAGTGAAATAAATACATGGGCCAGTAAATCTTTGCTACAGTGCCAGAGACTAGAAATCCTCGTTACAGCTTGCGGAGCCAGTCATCCTCTCATATTCTGTTCAATTGGTTGTTCATCTTGCTCCTTGAATGCACCAGCCACCTTGAACCACAGAGACTTGCAGTAGCTCCTGTCTCTTCCCAGAACATTCTTTCTCTCACTTCCTCCTTCAAATGTGACTTCTCAATGCAGCCACCCTATTCTCTACCTCAACTCCCATTCCACCCTGCGATTTCCCTTGTCCACACATTACCTTCTAACATGTGACATACTGTATAGACATGCTCTGTTTATTAATGCCATCTATCACTCATCCCATACACTCCTCCCTGCCTTCACCTCTGACAGTGTGTGAATTCACCAGCAAGGAGCTTTGTCCATGCTGCTCAGTGATGTGTTCCAGGTAGCCAGAAGGGTCCCATGCACAATGTACTCACCAGAGATTTTTTGGATAAATGACTTAAAAGGAATGATTCATTACAATTACAACATACATGTGTAGCCTTGCTGTCTATTCTATAGTTGTTACCCACTGCTCCTACTTGGAGTTTACTTAGCACCTGAATACGAAAGAAACTGCATAATCTAGAATTAAACAAAGTTTGAAAGAGGGACAACTCTACATAGTAAAATGTTGTCAGGATTAGAGGTAGGAAATTACTCCTCTACTATTGAACTGGATCACGATGAACTCCCCCCTCCTACACATCCATATTTAATTTGAAGAGAGAAAGATCTCAAGATGAGTTCTACATAAATAGGTAGGGTGAGGCCTGATTAGAGTCTCCATCCGCCAATACCTAAAAAAATGAACCAAAGATAATAATAAAGCCTAACAAAAAAAAGGGCAGAATCACCAATTCCTACCTCCATGAAGCTGTATCAGTTATTCAACAAAACTCAAGCGAAAGAGATTCACTCCAATACCAACCATCTCTGGCAGAATGAAAAGACATTTCATGGGCTCAGGAGACAGTGCGGAGCACAGGTATTACAGCGGGGTCCACACATAAATAACTCACTGAGCTCTGCTCCCTGCCTAAGTCTTCTGCCTACACTGCCTATAAGCTGAAGGCAAGTGGGCAGACATTCCCAGTCCTCAAAGGTCCACACATGGGAACCAGAAGAGTGTCAGGGAGATCCACTGAGGAGACTCACTCAACCCAGTGGATGAGAGCACCCAACCTGGACATGGGTGCCCCAATGTGAACAAGATGGAATGGAAGGGCACAGGTGGAGGATCATGCTATGTTAAGCACTGACTGAAAAAGGAGCAGTACGTGGAAGAAAACTAGCCAAAGCCAAATGCCCACAACCACCAAGGTATAAGAGAAAGTCAATACTCAAAAATTAAGTGTTCATGTACATCAATAATGAATCCACTGAGAAAGAAATTAGGAAATCAATACCATTTACAATAGCTTCAGGAAACATTAAATACATAGGAATGAACCCAATAAAGAAAGTGAAAGACTTCTATAATAAAAACTACTGCATAGTGCTCTGAAAAAGGTGACTGAAGAGGACATCAGAAAATGGAAAGATATCCTGTTCCTGGATAGGCAGAAGCAATATTGTCAATATGGCCATACTTCCAAAATTGATATATAGATTTAATAAATTAATAAATGCAAGCAAAGCCTGAACACAAGGTCTGCCCAAAGACATTAACCTGCAAGCACCAGGGGGCTCAGAGTTAGAGCTTGCAGTGTATACTACTGTGAACTCTGAGGCCAGGACCACAGGACTATATGTCTCTCATTCACATCTAGTACCTCACACAATGTCTGGTTGGCAGTGACTCTTAGCAAATATCTTTTAAGAGTTTAGTTAAAAACAAAACAAAACAACAACAGCAACTTTAAGGAGCAGTTGCAGTTTATGAAAGGGCTGCATTCCTAAGATGCAAAACTAACAAAGCTCAGGAGGCCCTGCCAGGTAATAAGAGCTAAGCACAGTGGAGAATTCCACAGGGTTTGGAATTCTGTGATTCTTGATAACATTTTAATTTTTTAAGGTTTGTGATATTTCAAATGTGCCAAAGTGAGACTTTAATAATTTATACCATCTAATTGAAATATGCCGCATTTCACATAAAAGGCAACGGCACTCTGAAGAGAAGATGCATTGATCTAGCAAATATTAATGACAACGCTATGTTGCCAGGCACTTTTTAGGTGCTAATGATTATAGCAGGGGGCAAACTTAGCTAATTATATATAAATCATGTGGGGGTCGTCTACAGCACCAGTACGGAGCTTAGGCTTCAACTCCATCTACCCAGACCAACCCACTTACTTTATCAGTGAAGGAAACATAGCTGAAGGAGGAAAGCCACCTCCTTACTCTCACACTGACTGGTGATGGAACTCAGTGAGTGACACAGCGACATTCAGAGGCCCATCTGAGTAGGCAGGAAGTAAACCACTGAGGTTAACAATTCCAGTGCATGGATGAAAGGACCTTGGAAGTAACACATGTGCATCATTCATGTTCTTTTAATCCTCTCATTACATTTCTCAAAAATAAAAGCTTTTTTCAGATGGTATTTTTCTATATTTTAACCGAAAATTTTCTTTGAAAAGACACAGATCTATTAGAATCATGTGTGTGTATGTGTGTGTGAGAAATGGAAAGAAAAATTTAACAAAACAAAACATTTTTTATTTTATTTTTATCCTGATTAGCAACCAGAAGTCTGCCTAGCATGGTTCTAGAGCACATTTGGCCAACTAATTTCTCCTCTTTAGTTAATCATTTGTCATCTGTCATCTCAAAGGAGCCTCCTGGAACTCTTCCAGACATCGTCAGCCATGCCCATCTTTAAAAACCTAAAATAGAGGAGAGGGTAGGAGGTGGCACTGAGCTGCCTCCCTACACCTCGCCTCAGTCCCACACTGGAGCAAGAGTCCCTGCGACCCAGGAGGAGAGTTCTCCCTGCCCCTGACTGATTTCCAGGGCACCTCACACTTCCTGGCACATCATGAGTGTGCAAAAGCAACTGCTGAAATGAATCCTTTAGGGAGCTGATGAAAGAGCTGACCCTGAAAGCAAATAAAAGAGTTCATACATCAGAGCTGCACTTTGGTAGCCAATGGGCTGAATTTGGCCCACGTGAGTATTTTGTTTGGCTTGTGCAGTTCAGAAACTATAGAGACAGCATTTGAAAATTGGGTGGTTTCACAAAATTCCAGGCTTTGCTTGTCAGCTCACTAAAATCACCCTCATACCAGTTACCCCCCAACACCCAGCCTCTCCCACCACGCACAAGAAAACTTAGTTTCCAGTTGCTTTCCAGCGTGCAGGGTCTCCCAGGCCCAATGGGGATGTGACTCATGGCTCCTGCACCAAATGAGGAGAGAAAGTGACAGTCAGCTGATTGGTGGATGAGCCCTGGGCAGGCAGGGAGGAGGACGAGTGAGGCAGCACCTGTGTGGATTCTGCCCGCGGTGAAAGTCGGCCTGACCCAGGGTCTTACTCTCTCTTCCTCCCTCTTAGAGGAGATGAAAAGAGGGTGAAATCATAGGAAATAAAGAACAGAATTAGAACATTTTATTTTTCCTTATATCCTTTGGCATCAACACCATTTTGCACAGGTGGGTTTTCAACTCAGGAGTGAGGCTGTGAAAAATGTTTTAAATGAAGTATTGGTTTCAAAATGCAGGTTGTTCAGATATAAAAATGTGTTTTTTCCCATGGACACATCCTCCTGAAAGCCCAATCAAAAGTGCAGCTCCCCCCGCCCCAAATATGTGTGGGGATAACTGGGATTGAATCCAGGGCCTTCACGATAAGCTACATCCCCAGCTTTTTCTTTTAATTTTGAGATAGGGTTTCACTAAGTAGCTAAGTTGCCCAGGCTGGCTTTGAACTTGAGATGCTCCTGCCTCAGCCTTCCAGAGTTGCTGGGATTATAGGTGTGTGTGTCAATATGCCTGGCTGGGTATAGTTTTAAACAGAAATTAACAAGCTGTTTCTAAAGTTTTTAAGGAAACATGAAGAACCAGAATAGCCAAAATAATTTTGAAAAAGAACAAAGCTGGAGTAGTTATCTAATTTCAAGACTGTGCTAAATCTACTGAAATCAAGACAGTGGATATTAGAGAAAAGATAGGCAAAGAGATCAACAGAACAGACTAAAGTCCAGAGATGGATCTAACAGGTATGGACAACTGATCTTTGACAAAGGTACAAAGGCAATTCACTGGAAGAAAATAGTCTTTGTCAACAACTGCTGCTGACAATTAGTTATCCACATGTACACATGCCAGAGAAAGCTTCAACCCACTCCTCATAACATACACAAAAATTAACTCAATGTACCACTGGGCTAAGTGGAAAACCTAAAATTTTAAAATTTCTAGAAGAAAACAGGTGAAAAAATTGCAACCTTAGCTTAGGCTAAGATTTCTCTGAAGTCACACCAAACCATTATGTATACAAGAAATGAGAACTTCTGTTTTTAAATTTAGAACTCCTGCTCTTTGAAAGACAGTGTTAAGAATACAAAAAGACAAATGACAGATTGAAGAAAATATTTGATATATATATCATAAAGGACTTACAATGCACAGAACAATCCTTAAAGGTCAATAAAGATGACTTTTAAAAACGGGAAAGATTTGGATGCTTCAGCTAAAATACATGGATGGCAAAGAAATACATGAAAAGACACCCAACACTAGTCATTTTTGAAATGCAAATCAAAACCATAATGCAGTTTCACTCTACTCATATTAGAAAGGTTGCCAGTCACAGAAGAACAAATACTGCATGATTCTAGTTATTTAAGGTGTCTAAAACATAGAAAGAGAATAGAATAGTGGTTGCCAGGAGGTGGGGGAAGGGAAGCCAAGACTTGCTGTCCAACAAGTACAGTTTCAGTTATACAAGGTTAATAAGCCCTAAAGATCTGCTGAACTACACAGTGCCTATGGCTAACAATACCGTATTGTACAGGTCTCATGCTGTGTTCACAGTACAATGAAAAACATGGTTAAAATCAAGAAGACCGATATACCAAGTTGGCAAGGGTAAGGAGGAGGTGGATCTCCCATACATTGCTGGTAGGATCACAAAATGGGAAAATGACTTTTAAAAAGTTTGGAAGCTGGGCAGGGGATTTAGCTCAGTGGTTTTGCCGCCTGCTGCACAAGCGCAAGGACCCGAGTTCGATCCCCAGTACAAAAAAAAAAGCTTGGCAGCTCCTTAAGTTAAACACACACCTACCATACAGTGCCACCATTCTTCTGCAAGGTTTTTACAGAGAAAAGAAGCCTTTATCCATAAAATGACACAAAGAAACGGTTTCAGCAGCTTCATCTGGAGTAGCCAATAACTTAGTACATCAACAGGTGAAGGAATAAACAAGATGTATTATGGTTTAGATCTAAGATGTCTCCCCAGGCTCACATGTTTGGAAGGTGACTGGATCACCGGACGCCATACAATCAGTGAATTCATCCATTAACGAGTTCAGGAGCTGACCGTGCTCTTAGGAGGTGGGTCCTGGTCGGAGTGGGTCCCTGGGGTGTGACCTGGAAGGGTGAATTCTTGTCCCTGCTTCCTCCCTTCTGGCTCCTCTTGCTGGCTGCCATGGGTTGAACAGCTTTCTTCTGCCATGCTCTTCTCCACCATGCTGTTTCTGCCTTGGAGTCAGCTGGCCATTGACCATGGACTGAAACCCTGAGCCATAACAAACCTCTCTTCCTTTAAATTGTGTCAGGCCCTAACAGGAACATAACTAGGGCACTGCAGCATATCTATTCCACAAAACAGTGCTGTGCAGTAAAAGCCATGAAACACTGATATACACTTCAAAATGGATGAATCTAAAAATGAGTATGTGGAAAAGTAGCCAGACCCTCCAAAAAAGAGTACTGTAAGACTCTTGTTTATGTGAAATTCTGGGAAATGAATGTTTAATCACAAAACACAGATCAATATTTGCCTGGGGTTAGACATGATAGGAAGAAGGAACTAGACAGGGCCATGAGAACAGCTTTGGAGATGACAGATACTGTTCATTATTTTGATTGTGGTGATGGTATATACACATGTCAAACTTATCAAATGGTATATTAATTACATGTGTGATTTATTGCATGCTAATAGTACTACAATGAAGCTGGTTTTGTTTGCTTAACAACACACAGCTGTGCCATCCCCGCCTTGTCCCTGACGCACTTGAGTATCAGGACCTCCTCCCTGGATTCTCCCACAGTCCTGCACGCTGGCTCACTGTACTTTTTCTCACTGAGTATAGTTTTCATCTTAGTGTTAGCTGAGCCATATTAAACTGCCAATATTCTATCATTTCTGATCTAAAAGAAACGGTAAGTTTCACATGGCTCACCCTAAGGTCTGCTTGCCAGCCACAACTGACGACGAGTGTGCGGAGGTCCCCAGTGTCTGGCCGGGCAAAGGTGCTGCCATTTTGGAATGTGCCCAGCTAACCCTCTGTTGAGTCCTCACACACAGCTGGGAAAGGGCTTGTGGGCCTGCTTTAACAACTTTATCCCTTTCATCCATCTCAATCACTCAAACGCCTAGTGCTGTAAAACCTCCTTTTTTTGCATAGTTTTAAAACTTCCCACTTGAAAAGTATCTTTCAAAACAACAGAAACACTCCCGGAGGCTGCTGGAAGCAGAAGGTATAACTTTGAAAACCTAAAAAGTATTGAACATTTAAAATGACCCTAAATTACAATAAAACTCTGATTCCTGACATCTCTTGAAGGAAAAATTCCAGAGGCTGCAGCACTTTAAAATGATATCATATGCTTTGGCTCCAACCTTGGCTGCTTTTCCCTTGGAACAACAAAAAGAACCGTGCCAGCTATTAAAGGCGGTCTTGTTATATAATACAGTTAATCTCGCATACTCTTCCCTATGGGATTTAACCCAAGTTTCACAGTGGTCGATTTTATTTAGCACTGATAGTTTTATTCATTTCTTATTAAGAAGATCTTTCCACAGAATTGGCTGCTCTCTCGGCCTTGGCTTGAGAAGGAAGAGTATTTGAATTAAAAAACTGTGCAACAGATGGACGTCAGTTACAAAGAACATCTAGAAGCTCCTCCTAGAGGCAGGTGTCGAGCATGCTAAGTCCTTGGCTTTCAGCTTTTCCTGAAGATAGCTCAGCCTTCCCCTCACGCACTTTATAGGTAGAACAGAAAATGAAAGCACAGCGTTCCATAAGTACTTGTCAGGGCCTAGGGATATATCTGCTTCTCTTGTTCATTTCCAAGGGACTGTGCTTTTATCAATGGAAGGCAAAACCAACCATCGAGGTAATGGGAGGAGGCAGCAGAGGGGACTCGTTGCTTATGTGCCTGTCCTCCTCCATATGCGGGGTCCCTGGCATCAGAGGGTCCGAAAAGTTAGGGAGAGGTGTTGTGACATCCTGTTTGCCATGACTTTGCTCTTTTACCTGGAAGGGGTTGAGAAAAAACTGTGCAAACAGGTTCCCTGGTCCAATATTGTTATTCCTCACCGCAGGGTTGCCCTGCCCTATCCTGTTACCTATTGGGTGGATAACAGAGAAGAGAAGCAACATAAGTCATTTCCTTTTCTACTATTTGATTACATTTTTGAATACAAAAATGCTCTATTCTAAGCTTAGAAATAGCATCTACACAGCCCCTTCTGGTTTCTGAGAGTTCTGACATAAATGCGCTCCCTCTTTGTCTCATTTTAAAACAAGAAAAAGGGAAGACAAAAGAAACACTGTACTATTAAAGCCATCACTACAAAATAGGTATTATCATCACCTTTTTAGAAAGGGTGTCATTAATATTAGGAGAATGTTGAATAACTTGCCTCAAATCACTCAGACTAGTAAGTGACCAAACTGGTTCAGGGTCTATATTCTTCCACATGAATCTCTGTGCTCTGCTAAGTCTCTGTCTGATTCTATGAATGTCAACAAATCCCCTGAGAGAGACAGGATTACTGGGCAGCAATTTCAGGCCAATTCAAGTATCGTTCTCAAACTGTGCAGATACCCAGAGACATCTGCTGGATGGCTGAACCTGGAGCCAACACAGAAAGAGAATTCAGCAGAGAAGATTGCTTCCATAGTTCATTCTGCAGCCTGAGGGTCCAGGACAGAAACAGTGTCGACAGTCTGGGGGTTAAGGGCACTTACCAAATACCAACGACAGCAACTTATTTTCATGATTGATTTCCAATACTTTTAAGTATTGCCTTTAATGTTCATCTGACTGAAACACTGACAAAATGATGTCAACTGACATCACTGACAAAATGATTAGTGGGTGCAAAGAGAAACCTGTAATTAGCTCCCATGCCCCACAACAATCTTCACTTTGTCCAGTGGTGGCTTCTACCTCTTGCTGGCCAATACAATCCTCAGACATTCTTCCCCATGCAGGAGAGGAGGACACCACAAAGAGCACCTAGTCTTTGATAAATGCATACTATGGCTTCCTGCACTGAGTGCTTTCAGGAAGACTACTCAACAGAAGGCTGGAATCTGGCTTCAGCTAAATGTCACTCTCAACTATTCTTTGGTGTTAATACAAACAATCCTCAACTTGTGATTTTTTTCAACTTCATGATGGGGCAAAAGTGATATGCATCCAGTAGAAACCGTATTTCAGATTTTGAATTTGTAGCTTTTCCCGGGCTAGTTGTACATAATGTGAGATACTGGGCCATGGCAGCGAGTCACAGCTCCGTTAGCCACACAATCAGGAGGGGACGCACTGGACACTACAGTGCATTGTGCTGCTAAACTGTGATGCTCAGTGGGTTAGGTGCATTACGTGTATTTGCACCTACGGATATTTTTAACTTAGGATGTGTTTATCAGGACACAACCCCACTGTAAACTGAAGAGCAACAGTAGTTCCATAAATAATCTGAACTTGAACAAAAATACTCTTCAAAGTAATTTTTAAAAATTTCCCCTCTAGCAGCAAGGTACTTCTTTGAAAAAGAAAGAAAACAACAACACAAAACCCCATGTCATATTCTTTTAGCCTACTTCCTAGCAGCTTTTCTGTGCGTGTGTTCCAAAGAGCATACAAGCAGCTTTTATGGTTAGAAAATTGAAGTGCTATCAAACCTAGAAATTATAGGGATGAAAAACAAAACAACTTATCTACATATGTCCCATCTGCTTTTGGGTTTGTGTTTTGCACAATCAATTACTGGAAGCAGCTGAGACACTGAAAATGAGAAGGGGCTGCATCCTGGCATCGGCCTGGAGGTGAGAGGGAGGTAAGTGTGATGCTGCCATAGATTCAGGAGGTTTCCAGGAAACACTGGTGCTGGGTATTACAAACAAAAGCACAACACACTCCCAACTGGAGCTAGTGTTTTGGAACATGGTGAAAAGCAACTTTCCACTCACAGGAAAATGCTACCTATTTCATTATGGAGTCACTTTGGATCACAAGGTCCTCTACCACTCAGCATTTTCACTATGGACAGCAGCTGCTCCACAACTGCTTGGTCTATAGAAGCTCTGCTGCTTGACCATTGCCCAGCCCTGTGAAGCTGGGTTTCACTGATGAAACCTCCATACAACAGCCTCTATAGGCATCTCCATTCCAACAGCTTTACCCCCTCTCTTCTGACTATTCCCCATCCACACTCCACCTCCATCACCTCCTTGTAGACTGCCCTGTACTCAACATAAGCATTACCTCCACCTCTTTATAAGCCCCAGACAGGCAAGGAAAAAGGCCTCACTTCTAAACGGACAGTTAGACAAAGATAAGAATAAGAATGGATTCATATTCCTAATAAAGTGCCTGAACCGAAAAGATTAATAACGAACCAACATTCTTTGGCCAAAAGAACTTGGTGGCAGCGAATTCTTAGAAGAAAAAGAAAGCAGCTTTCTATCCCTGTTGATCCAGTCAGTTAATGGAAATATATCATAGCAGAAGTAATTTTTAAAAACTATTTTTGCCTCAGGGTAAGAAGGAAAGGGGGATAGCGTCAGTTACTGATCTATTACTCACTCTTTTGATATTTTTAAGAGGGAAAAATATATGAAGGACCCTGGGATTCTGGAAATAAAATCAACAATGTAATCCTATTCTTAAATTAATGCATTTTATTTGCATAAATCATCACGTTCATCAGTCTGGAGATGACAATCAATGGACTCATAAATCTGATTTCCATTTCTGAGCAATGACTCAGAGATTTGCAAGAGAAAATCTGATTTCTACATCTATGTCTCAAGGAAAATATCTCCCTTACTGATATAATATTCTGATTATACCAGCTTAATCATTAGAGTGCTAAGGTATGCAGAAGTACTTGGATATACTTTGTGATCACTGATCCCAATATGTCAACTTTATTGGATTATGAAATGCTTAGCAGATTAGTAAAGCATGCTCCCAGTGTGTCTGGGCAGGTCATGAAAGCATGACCTTGAGAACAATAAATGGTCCCTCTCCTGTGCCTCTCTGGCATTTTTCCCCTGCTCTATTTCTTGGCCACACTGAATTAAGCAGCTTTGCTCCACCACACCATCTGCCATGATGTTTGTGCTTTGGAGCTAGCCTACCATGGACTGAATCTCTCAAAACTGTGAGCCAAATTAAACTTCTTCTAAGTTGAGGGTGTTGGGTATTATGTCTCAATAATGAGAAAGCTAACTAATACTAACAATTCACATTGGAGATTTGGGGTCATTGGTGTGACTCTACCTGACATTGTGGTTTAGAAGCCTTTGGAACTGGTTTGTAGGAGGAGTTTAGAGAGGCTTGGAAATGCAGGTAAGAGAATCCTTAGAATGCAGTAAACAGAGCTTGATGGGTGCTTCTGGTCATAGGTCAGATGACTAAAATGTTGTTAGGAGTGTGGACAGTAAAGATCAGGAGGTTTAAGTTGGGAAGAAGTATTCCAGTGGCAGTTGGATTAAAAAATATATGTGTTACACTCTGGTCAAAAATTTGTCTACATTTTCCTGTGTCCTGAGACTTCACAGGAGACCAAGATTAAGAGCAGTAGACTAACTGATTTAGTAAAAGAAATGTCAAGACAGACCAATATTAAGGCTGAGGCATGGGGAGGACTGGCTTCTTTTTGCCAGATTTATAGTGGGCAAAAAGCAGAGTAGAAAATTCTGAACAACTTAAATTTTGACCCTGAATGCTTTGGAGAAATCTCAGAAATCAGCAAGATCCTATGCATTGCAGACTCAACAGTGTAAAAGTGCTGACCTTGCATTTGAGAAGAGACTTACTGGGATCCCTGCTCAAGGAGGGCCTCCTAGGGAATTGGTTACCCAGAATTCATTTCACCATGCTCAGATATCCAAGCACATAAGAGTCTGGTGCAGCCATAGTCCAAGGGGGCTTGACTACTGCTTTTGCTTTCAGCAGATACTGGCATTGTCTACCTGATGCTAGTATTACTGGCCTAAAGAATGCAAGACATATGGGGTCAGAAAGGCTTCTTCCTAGATTTCAAAGGAAGGCCCAGAAGACCAGGGAAAGAGCTTCTAAGAGAGCAGTGCACCCAGCCAAAGGTACAGTTGACCCAAGGAAGTTGGAGGTGCCAGGAATGTGGAATATCTGCAGGCTGTTAAGTAGAGCCAGCAGGCTTCAGGCTGTTGAATAGAGCCAGCCCAAGAGAGATGCCATGTGGGCTGCAATTAATAAGGACATAGGGGTGGGGGTGCCCAAGCCCTCTGGAACTCACATTTTACCCGTGTGCCCTGCATGCCAGATATGCAGTTATAGGTCTTCAAGTTTGCCCTGCTGGATTTTGGTCTTACTTTGAGCTGATTCTTTTCTACCCCTCTATTCTTCCCTTTTGGAATGAGAATGTCTATCCTGTGCCATTGTACCTTGGGATTATGTATCTTAATTTTTATTTTTACAAAAGTTCATAGCTAAAGGTTTGCCATGAGTCTCAGAAGATTTGGATCTTTGAAAAATGCTAGAAATGTTGAGACTTTGAGTAAGGGATTATCATGTATCAGTTGTACTTGAGATAGCTGTATTATGTTAGGAAGAAGGAGACATGTTTGGGTATTAAGTTGACAAGGGATGGACTGTCATGGAGGTGTGACTTTGAGCATTATATATGGTTCTCACCCATTCTTCTCTGGCACTGTTCCCCTCCTCTGCTTCCTGGCCACCATAAACTAAGCAGCTTTGTTCCACTATGTCCTTCTACCATAATGTTCTTGCCTTGGAGCCAGGTGAACAAGGATGGAATCCTTCAAAACTGTGAGTCAAATTAAAGCTCTTTTCCTTTAAGTTGTATCAGGTATTATATCCCAGTGATGGGAAAACTAATATACACTTTAATGCAGATACAGGAAATACCTCCAGTAAATTTTTTCCAATAGGAAAAAATAGAGAATAATCTAACAGGGACAAAACCCAAAGGAAGTGTAACACTGAGGTTCTGCCCACTGCTTCTCTTGGGATCCTAGCCTACCATTCACTTTTCCTCCTCATAAATGGCCCGCCTCCCTACAAGTTATACAGAAGGAGCCCAGAGTTGCCATCAGGACGAGGTCTGGAGTTGCTGGTGACCCCAAGTAATCTTGTCTCTCGGCACATGGCAATGATTCATTATGGTGCAGAGAGGATACAGTAGTCAAGAGGATCTGGTTGTTGTCAAGGCTAATTTCCCCAGGCCATAATGTAGCCTCCTTCTCTAAAGGACATGGGAAGGCTTTTTCTATCTGACTCAAGGTTCTAGGACTGTGTTTTGCCAAAGTTCCTCTTGATTTGTAAAAGCCATTATTCACCAAGGCAAACTGTAAATTTCCTTTTATTCCATGATGGGTCTGTCCATAGTAATAACTAGGGAGCAGCACCATGGGATAATGCACCAAGCCCACAGATTTTCTCCCCTGTCCTTTTCCTGCCACTGACTAAATGCTGTCTACCTCTCCATTTTCATGTCCCTAAAAAAGTGGCAGTCCAGCTGGGTCTCCTCCTGCCTGAAACACATCAAAGAAGAAGACTGTATCCTGATTTTATTTTTCCTGTCATTTTCAATCTTCCTTATTTTTCCACCTTTCTAATTTGGGCTACAAATTCATGTGGAATATGGAGCATTCTTAGAACACCATCTTGGCCCTTCAGACCATATGTTCTAATTTTCATGTGGTCACAGATGAAAGCAAAATAACTAAAGGGCATGCTGGGTAGCAATCACAGCAGGAACAATGATTAACCAAGTCGTGCCATATGCTTCCAGTAGAGACAGCACAGACTTGGGAGTCAGAAGCCCTGAGATGGTTCATGATCTGGCATATGAACTAGAGACTAGTGCATGAAATGTTGATCATGTATTAACCTGCTCACTTCTCATACCGGGCCCTAAATAGCCTTGCTCTGTTAAATAGGAAACTGAGGTGCAGAGAGGTGAAATAACTTGTCCAAGGTCACCTAGGTCAGAAGTGCATTAATCATAGTTTGAGTGTAGGCAGTCTGGCTCCTAGTCATGCTTTTCATTCTCTTCAAACATCTGAGGTGATACTCATGGCCCCTGTTAGCGACCCCTCTTTCACACTAAATACCCCTTCCTCCTCTGAACTGGTTTCTAGACTCACTAGCATTTTCCTCATGTGAACCCATTTCTAGACACCCCCACCCCTCTGTGAACTTTATTTTCCTGCTCTTGAATCACCAAAGTTTGCTGGCATGGACCATGAGTCTGAATGAGTCTTCTCTTCTGGACGAAGAGCAGGAAGCAGGTACTGTGTTTACTCCTTCTGAGTCCTTTGTGAAGCTGCCAAGAGCACGCACAGAGCAAGGCCTCATATACAGACAGGCAGCCCAAGGAGAGGTAACAGGTCTGCCCACGGGGATAATGTGAGTTGGCTGGGAATACACTTTCATCTGTCACAACCCTAATTAAAAGGAAAAGGCCTTATTTTTTAAGAGACTAGAATTGTGGGTAGAAATGCCAACATAATGAATTGGCTAATTGTTCCTTTTGCTGCAGAGTGTGCCGCGCCATCTTCCGATCATAGCACTGAAGCTGGAAGGCACCTCAGTTGGTGGCAATGTATGATCTGACTGACCGTGTATTGTGGCAAGGCTGCTGTAGGGCCAGGCCATCTCTCACAGTGTTTTTGACCCTGCTCTATCTTTTAGGGGTATTTTTCTGTGGCAGAAATACCCCTCTTCATCTCTCACTTTGTCATTTTTATTCCTGTTCAGTTACTCAGGGGCTGCCTGGGTCAGAGGATACCTCCTGCTTGCTGCTCTTGCCGTCACTGGACAGCAGTCCCTTGTCCCTCCGCCCTACACATGCCTCAGATCTTTCTAACTCAGCAAACTCCTGCAGGTCTGGCCTCCTGACTGGCCTCTCTTATTCCCACTGCTTTTGTTTCTCCTCATTTCCCACCCAACACATGTGAAGGCAGAACTGGCCTACAGAGGGAGCGTAACCAGAAGACGGGGCAGATACATCCCCCTTTGGGAAATGGACACCTGAGATGATCTGACTCATAGAAGAAATCAATAGTAAAGGCTGGCCTTGGGAAGGAGCTAGGGAGGTGGGTAGGTATGGAAGGGAAGCTGATCTTTTGTCCTAGGTGCCCTTTTGGATTACATGGTCTTCAAATCTTAATACTTGATTTTTCAGCAACAAATCTATGTGGTTCTGTCCATTTCAACTTATAAAAATGACTTGTCTTAGAGGAGAGCTTTAGCTGCAAATGATTCGTGAGAAAAATGAGATTTGTTTCATAATGCTTTGTTGAATGATTGCTCCTGAATCATCAGGATAAGGACCGACCGACCACATGAAGATCAGAGTTAAGGTAATGGTGACCTTTTGGAGGGAAAAAACGAACAAACAAAAGAAACAAAAATATAAACATATGCATGAAAACCTGTCTTCTGAGATGCCGGGCCCTTGTCCTTAATTGGTGAGAAAAGCCCAAAGATTGGAGAGTGAGAGCAGGGAAGCTGGAGAAGCCAAGTCTCCCGGCCGCCGGCCCCAGCTTTCGGGGTTGTTTCCCCTGCTGTCCTCCCAAGGGTCTCAGACACCGCAGCAGAAGCTGTAGGAGTTGCAACACTTTTGACTCCAGCTTCAGTACATACTTTTAGAGCCTCGGCCTTTGCTGCCCACATAGGATTCCAAGTCTCATGATGAGGGCAGAGGAAATACCTAGATCCTGCAAATGAGTTAAAGTACAGTCCAGCTGTATTCCTACTCGGTAATCCCACTCAAACCTTGTGTAATTGGGGGAAACGTGGACTCTGCTCATTGTATACAAAACCCACCAAATGGGAGGTGAAGAAAGTTCCTCTCCATTTCCTCTCGCTCAAGTCTTGGTCTCAGAATGGGAAACCCAGCCAGTTCCTTTGGGGATTCGCCTGGCCTTGCCCTATTACTGAGCATGTGTCCTCAATAGGAATGATTTGCTCACACCAAGAAACTGGATCCTGTTTGAACAACAGTAGTTATGAGAGAACAACATATGTGTACCCAGTACCAAAGCATGACTTGCGCTTGCGGCGGGCAGCTGAGAACTCTCTGCAGGCCCCCAAGGTCTGACAACTAACTCTGCTGCTCTGCGCGCCCTTTGCTGCCTCTCCCTGCACTCTGGGCTCTCAGTCTGGGACCAGTATTCTCTGGCTCCAAATCAATTCCTGCTCTGTGACACTCTCAGCAGCTGGGGAAAAGGTTCCTTAATGTCCACAGGACTCAGGCCAAACTCATGTCAGGCCAGAAAGTGGCCCTTGTTGCTGGCATATGGACCACTGAGGGCCCCGTGGCTTTGAGATCAGCTGTCACACCCCCTAGTACTTGAGCCAGAGAACTCAACCTAAAATAGTGACAGAGGTTGGACAGAAAAAACAACTGAACTGGACATTAGGATTTCTCCAACAGGCACGTAGAATGTGAATGTGTCAGAAAATGTATAAGCAAGATGTATAAAGGAAATGAAAATATCATGGAAAAAGAGAGGAAGTTTGTCTCAACTTTCTCTGGTCACTTTAAAATCTGTCAAACAAGAAGGTGGAAGATAAAGACCTAAATGTAACATTTAGTTTTTAGTGCTTTTATAAAGCCCAAACACAATTTATTGTATGTTCTTGACAACTTTAACACTGTCACACTGGACTCAAGTTTTGTTGGATTTGGATATTTTGGAAGTTTTTATAAGCCTAGATTCTTAGCATCTAGTAAGGAAAGGAACTTGGACAAATGGGAGTTCCGGTTACAAAGCAGGTGTTAATTCTTGTTAACTATATGATCCCTTTTGCTCAATCAGATGCTGGCAAAGTTTTCCTTACACTATTTTAATATTTTGTGATGCAATTTTTTATGATTTAACATTTCACTTAAATTTATATTTCCTGCCTTTTCTTCCCACGCTAATTTAAACCGTACAAAAAAGAAAAAAAAAAAAGAAGAGAAACTGATACAAAAGAGAAGAAATTTTATGCAGGACAAATAGAGCAATTCTTGATTAAACTTAGCATTTTACATAACAATACAGGTTCTGGCAAAAATCAAATCAAGACGCAGTATATTGCAATTGCATTATAACTAACCAAGTCCAGATCCGAACTTTACACTAACTATAAATTGTGGTGACTAAAAGAAAAGTCATGCATGAACCAGAGATTGCTTTCCTTGGATTTAGCAACAAATTATCATCAACTTGGCTCAAGATAGGAAGCAAGAGGGAAAAAATATGACATTCCTTTGAACCACTCTATGGTTTTAAAGGATGTCTAATTCTCATTCAATTCAGTAGTCAACTACATTTAAAATTAACAGTATCACTTTTTATTAAATCAATACAACTAGCCCAAACAGAAACTACGCCTAAATAACATTATTGGAACTTAAAATAAGAATAAAATAAATTGTACCCATCTGATTACTGAAAGATGTCTTGGTTGCTTCCAAGTTTTGGCATTATGAACAAAGCTGCTGCAAACATTCTCTGCAGGTTTCTGTGTGGACGTTAAGTTTTGAACTCATTTGGGTAAATACAGAGGCGTATAACTGCTAGATGATATGGTACAATTATATTAAGTTTTGTAGGAATCTCCCAAAACTTCTCCCAAAGTACCTGCATCATTTTGCCTTCTTGTTCCCTGATTTTTTAGCAGCCCGTAAGTGTATACACTTTATATTGTTACTTAGACAAGAAAACTGAGATTGCAAGATGTCAGGTAACTTGCCCAAAGCCACACAGCAGTCAGGACAATGCTGGGGTTCAAATTCGGGTGGATCAGGCTTTAAAGCCAGTCATTTCTTTACTACACTTCACTGGCTCCTGGGCAACCTAACATTCAGCCAGGGCAGGGCCCTCCGATGGTGCCTGTGCATGTAGTCAGCCTCTGCTTCGCGTATTAACGTCCCTGTCCTGAATCTAAAGCCAGACACCAGGAAGTCCCCGACCACACAACATTTAGTAGAGTCCTCCTTCCTCTGAAAGAGCCCTGTCTCCCTCTCTCCCTCTCCCACAGTTCCAGGGAGAGGCTGAAAGGCACTGTGAGTCTGGAAGAGGCCAGACAGAGTCCACATCTTAACAGGACTCCAGTGGTAGACAAAGTCAGCCTGCTCTCATTAAACTCTGCATTATTATGCCATAAAAGCAGATTCAGTGATGCAAGTACAGATTCCCCCTGCCCCCTTAGGATGGGGTTACATCCAGATAAAACTGTCCCAAATTGAAAATATTCTAAGTCAAAAATGCACTTAATACACCTAACCTACAAAACACTGTAGCTTAGCAACACACTATACCGTGGTGTCAGTTTTTACCTTTCTAATTGGGTGTCTGACTGAGAGCTATGGCTTGTGCCTGCTGCCCAGCATAGCAAGAGAGCATTTTAATTATATGCTAGTCAGGAAAAGATAAAATTCAAAATTTTAAATGCAGTTTTAACTGACTGTGCATTGCTTTTGCATTATCAAGAAGTTCAAAAACTGTAAGTTCAGGGCCGGGAATTTAGCTCAGTGGTGTCGCAGCCTGCCTTGCAAGCTCAAGGACCCGAGTTTGATCCCCAGTACCAAAAACAAAACCAAAACCAAAAAAACTGTAAGTTCAACCAGGATCATCTGTCTAACCAAAAGCTTCAACGACAGTTTCTAAATTCTGGACTTCATTCAAAGAACTACAACACCAGCAGCTGGCATGGGAGACGAAGGAAGAAAGTCACTGCTGTCCTCTTAGTTCAGAAGCCATTAGAATGACTGTCACTGGCTTGTATATGTGACTCTGTGGTCACACTTGCCTAGCATGTGCAAGGCCCTAGGGTCGATCTCTAGCACATGCACACATGTGTGTGTGCACTCACACACACACACAATCTGTGGCAGTGACTGTCACAGATTCATCCCTGGAAGCTCAACTAAGGGGCTTAGCCACTTAAAAATGTTTACACCTCGAGACAGAGGAGTCTTGCACTGTACTTTGCAGGTGTGATCTGAGATAGTCCTCATTCTCAACCTCGCAGAAATCCAAACACACTTGTACCTCAGCTACCTGATCATCACAACATCAGCTACCTGATCATCACAACATATACTGTAGGTGTTGGGGAAGAACAACAAGCAGTGATGGGGCTAGGGGTAGGTATGGCCAGGCTGGCCCACAGTCAGAACTGGATTTGTGGCCCAGGCCTGGTACTTACTTAGTATGACCTTGAGACATTATATGGAGACTGTTCTACCACCTGGAAGGCAGGAGTAATATTTACCAAGTATTAATATGTGCATCAACTATAATGAATTCTGCGAAGGATCTAGTGCAATTCCCTGTTCATAAAGCACAAGAGTTCTTTCCCTTTCTCTCTTCTCATCTCAGCAATTCCAGCTATGTTGGTCACACCAGCTTTCAAACAGGGCACATAGTGTCCCACTTTGAGAAGTACAGTTCAGTATGGCCTGGAGAGTGGCTTAAGAAGGCTTAACAAGAGGAGTGATGCTTGTTCTCATGGCTCATATGATCTGGTTAATTTAGGAAGTGTACTTTATATAGCAATTTGGACAGCCTACAAGTAAAGCCCTCTGCTGACAGTCACTTCTTTTAAAAGTTTATACTACTTTTCAGCTGTTCATTGAAAAGGTTACACAAAAATATTTCTTTGGCTGCCACTTGAAGAAATAGCTATATTTCAATAAGGAGGAACATAATTGAGAGGAAAGGTTGAGGATGGTGAATGTGAAAACAGGCTAAATTAAGTTGCCTATGTGTTTACCTGCCAAGAAAATGCTGGGAGTTTAGTTCATATTTTCATCCACACAGAAAAAGGAAGAGGAATAATGTGTAAGTCAGCTATCCTGAGACACTTCCTCATTCTTTATTTATTCAATAATTAAGATCTTCACTGTAATTATGAGGTAGTAAAGGGGTAAGGGCCGCAACACGTATATGCTGGGCCTTGAGGTCTACAAAGTACAGCAACACAGGCCCTAAGGAGCCATGGGTCAGGCATCCAAGGTGTGGGAGTTAATTTTCTGTTACTGTGATAAAATACCTGAGATAATCAACTTACAAGGGAGAAAGGTTTATTCTGACTCACAGTTTTAGAGGTTCCATCCAGTCTATGACTGCTGGGCCCTACCACATCCTGTCAAGGCAGGAGCTTATGGCACAGGAGGCCTGCTCACCTCATTGGCCAAGAAGCAGAGGAAAACAACAAGAAGCCAGAGTTCCAGTACCCTCTTCCATACTCATACAAAGCAATGAGCCTTATTAAATAATTTTTGTTATCCTTATCAATGGCTAATAATTATATTTTTAATATGATGAGAAGCACCAATTTATGCAAAAGGTTTTACAGTTAAAATTAAACTTGAAATATCCAGATTTACTAACTCCAACACAAATATTTCAGAGAAACATTAAAGTTTCTAACGTTCTAAAAGTTAAAGTTACTAAAATCAGTAGGGAAAAACAATGCTACTGCAAGATTTAACCACTAGCTTCTTGGAATATATCAAACTTGGATGGGAAAAACAAGTCTGACCACTATAAGTTGGTTTAAGTATCTACTTTCCCAAGGGCAAAACCATTTTCCAGGTCATCTATTTGTCAGACCATGACTTAATTGGGTTTTCTGTGTGCCAGGAATCCTTTGTATAATTTGAACTTCAATTTTATTCTTGTTGCCAGAACTAAGCAAATGAAATTTCCTTATATTTAATTCAGTCTAGGAAATAAAGAGATACATCTTTTACCATTTCTCCCTAAGTTCTCCTACAAATAAAATTACTACAAAACCTGAACCAAACTCTATAATAGATACTGCCACCACCTGTTTTGCCAACAATAATGCAGTCTCTACAGCTTTTAAATTTACTAACAACAAACAAAACTTGAAAATAAGAAAAAAAATTAAAAACACAAGTCAAAATAAGTATAAAATATCAGAGACATCTGAGAAGATATCAGATTCATAAAAGAACCAATTGAAAAAATATTAAAAGCTGGGCATGATGCCACACCCCTGTAATCCCAGCACTCAGGAGGCTGAGGCAGAAGAGGTGGTGCAAGCTCAAGGCCAGCCTGGGCTACATAGTGAGTTTAAGGGCCAGCATGGGCTACAGAGTGAGACCCTGTCTCAAAAACAATGTTGAAAAAGAAAAAATATGATTAAAACAAATAGCAGAATGGAAGTAGTTGAAGTAGAAAATTGACAGCTAGAAGACTGACAAATGGTACAGAAGTTCATATGTGTGTGTGTGTGTATGTATATATATATAAAAAATGTTCTTTCCTTGTCTACCTCATTCATGCCTCCCATGTTCCTCCTTCTACAAGGCATGTATTGGGTGCCATAATGATTTGGTTATTTAACTGTGTTCCCCAAGGGCTCATATGTTAAAAGCCTCATCCCCAGGATGGTAGTATTGGGAAGTGCTGTGGACCTTCAGGAGGTAGGGCCCAGCATCAGTCCTTGGCTCCCTAGTGTGTGCCCTTAGAAGGTCGTTCTCTAGAAGGGTGGTTATAATAGCCTAACTCTGGCCCTACGCAGTCCTCTCTGCTCCTGGTTGAGATGTAGTCACTTGCTTGATCCCAACATACCCTCCAATCACTGCCATCCACCACGTGCCCTGAGGTGACACAGTAAGGGGTGGCCCTCACCGAGCAGTGCTGTATGATTTGGGCTTGAACCTCCAAGACTGTGGCCTTCATAAACTCCTTCTCTTTCTAAGTCAGTCAGGTACGTATTTCATTGTGTAACACAAAGCTGACTAATACATCATGTCTATGATCTACTCCAGCAGTCTTCAAGGGAACTTTCTGGAAGTACAGAAGCAAAGATAGCTTCACAAAAATGAGTTTCTAGATCCTTAATTTTCATTTGTTCTCTTTTAGGCAGGTCCAACATTCTCTTTCCTGCTCTACAAAAGTCATGTCACATATCTCAAATCTTACTACCATGTGCTGGTCTAAATCACTTAAAATACTGGACTGGGGAAGCCTCGGGCTTTCTGTCTGTCCCTATCCTGCCCACAGGTCTGTAAGACTGAGGGTGGCCATTACCGGAAAGTCCTGAATTCAGAACACATAAGTGATATGGATTATTCTTTAAATTAACTGCAATGTTTTCTAGAAGCACCAGATTTATTTAGGGTGAGCTGGATAAACAATATATATAAGATTTTTAATTGAGTTTTCATATTTAACATTCAGTAAGGTCATTAAAGCTGCTTATATCAAATCATGCTATGAAATATTTATTCCACACACAATCAGTTTAGAGCTCATTTCAACATAGAGAACATGTAATGTTTTCTACCCCATTTTTAAAATGAGGAAAACAAGTATGAATTTTTTAAAACCTTCTTTCAGGGAGTACTGAGCAAAAAGATGGGAGGAGCACTGGTCCACATAAGAAGAGCACAAGAGAAACAGGAAGTGGCTTGCTCAGTAGGCAAAACACACTTGGTTATGTGGCATAACAACCACTGGCAAGCCCTGCTTCACCTCTTGATTTTTAAAAAGCCCAGCTACTCCCGTCTGATGGTAACTGACATTTTCAACCACTGGGTGCGGGGGGGCGGGGGGGTGTACCTGGAAGTTTTCCCAAGGCAAGAAAATACACTGACATACCTCATCAGCTCGTTACAATGGTTGCCACTGCCAACACTGCGACCCAGCAGCTCACACATACATTGCTCCTTCTTTTATCAGGCCTGAGAACTCACAGCATCCTTCAGGGACTGGCTGTACTTTGTCCAGCTAACATTTCTGGGTAATTTGTGAAGAAGTGAGTTCCATGCAGCATTATGATAATCCATGCCCCCTTTCCTTCCCTCTGACATATTATCATCACCAAGGCGTTAGTTACACAGTTTCATCACCAAGAAGCAGGCTGCTGCCCAGGATACAAATATAAGCAGTCAGCAGTGGGAAAATGTTTTAATGTCATAATTTCATATAACAAATAAATACAGATTTCTAGTGGTCTTGCTAGTACATATTCAGGGAATTAGTGGAGTTTTTTATACATTATCTAGATCTTTGTTTTGTTTTTATTTACATATTTACTTATACATACAAAACACTGTTTTCCTTTCCACTGAATGAACTCAATGTACTGGGTAGGAGAAGAGGGGAGTTCAGCTAACAGGATCTGATGACTAGCTCAAAAAATAAAAAAGAAAAGAAAAAGGAAAACTGACTATAAAGTAATGTACCATCTTTTAAACAATATAAGTAAACTTATTTGAATAATTCATTAAGATTTTTTAAATAAATGAACTAGAATGTACCCCTTCAAAGTAAATTTATAATTTAATGACTTTTCACTTCTTGTTACTTTGGAGTTATAATATAGATATAGATATAGATATATTATATCCCAAATGACCCCAGTGTAAGGTTGAACTCTGCATCACAGGATCCCAGGATTCCCAGGATGGTAAGAGAGAGAAACCTCAATGGCTGTGTACTAAGACAACATGATCTGACATTCTGAATTGGATTATAACTACAGTTGGAAATTACAGTAGCTCTAAGAATGTTCAGTACACAAAGATATGTATCTGGTGTCCAACTCAGAAATGACTTACTGGACTCATCACAGTCCTCAAAGAGGAAATCTAGTGTATTCTGAGAAACATTAAAAATAGTACCTGTTATACTGGCCTTTGCTGTCAGCCTAGATGACCACTTATTAAATCTCACAGAATTAATATACAGAATAATTGTACAGCAGGCACGATCAGTTACTTTCCCAGAGTTTCAATAAGTTCAAGATCAGGGAGGATAATCCAAGGTCAAACTCTGAGTCTGTGGGCAAACAGGAACGGGATTTGAATCTAGGAGTCTTTCATTCAGCCTTGGTTCCTAAATTCATGTTTACTTCCTCTCTTCCTCCTTCCACCCCACTGGGCCATGAGATTTTATTTTCCAACTGGTTTTCTTGGTGTGAATTAGAATGACATTCTCACGGGGAGAGGAAGCATCTAGCCACATTTCAACAGCAGAGGAAGAGTGGTGATTTAGAAGAATATCTGAATTGTGTTGCTTGCCCATGGGCCTGACCACAGTATTAGCTGCTTGTCCTGATGAGCACACCATGACACCAGCAGACACCCAGGGCTACATTTCATTGTTCTTCTGAGACTTGGGGACTTCTTTAGTTCCAAGAAAAACTCACAGAGTCTGGACACGTCAACACTTGCCAGAGCATGAAAATGGAAACTCCAAAGTTCCAATATTCAGATATTTGGGATCATACATTGAGGGTCTTTAAATGTACTTAATGTACAGACAAATCTTGTTGTTGTGGTGGTTTAGGTGCTTTGTGTGGGATGTTAGTTCTTTATTGCTACCATAAAATGATCACAAATGTAAAAACTTAAAATAGTACAAATTTATTATCTTATTGTTCTGTAAGTTTTAAAAGCCTGACATGGGTCTCACTGAGCTAAAAATCCAGGCATCAACAAGGACATCTTTTTTTCTGGTGGCCCTGGAAGCTTCCATTGCTGTATCTTCTCCAGCTTCTAAGGCAGCCTGCATTGCTTGGTCCATGGCCCCATTCCTCCATCTTCAAAGCCAAAAAGAGTGAGTCAAATCCCCATATCACATCTATCTGACCCACTCTTCTGCCTCCCTTTTCCAGCTTTCTCTTGTGATAGATTAGATCAGGCCCAACTAGATGACCCCGGATAACCTCCCCATCTCAAGATCAGTATTCTTCATCACATCTTTAAAGTCCTTTCTGGTATGGAAAGTAACATATTTCCTAGTTCTGGGGATTCAGATGCGGACATCTTCATGGGGAGGCATCGTGGTGCCTACCACAGATGAGTTTCTGTTTTGTTTTGTTTATTTTCCACTTCAGCTGGAAGTAATCCAGGACTTCTTCTCAGAATGCCAGGAGGGACAGATCTCATCAGTTAAGACTCGCTAACAGTTTACTGGCAAGGGAGGGCAATTATATTTCTTTGGATGGTTTTAGCTGCTTAGTGCTAAAAGGTGGATATAGAATAGCTTTTAAGAAAAAAAAATGGAGTTTCTTAAGGTAGGCTCAACTCCAGTGGATATTTTTTTTTCTTGTACACAATTAGTAGTGGGCAGGTGAATGGGTGATGGAGGCTGCCAACTTCCAAGGCTGGGGGGGGGGGGTTGCTGCCTCCATACCACAGCCCAAAGGGAAAAGGGACACGAGAGAGCACCTGCATGTGGGGGATTTTCATGGGCCAGGCCTGCAAGTGGTCCACGATTCTCTATTTCTATCCCACTGACCAGAGCTCGGTTTCTGTTCAGTGCAAGGAAACCTGGGAATTATAGTCTGGCTGTGTGTCGGGAAGAAGAGGAAACAAATGTTGGTGATCAGCTGGCAGTATACCAAGAAATCAACCTGATCTACTCTAGTCTCTTCCCAGAATTTAGTATTCTGATCAACTTCCAGAAGCTGTCAGTCCTAGCAAATACCAGTATGCCTCTGAAGCATGGCATTTTGTTCCTGAAGTAAAACTGGCACTCAGCTAAAGGGTAAAGGGTACCATTTCAGAGGCACAGAGGCTTTGCCTGTGGCTAGACTTGCTGTCCACATGACTCCTGAGGAACCTTTTCAATGACAAAGCCTGGCAGTCCATAGATGTCCTAGAACACTCAGATCTCCCACGAAGAAAGGGAGCTCCTCACCAAAGGAGCTGCTTGTTGCAAGGACCCATAATAAAGATGCTTCTACCTCCTTTTCCTGAAGTAGAAAGGAACAAGAGGCAGGCTGAGAGCTGAGGCAATTTGGAAAAGGATGTAACTTAGGGATGAGGCTATTCTGACAACAGTATCTTGATTTATTGTGCACATCACAGAAAAACAAATAGTTCCCCTGAGAAAAGGTCTGAGTAGTGTTTTTCCTACCTTCCCAAAAGACTACTAGACCAAGAAGAATGTTTAGAGCCCCTGCATCTTACAGGGTGTTACAAAGCTTGTCCTTTCCAGATAAGGAGAGGAGTCAGTTGTGGCCAGCTCGGCCACTGGACAAGCAGCTGGCCCAAATGTCCTCAGGGATGCTTTGTCACTGAAAGCTGGCCTAGGAACTACCTCTCAGTTACCAAATAGCTGAGAAGGGACAGTTCTTCAGAAATAAGTAGGTGCAGAAGGAATGTAGGAATGCAGGAATTAGAAAACCACCATTTTGCATTCCCCTCATAAAATACTGTAGCTTGGCAGTGACCCTTAGTGAACAGTCATTAGGTGATGGAGAACCTTATAATGGAAAGCGGAACTGAAAATGTCCCAACCCCTGAAATTCTAGTATCATTACAAATGAGACTGCCAACCTTTGTGCACCTCTTGATGAGACAGACTTGAAAACAAAAAGGGACACCCATGAAATAATACTGCCTAAAATATTTAACCTGAATCAAATCCCAACTACTATTTTATAGGAAGTGCAGGGAGCAGAAAAACATATTAAACACCACCACAAGAATAAAGTCCAAACCCAGAACATGTAGCATTGTGTAAGATACATGATCCAGCCACCTTCCCAGTGTATGTAAAGGTTCTATATGCTATAGTTTGGACTCATCTTGTAATCTGTAGTGGGCCTAAACAGAACAAAAAGGCAAGGAAGGGTAAGTTCCCTCTCTTCTTGAGCTGGAACACACATTTTCTCCTGCCCTTGGACAGCAATGGACCCGTGAACTCTGACAGAGACTTATACCCTCCCCACCCTCCCACTGAATGATAAACCAATTTTCCCATTTCCCAGGCTTCCAGACAACTGCTAAGTCTCAGCAATCACTTGAGCCAATTCCTATAATCAATCTCCTCATCCATCTAGCTAGCTGGCTAATCTATCTGCTATTCTTTTCTGTGAAGAACTCTAATACCATGTATCCCCAAATAAATAAAAATTTAAAATTTAATATAAAAGTCATCATTGTGTAATTGTTACCACATTTTCTGAATTGTAGGCTGACATATTCAAAGCTGGGATCCATGTACTAAATTTGCTTACAAGGTCCATAAATATGGCACCAGCTGATCTGGTGTAGGTTGTTTTGATGCAACTGTTTATCGAATAATGCAAAACCTCTGTTCCTAACCCAAGAAAAGACTGATGTGCCCTCTTCTTTATGTGTAACTTCTGATTGACAGATTTTTAACTACTTATTATTGTCTTAGCAATCCAAAACAAAACCACAGCTCATTATTTCATAACTTTATTTTGTTCTCATGATCTGAGGTCAGAGTCAATTAATTAAATAACTTGGAACGTTGAAGACTTATTCCGTGAAATGTCTTCAAATGGAGTATTTCCCCTGCAGAAGCAAACTGGAGCCCTGACATGCTCACAATGAAATGCTAAGGTTGTGGCTGAACAGCAAGTCAGGACCGCTGCAGAGGAGAACGGGGTACTTCCTATGTGGGAAAGGTCCTACAGGCGGGCTGGGGATTTAGCTCAGTAGTTTTGCCGCCTGCTGCGCAAGCACAAGGACCCGAGTTCGATCCCCGGTACCAAAAAAAAAAAAAAAATGTGCTCGCTTCGGCACCACATATACTAAAATAATAGTCCTACAGGCACTGTTGTTGCATTTCCCTTCCCTTGTGTGAATGCTAGGTTCCCATGAGTTTCAAACCATCAGAATGTGGCTGCTGCAGGTGACTGACGTTTTTATCACAGACACAATCTCAAAAACTAAAATGAAGAGGAGGGCCCCACTGCAAGACGATCCAAAATAAGGTTGTATTAAAGTTTTAGTTAAGTATTTAAACAAAAATACCTACTCTTAAAATTTTTGGATGTCCTGAGTACTTAGACCCCAAAATTTGAGAAAAAACAATACAGTTCAAGGGGAGGAGCTTGCACAAGGAGTCAGTCACATGGTGACTTCTGGCTCTCTAGTAATCATACAGCGAAAAGCACTGTGACTTGGGAGACTCAGTCAGGCGCTGAGGTCTCTGAGTCTCTTCCATCCTTACAGAGCAAGACTAAGGGTCAAGAGCTCCCACTTTGGAGCCTGTCAGAGGTCAGATCTGGTTCTGCCAGGTCCTAGCCATGTGACTTTGAGGGTCACTTGACCTCTCTGATTTTTCTATAAAATGGGGAGGGTTACCGATAAGAATGATTGCCACAAGGTTGTTAGAAGGACTGGATGACCTAGTACATGTCAAATGACTTAGAACGGCGACTGACATAGCTGCTGTTACTACTCTAGTAATCTTATTTCTCTCTATACTTCTTCATGTGCCCTTCACTCCAGGAAAGTAAAATTGAATAAAAACACTTCTGCTTCTTGTATACCCTGGCTTGCATTTCCAACAACATTTCTCTAGAAAATAATTTGGAGAAGCCACAAAATACTGTTTTCTGTCTTCAAAAAGATACATTCTTCTGGGGAACAAGAAAATACTTTCCACTAATTATGAATAATGTGTTAACATTGAGAAAGTGCTACGGGACCAGGGAAGAGCTATTGGGTTTTACCAGGAGTCTCGGGTGAAGCTTAAGAAAGAAGAAGATGCTTCAATTGAAATTTAAATGATATGGAACAAGATTGTTTCTAACACTGAGCAAAACCCTACTGGTTCTTTTTTTTGGGGATCGAACTCAGGACTTTGCGCTTGCTAGGCAGGCGCATGCGCCACTGAACCAAACCCCTGGCCCCCTACTGGTTCTCTTAATAAATTACCCAAAACCTGAGATGTTACTGGAATGGAAAAACAGCTGACTCATCAAATCGTGGGAGCGCTGTAAATGCAAGCCCTGGTCCTGTTAGGCTGTCTGTGCATGCACCTGCCTGCCATACACCTAACTCCAGACATACTGGCCAAAATGTGTTTCCTTGTCCTGATATTTAATATTGCTAGCATGCAATATTGTTATGCACTATTATGTTCTTTGTTAAATAAAGAGATTTTTAGGGGCCAGGATGTAGCTCAGAGGTAGGGTGCCCACCAAACATTCACAGGCTCTGGAATCAAAACAAAAATGTTTAACAGAATTAAAGACATATAAATATATCAAACACATATGAAATGGAATATAAGCAGTTGAGTTACCACTGCAGAGGTATTAAAATTCTTTTGTTTTGAACTGACACATAATACCTGCATATACTTATGGGATACAGTTATAATTGGACAAAATTATGTCGGGTATTACTAAGAAACAGCCTGGATGGTAGCTGGAACTTTCACTATTGTGGCTTAAACTTTCACCTACTGTGAAAACCCAAAGCCTTCTCAACATTTTGGGGACATTATATGCTCGGGTCCTCCTTCAGTTCCTGGGTTCCTGGTGACCTGAGTGTTGTCTCTATACTATACTACATACACTGTTATGTGAATGCCATCTTCATGCCAGCATGCACAAGCATAGGAGACTTCGAAGAAAAGCCCAGGGACGAAAACACCAGTCGCGTTATGGTCTGAGTTGACACTCCACCTCTCCTCCACCCGCCCTTCTCTTCTGGGCTAGAATCTGTTCCCCTCACTTTCTAAACAACTGCTAAGTGCTTCCCCCGACTCAGGCAGAAAAATTCTACCAAAGTCCATGCCTCTGAGGTCTCATTTCCTTCCTCAAGCACTCATCTAGGTATTTTTCCTAAGATCACTGTTTCATACAGCGAAGTCTGAAGCCAGACATTCTGACAACAGCACTTTCTTCCATTTTCCAGAACTTCTAACATTTCCATGTAAGTGGAAGGTCTGACCCTAGGGGAGCGGCAGCTGTGCCACGCAGATGCGGGAGCAGCCAGCAGAAGCAAGAATGGTGACAGTGACAAATCACAGGGCCTTAGGCCCAAGCTGCTCACAAGCACGGAGAGACACGCCAAGGGCAGAAGAGAGATGCGCAAAAGACAGAACCTCTAATTGAGAAGAGGGATACAAGAACCAGCCAAATAGAAATCACAGATTCCAAAGAGACTTCCTGACCCTAGGGTCTCAGGAAATGGGGGCTTCAAGTAAAAACTCCTTAGGAAAAATGACAAGCCTGTCAATGAAAGAGCTAATTCAAACAGAAATTCAGCTCAAAGTAAATAATACTCAGGAAGAGTAAATATTATTCAGATGATCCTGAAAAAAGTACAGATTTGTATTTATTTCATGCAAAAGAATACCAATCATGAAACCATATGCTATAGCAGAAAATTCCCAATGGCTTATGTTTATATAAAAATTTTCAAGATATAATTCCTTGAGAAAAAGTCCAAATGTCCTTGAAAATAAATCAACTCATCCCCCTAGCCATCTATCAAGTATACAAAAATAGTTATTATTACACCCATTAGATAAGCAAGTAATAATTGGTGGTTCCAACTTATCCTCCATGTTTTAGTTACTTTCTCATAACTGAAGCACAATACCCGGCACCCACAACTCAAAGGAAGAAAGGTTTATGTTGGCTCACAGTTTGTAGAAGTTTTGGGCTATAGTTTGCTGGCTCTGAGAAAGGGAGGCATGACAGAGAGGCATGGCTGGGGAGAAACAGCTCATGGCATGGCAGACAGGAAGCAGAGAGAAAGAGAGATCAAGGCAAGTGAGAGGGAGATATACCCGTCTGGGCCAAGCCACCAGTGACCCACCTCCTCTGGCCAGGCCCCGCATCCCAACATCACATTTAGCTATAAACTCATCAGTGGATTAGTGGAGTATCACACCCCCATGATCCAATCACCTCTGTGAAGCTCCACCTAGGAACACATAAGGCTTTGAGGGACATCTGGATATAAACCATAACACTTCATGTAAAAGATTTCCTGAAGTACTGTACTAACCTACTATAGGACGTGACGAAGGATTTCCCTTTGTCAGGAACTTCCCTACTAAGAGAATATTACAATTTATTCAAGCCCTGGAATATCCCTATGTTGTCCTTGTGTATTGGCCAAACTGATATCCTTACCCTTGCTCTAGTTACTTTATAAAAGGCTGCTCTATTGTCACACGAAAATTAGGGTTTGAGCTCACCTTTTAGTTATGTAAAAAGCTTGGGAAAGGGCCATTCTAGCAGTTGACCTCACTAAGCTAGAAATTTATGGGTTGTTTTCTAAAGGAAAACAGAAGGCAAGGGAAAGAAAGAAGCAAAATGACGACCAGGCAGAGAGGGACAAGAAGAAACACACGTGTCCTAGATCAAAGAGGGAATGGAGCTAGTAGATCTCTGTTTCTCTTTGCTTAGGGAAGGCCCTGGCTCTCCTGATGAATGGTGTGAACCTGAAATATTGCTGCAAAAGAACACATGCAAGAGGCCATGAAATATTACGATCTTCCAGAGAAACTGGATTAAGACCCCTCTGTATGGTGCCCAGGACAGAATGTGACTATTGAAAATCACAAAGAGCCCAAAGTAGAGTATTTGTTTAATCTATTCAAGAAAGTTAAGCTTTTAAATGGTATACAGGGTCCAAATGAGTGGGAGATTAGGAATGGGGAAATTAGTGTGGGCTAAAACTGCAGAGATTAGCACTTATGAGCCAAGTTCTCTGATATTCAATCATAAGCAAAAGCCATTCATTTGCTCACGTTTGTAATAAATATTCGCTGTCTGTGTACACTACATGCTATTCTAGGAAGCAAGGATGCAGCACTGAAAAGACAAACTACTTGCTCTTAGGTGTTCACAATCTAGCAGCAGAAGTGAAGTACATAAAAATATGCATGGTCTATACACATTCAAACAAAATATGCTATGGGACAGAGTGCAATTGGGTTTATGTGGGTGCCATAGATAAGAGTGGTCAAGGGAAACCTCCTTAGAGAGGTGACTTATCTGAGACTTAGTAAGAAGATGCAGGCCTCAAAATGATGTGCATACCAGAGAGAAAAGTGAAAAGACTTTGAGGTAAGACACCCATCTAGTACATGTGGAGACCAGAAAGGGGACCAGAATGACCACAGTAGTGATTCATGGAAGAAAGGCAGGAAAAAAGGAACCGATGTAGACAGGAGCCACCTGATGAAAGAGTCTAGATTTCGTCTGAGTGCAATTGGAAGCCAATGGAGGAATTCAAATAAAGAAGTGATATTTATGCTTTAAAAAATCATTCTGACTGCAGGGGCAAGCACAGAAGCAGGGAGACAGCGTAGGAGGTGACACCAAAGTCTAGTGAGTGGTGGCAGAAGATTGAACTGGAGTCATAACAGAGGAGGTAAAGAAAGTAGGTGGATAAATTTGGGAAATTGGGTAAATCTAGAGATATTACACTAGAACTGGGAGGTGAAGAAAGCAGGGATGAGATTAAGAGCTCTGACTGAACACATTAACACATTAAGATTCTCAGACATGAAGGGCCGGGGATTTAGCTCAGTGGTTCTGGCACCTGCCTCGCAATCGCAAGGTCCCGAGTTCGATCCCCGGTACCAAAAAACCCAAGATTCTCAGACAGGCAAGGTTAAAGATGGAAGTGAGCAGGTCACTTGCTCCTGCTGTTGCTGCTTGTCTTCTGCTGCCTCCTGCCTGCTCGGAGATGCCCCTCTGCCATGTCATGCTCCCTTGCAGCCAGCTGATTATGGACTGAAATCTCTACAATCTGTAAATACTTGTAACAACGTGGTCAACATCACAATGAGCAGGAAAGTTTATGAAGATGTCACCAGTCATAATACCAGCCCAGCGAGTATCAGCTTTTTCTTCTGGTGTAAAAAGCTTCACAATAAGCTCAACAGGATTTCCAGAGGCGTGTCTATGTGATTTGGGATCTTCCAACCTTGAATTCGGTAGTGCTTACACCTACGTAATTGAAAGGCAGAGTAATGGCTGCTCTGGAATAAAGCAATTTGAAGATATTTCACTCAACACAGTCAACATGGCCCTTGTAAATCCCGTAATATTTCCTTCTCACCGGCAGCAAGGTGTCTTCTCTGTCACAGGATGGGAGTTCTCATATTCTCAGGCTCCTTCCAACATGAAGTTGGTGCTTCAGGCGGGATGGCTGCTGATGGTGGCTGTTGGCAACATCACTGTGCTTGTCATGGCAGGGGCAGGCCACTTCAGTGAACAGTGGGCTGGGCACATTCTATTTGCCACATTGCTTCTGGTCGTCTGTATCATATTTGCCATCATGGCTCGGTTCTATACTTACGTGAATCCAGCAGAGGTTGAAGCTCAGGTGGATTAGGAAGAAAAGAAAAGAAATCCAGGAAAGGGTGACCTGTACCCCAAGCTGGAGTCGGTCTCACAGACAAAGATGTGAAGGTCAGGAAGCACGTGGAAGATGGGCCGAGCCAGCTTGTGCCTTGACCTTTGCCCCAGAGGCAGGACACTCCATTGGTTGGCCTGACGGGAGGACTTCGGAATTGTGAAACAAACCAAAAAAGGTATTTTCTAAGGAGCCAGCAATGAGTCAAAAATTCTAGAGGAAGTCTTTTTTTGTAAGTTTTATTTAACACCCCTCCGCCCCGTTTTTTAAACAGAGATATACCTTGCATTTAACTCCTCTCTTGCTACACAAATTAAATCAGTTTGGACTAACTTAATTTTGAAAGGGTAACAGAGTTCCATATTTTTTCTAAAACTCTTATGAGAACAATGTTAAATGAGAAGAAGCTAATGCCAAAGGTGAATTTGCAGGTATATAACAAGTGCCAGCTAGTATTAACTGATAACTATTTGGTTTTCTCATCCTTACCTCTTTTTAAATTATGTATAACTCAAAGGACAACTCAAATGAAGGCCAGTAATAATGTTTAAAGTTTCAATGATGTGAAATAAATTCCTAGTCTTAAAAAAAAAAAAAAAAGATGGAAGTTAGCAAACAGAAGGCATTAAAATCAACAGGACCCAAAAAGAGTATCCTGGGGAAGAACTAGTCAAGGATCCAGCGCTGAAGTTCTTCCAAAAGCTAGTGGTCAAAGGATGAGGAACAATCAGAGAGGTGTAGCTAAAACAAGAAAGTGTAGGTCGACATTAGCCAAGACAAAGGGTACAAAAAGTGATCTATTACATCACTTTTGCTGCAAGTCAGGTAGCGTGAGAAGAAGGAATCAACCACTCCACATAGCAACTTGTGGGCCTGTGGAGACCTTGACAAAGTACTTCCAAGGGACTGGCAGAGAAGACAGCCAAAATAAGTGGGCCGAGCAGAGAACAGAGGATGAAGGACTAGGACTGACGCACAGAGTTATTTCTAGAAGCTTTGCTATAAAGATGAGCAAACATCGCAAGCGCAAGGTCCCGAGTTCAATCCCCAGTACCAAAAAAAAAAAAAAAGATGAGCAAAGAAATGAAGTAGGTAGTTAATTTTTATTTTCAGATACAGAAAACTAGAGAGGCCAGTACAGTGAGCCCCCCTCATCACCCAGCTTTGACAGTTATCAACTCCTCATTATACTTCTTTCATCTATTCCTTCACTCATTAGTTAGCTTTCTTTGTTTTTTGTTTGTTTTGTTTTTTGAGACAGGGTCTCGCCAGGCAGTTCAGGCTGGCCTGGCCTCAAACTCATGGCAATCCTCCTGCCCCACTCATTATTTTGAAGCAAATCCCAAAAATATTTTTTAAATGAAAAATATTGTTTGTTGTGTGAAAGCGGAACAGAAAACCTGGTTATAAAATGCTTTCACTGAGAATTCCAGCTCCAGTGCTTAGTGGACTGACTTCAATAAAATGCGTAATTTTAGTCTTCCTTTAAAGCAGGGCCTGAGGTGAGCAGCAAAGGGCTGGAAAACTGTAAGTCCTTCCAGTGGTTCTAACGATGGAGGAAGTCCAAGTTGAGTCTTCTGTCTGATTCTTTCTTTTCTAGTTTTATATTTATGCACGAATAAGTAATATCTTATTAAGGAAATTATTTCAGATTACTAAAATTAGCACATTCCTAGAATTTTTCAGATGACTCATTCAAGATTAAGAAGTCCTCTTGCTGTACAATGCCTGGTCTGTTGCAGACAAATTCACAGATGGCTGGAATTTCTATAAACTGGGGGAAGAATGCCTAATCACCTATTAATGTATTGAGCTGCTTATGGTCTGCAATTCTCCTGTTCTTCCTTTTTGATTACAAATTACTTACTTGCATCAGCAACAATTTAATTTATTGTGAATTGTTTGGCTAAACCCTCAGTATGTAGTGGTGCATATATGAATCACTAATTTGTATCATTAGTTCATTTAATTAATTTGTATCACTAATGAACTGATCTGTATAAATAACTTGTCACCTGTTCATTCACAGATTATCTGTGGTCCTGAGTACAAAGACTTGAGACAGGGAAATTTAAAATCTAGAAAGTTCTATATAGTTAACTTTTTATATGGATGGAGGAGCTTTATAATTTTAATTTACCTGTGTAAATCTCAGTCCCGGTGAGACAACATAGCAGTTAGGAACACAAACTGGAACTAGAGCTACTAGGTTCAAATCGAGGCTTTGCCACTTAGTATCTATGGGACTCTGGGAAGTTACTTAACCTCTCTGTTTCTCAGTTTTCTCATCTGTAAATGGGTATAATAATAGTATCTGCTTTAATTATTTAAGTGAGTGAATATCCATAACTGGAACAGTACTGGCCACATACTAAGTTCTGTATTTTCATATAGAAAATATTGGTGCCATAACTACAATAACAATTGCTACAACTATTACATTTCATGACATCAGAGCTCTAAGAAAGGACAATTTTCAAACTGTTACACTAACTGCTACACTAACATGTAATTTATAACCTACTTACATGATAGATCTAAGAAATAGTGGATAGCTTTCTACTAAAATCTATTTAACTCATAACCAAACTATTCATTTAAATACAAGCTTGAATCCTAGATCTTGGAACTGTTCAGTGCAGAAAACAGTGAGATACGAACCCCTCCCTGCATACTGGGTCAACCATAAGAATGTTATAAACAGAGAGGGGTGAGTCTCCAATATCTCACCACCTGTGAGCTTCTCCTACCTTCTAACTCTATGCTTTCTAAGCCTCAGGTATCTGATATCCTATTTTGTCCTGAATTTTTATTATAATACTTACTAGGCCAATTCTCCTATAAGATCTGTTCTTCAAAAATTAATTATTTTCTAAGTCTTCCCAGATATGTGTGAAGAAAAAAAATGCTTTGAAAACTTTAATGGCTACCTGTATGTGGTAACATGTTAAGATTCTCAGAAGTACTTCTCTTCATAAATTATTTATCCAGATCTCCAATTATTGAAAATTAATGCAGAATAACAAAGCTAAGTGGAAAAATCCAATCAATATTAGTCACCATAGACCCTTTTTCTGGAAGCCTTTATTTTGAGATAAAAAAAATCCACTAGCACTATTTTCATCTCTCTATTTTTGAAGTAATAGTTCATATTATTATTTTAATTGACAATCAGATATTTATAGGAAAATGTGATATTTTGACATATATACATTAAGTCAAGCTAATTAACATATCAAATACCTTACATACTTATATTTTTGTGTGTGAGCATTTGAAATACACTCTCAGCAATTTAAATTCAAAATTATACTGTCAACTACAGTCATCATACTGTACAACAGTTCTCAGAAACTTATTCCTACTGTCTAACTGAAATTTTGTACCTTTTGACCAACATTTCCCCAACCATGCCCTACTCCTGGCCCTGGGTAAGCACCATTCCACTCTCTGTTTCTATGAGTTTAACTTTTTAAGTTCCACGTATGAGTGAGATCATATGGTGTTTTTCTTTCTGTGCCTGGCTTCTTTCCCTTAACATAATGTCTTCCAGGTTCATCCATGTTGTCGAAAATGGCAAGGTTTCTTTATTCTTTTAAGGTTGACTAGTATTTATGCTGTACATACACTACATTATCTTTATTTATCTATGGTGGGTACTTAGCTTGATTCCATCACTTGATTATCACAAATAATGCTGCAATGAACATGCAGGTATCTCTTTCAGCATGCTGATTTCCTTTCCTTTGGATAGATATCTAGTGGTAGGATTTCTGGGTCATATGGAATTTTTTTTTTAGTTTTTTGAGGAACCTCCACCCTGTTCTCTGTAATGACTGTACTAATTCACATAAAAGATTTTATAAATCTTTTTTCCTATAACAGCTCTATGGTAGCAGATATCTCAAAGTTTGAATGAAGAGAGGAAAGAAGGGGGCAGGATGTGCTTAGCCATTGGGAGGACTAGGATGAGGGTGAGCTTGTGTGTGTGTGTGTGTGTGCGCGCGCATGCGCGCGCGTGCATGTGGGTGCACATACATTGGCATGGGTTATATGCAGTGTGTATATAATGTTTTACTTCTTACAAGTGCTGCTGACAGTACTTACTGTTGATTGATTTCTTTCTTTTATTTTACTTTTCTTTTGGTTTACGGTATGATTCTTCTTCCTCAGAAATTCACTCCTATTCAAAATTTGGAACCTACAGAGTCAATTCCTAAGGCCAACAACAAACTAAGGGATCATACTTAAACCTGACAAACCATATTGGTTTTTCGAGTTTCTCATAATTTTTATTTTTCTAGCACAAATGTCTTTTGCCTGAAGAAAAGTCAGTGAATTAAACCACAGATTTCATTTTCTGACTCACTACAAAAAGGATTTGGGGGGATTTCCATCAAGAACATATAAAACCATACCAACATTCAAAAATATAGACCCTATGCCAGAAAACTATAAATAAAATAGAAATGCAAGATCAGTGAAAATAAACACAGGCACACGGATTAGGGTTGTTACAGATGAGCTTCCAGTTTACCTCTGATTATATTGGGGGCCAAAAACAAGACAGGAGCAACATCCATTATAGTTATTAGAAAGGACAATGCACATTGTTTCCATCCAGAGAAGCAAAGCTCTGCCTGCAGCTGGGTCCTCAAAATGTTTTTCAAGTGGGATACAACTTTGTGGCCTCAAATAACAGATTTACCAACAACTCCCAGACCTCTGGCTAGAATCCAGACTGCTTAGGAGCTCCCAAAAAAATTCCATTAAGCTTCAAGTTCTCTGGAGGGGTAGGAAGGGCTTATGTTCCACTTCCAGGAGCTGTGTAAGCTCACAGTTCCTCCAAAACCTCAGCTACTACACAAAAGAAGACACAGCTTTACTCCTGAAGAGTTCAGAGTTCTTTTACATAGCAGAAGATCTTTGAGTAGAAGGCCCAAAGTGGGAATTTACAGAAGAAAAAAAAACCCACAAACTATTTTGGACTGTGTTTAGCTTTTCTTCCTAGAATGCTATCTTCTACAGCAAACGTCTCTTTTCCAAAATTTCCCTCCTTCCATAGTAATGAAGGAATACAATTCTTTTTTTTTTTCCATTAAGTTTATTGGTACATTTTAGGTATGAAATACAGTTACATTCATCATTGGGATCTTGTATCTTTACATGATGCATCTTGGTTCTTATTTTTTTCCCTTTTCCCTGCCCTCCCTTCACCCTTTCCACCCTTACCTATTTGCAAAGACTTTGTTTCCTTTTTTTTTTCTTTTTTCATATTTTTTCTTTTTCCTGCTTCCCTTTCCCCTACTCCTCCCACTTCCCCTACTCCTTTAGACCTTTTCTTCCATTTACACAATATCAATTTTACATTTTTAAAATTACAATATCAAAATTTACAGGACATTACTACAGATTTTACAGAATTTAAAAGTATACAGAAAGCATATTACCAAAATTGTTTTTGAAATAAATTTGACAACTTCTAAAAAGTACCTTGGAAGACAAATTAATGAAACTGACTCTGGAGGAAATATAAAATTTGAATAGCACCTATTAAAGAAAGTATATTCCTAGCTTGAAAACCTACCTATATGACAACAGCAGGCTCATACACATTTTAACTGATAAATTATATCAAATATTTAAAGCAGAAGAAAGAAGGAACACTTGTCCCCTTATTTTAGGAAATCAACATTGTGCTAATCCTAAAATGGGATAAAGACAATAGAAGAAAAAAGTATGAACATAGACAAAAATTTGTTTAACAAAAGAAACTATTAGAAGTCAGACCTGGCAGTATGTAGAAAGTGGTTTTATTATAGGAATAGCACTGTTGGTTCAGCATTGGAAGATCCACCCTCATAAGTCATCATTTTAACAGAGGGAGGGAAAAAGTCATATGATCCTGTCACTAGTTGGAGAAAAAGTATTGGAGTAAATTCCACAGCTGTTCATGGTAAAAGCTATCAGGAGACTAGAAGTAGAACAGAACCTTCTCAACAGATCAAAGACATGTACTCCACACTTCCAGCAAAAACGCCTTGTATGAATGGAGAAGATACAATGCTTTCTCCCTAAGGTGGGGAACAAGGGCAGATATGACCACTCTTCATCTGTCCATTAAACTTTGAAACACAGGCCTAAACCAAACTAGTCTGGCAATAAAATGACACAATTAGGATAGGACTGGCAAGGCAGAAGGAAAATCTTTATATGTAGATGAAATGATCATCTACAGAGAAAATACTAAGAAATCTCTAGAAGCCCCCAGAACTTGTATTTGAATTTAGCAGGATTAGAAAACACAAGGTATATATAAAAATTCAGGTCTATGTATACTTCCTACAAATGAAAAATTGGATATTGAAATTTAAAAGTTATATAGGAGTACAAAAGACCTAGAAAAGTAAAAAGAAAAAACATTGTTGGAAGACGTTTAGTACCTAATTTTAAGACTTCCTCTAAAGCTACAGTAATCAAGGCAGTGTTGGTGTAAGGAAGGTTATATAGATCATTGGAAAAAAACAGAGAATCTAGAAATAGAACCACTCATTTATGGTCCATTGAGTTTTGAAAGATTATTTAACATTAACATTTTGTAGAATATAAACTCAATTCAAGAGCAGAGGAAAAGATAGTGTTTTCAGCAAATGGCACTAGAACACCTGGTATCCATATATAAAAAATTAACCTCAACCCTTTATTTCCATACATAAAAATAACTTGAAAGGATCTATGAACCTAAATATGAAAGACTAAAACTATAAAACTTTAAGAAGAAATTATAAGGGAAAATGTTTATGAATTTAGGGTAGGCAAGAACTTCCTAGGATACAAAAGACATGATGTATAAAAGAAAAAAATTGATAAATGAGATTCCATCAAAATTTAGAACTTTAAATGACATCGTTAAAATGAAAAGTAGTTCTTAAACAGACCATATATACAATGCATAAAACCTATAACCAGAATATATAAAGAACTCTTACAGCTCATTAATAGACAATCCAATTAAAAAGTAGACAGAAGATGATAAATAGCCAGTACCGCACAAGGAAAGGTGTGCAACACTAGAATCAGAAAAATACTGATCAGTACAATAACAAGATTGAATTATACACTCATTAGGGAGATGAAGTTAAAAGTTTTAAAAGCCTTGTCATGACTTTTTCTTTTTGCTGGATTCTTCCCCTTTACATTTAATTTGTCACACTCAGAGGATTCATTCTCCTGTGCTTTCTAGGGTTGTGATCCTCACTGTCTTTTCCTAGGACATTGTTTAAAATTTTTTGGAGTGCTGGTTTGGTATTCATGAAGTTCCTAAGGTGCTCTTTGTCATGAAAGTATCTTATTTCTCTACATCAATCTGGGTTGGAGGCTGTTTTCCTTCAGGACTTGAAATACATCTCTCCAAGCTCTTGCCTTGAGGGTTTGCACTGAAAAGTCTGCTGTGATTCTGATGGGCTTTCCCTTGTATGCTATTTGTTTCTTTTCTCTAACTGCTTGTAGAATTTTTTTCTGTTGGGTTTCTGGAATCCTTTTGAATTAAGTGTGTTTCTTGTATGCAGCATATTGTTGGATTTTGCTTCTTGACCCATTCTGCCAGTCTATTTCTTTTGATTGGTGAACTGACACCATTAACAAAATGATGGTTATAACTGAAATGTATTGACCTGTCATTGCCATGACTTTTTCTTTTTGTTGGGTTCTCCCCCTTTACATTTAATTTCTTGTCATACCAGATGGATTCATTCTGCTTTGCTTCCTGGGGTTGTGATCCTCAATGTCTGTTCCTAGGATATTGTATAAAATTCTTTGGAGTGCTGGTTTGGTATTCACGAAGTTCCTAAGGTGCTCTTTGTCATGAAAGTATCTTATTTCTCCATCAATTTTGAAAGTTAGTTTTGCAGGGCACATCAATCTGGGTTGGAGGCTGTTTTCTTTTAGGGCTTGGAATATGTCACTCCAAGTTCTTCTTGCCTTGATGGTTTGTGTCGAGAAGTCTGCTGTGATTCTAATGGGCTTTCCTTTGTATGTGATTTGTTTCTTTTCTCTGACTGCTTGGAGAACTTTGTTCTTCTGTTGAGTTTCTGGAATCTTGACAATTATATGCCTATGTGTAGATTTTTTTTGATCAAGGCTATTTGGAGTCCTATATGCCTCACTTATCTGTATGTCAAGCTCTTTTCCCCTGCTTGGGGAGTTTTCTGACAATATTTCTGTGAAGAGATTTTTTTATGTCATCTGCACTCTCTCCTGTTTCTTCATTGACTCCAATCAGTCTTATGTTATTCTTCTTTGCATCATCTAGCAGCTGCTGGATTGATTTCTCATGTTCCCTTATAATTTTGAAGCAATTTTTCTTTTCCTGGTCATTAATTGCAATCTTATCTTCTATATCTGGAATTCTGTCCTCACATTGGCTCATTCTGCTGTCTAGACTTTCAGTGGAGTTTTTAATCTCCTGGAAATCTATTTGCATCTGTTTTATGGATTCCATTTGTTTCCTATGTTGGGATTCCATCATGTTCCTGAGCTCCTCTCTAGATGTATTAATCATGTCTTGCACTAGGGGCACAATTTCTCCTGTTATCTGAGAAATTATTTCTGATTTCATTTTTTCCAGATCCCCTTTTGTTGCCAGTTCATTGGGTCCAGGTGGTTGAGTATCAGAGTGTTCCATCTCATTTCCCTTTGGGGTTGCTGTAGGTGATCTGGAAGTCTGGTTTTGAGACTTATTTACGAGTTTTCTCATTTCGACTGGGTGGGGGCACTGTTAGTGACTGCACAGATTACCTTCTCTGAGCTGGGAGAGGTGGGACGGGGGTGGGAGCAGCGGTAGGGATGGTGGCCCAAAAGCCCTTTCCTGTGGGCTGGGAGCAGCGGGAGGGATGGTGGCCAGGAAGCCCCTACCTCTGGGCTGGGAGTGGTGGGAGGGATGGTGGCCCAGAAGCCCCTTCCTCTGGGCCAGGAGCGGCGGGACAGAAGGTGGCCCAAAAGCCCTTTCCTCTGGGCTGGGAGCAGCGGGAGGGATGGTGACTGGGAAGCCCCTTCCTCTGGACCAGGAGCAGTGGGACAGCGGCTCAGAAGCCCCTACCTCTGGGCCGGGAGCAGCAGGACTCAGTACTGTGGTCTGGTGGTCCAGTGACATCTGCGTCTTTGTAGTGTGGAACCAGGTGACTGTACAGAGGAGCGGGGGCGGGGGTCCAGTGGATTGTTGCCGGGGTGCGGGCTGATTCGGCATGTTCCACGTGACTCGAGACCTCAGTAGGGTGTGCACAGACCTGCCTGTCTGCAGCAGGGTCAGGAATACAATTCTTAACAACTTTAGTGAGGTAAACTTATATACAATAACCTGAATTTTTCTACGGTACAATTTCATCTGCTTTTATATATGCATACAACCATGA